>NW_006408579.1:9682609-9688180 GCF_000296735.1 Chrysochloris asiatica
CACAATGGCCTGGGTCAGGCGCACCCTAGTCCTCAAGCTGACATCTCTGCTCTTCAACACTTTAAATACCACCATTCAAATGCATTGATTCTTCTCCTTATTCATTGTCCAACTTTCACATGCATATGAGACTACTGTCTTTACATAGTCAATAAAACACAAGTAAACATCTCTCTGGTATTCTGTGCTAGTCAAGACCTATCTGATGTCAGCAACAATGTCTCTAGTTCCACATCCTATTCTGAAGCCAGTTTGAATTTCTAGCATCTCCCTGTTAATGGATTGCTGTAACCATTTTAAAATTATCTTCAACGAAATTTTATTTGCAGGTGATATCAATGACATTCTATTGCTTCCACATTCCATTATATATATATATATTTTAATCTGCACAAAAATGAATCTCTTCCAATTGGTGGGCCAGATAACTGTCTTCCATATTTCTTGGCTTAAACAAGTGAATCCTTCCAGTGCTACATCAGTTTGGGGAAATATTTAAATTTATATTGTGTCAATTCCTGGAGCCTTATTTTTTTGTCAGTTGTTTCAGTGCCATTTGGACTTTTTCCATTAAGATGGTAACTCTCAAAATGATTGAACACTGACAAATTATTTTTGGTACAGTGAATCTTTGTCTTCCTTCCATCTTCTTTTGATGTTTCCAGTGTCATTCAGTATTTTGATCATGTTGTTGTTGTATGTCATGGAGTCGGTTCCGACGCATAGCGACCCTGTACAGGGTTCAAGGCTGTAAATCTTTAAGAGAGCAGAAAGCCTCATCTTTCTCCCACAGAACAGCTGGTAGTTTCAAACTGCTGACCATGTGGTTCGCAGCCCGATTCGTAACCACTACACTACCAGAGCTCCTTATTTTGACCATGCACAGAGACTTGAAGTTAGAAAACCAAAATAGAAGAACATGTTCAGCATTTTTCAAGCTGATGAACTGAGAGAAAGATTAAAGCCTCGGGTTTTAATATTGAAGGCTTCTATTTTGAACCAACTCCACAGCACATAACAACAACAATTATTATGTTTAAGTCTATTTTAGCAACCACTGTATCAATCCATCTGATTGAGGGTCTTCCTCTTTTTCACAGACCTTCTACTTTACCAAGTATGATGTCCTTTTCTATGGACATCTTGATATCGTGTTCAGTGCACATAAAACAAACTTTTGCCATCCTTGCTTCTAAGAAGCATTCTGGTTATGCATTTTCCAAGACAGACTTGTTTGTTCTTTTGATGGTCCATGGTACTTTGAACAATCTTAGCTAACACCATAACTCAAATGCATCAATTCTTCTCTGGTTTTCCTTATTCATTGTCCAGGTTTCACATGCATATGAGATGAATGAAAATATTATGGTTTAGGTCAGGTGCACTTTAGTCCTCAAAGCGACATCTTTGTTGTTTGATATTTTAAAGAGGTCTTTCACAGCATATTTGCCCAATGAAACACATTATTTGATTTCTTGACTATTGCTTGCCTGGGCGTAGATACAAGTAAAATGAAATCTTTAATAACATCAATCTTTTCTCTATTTATCATAATGTTGTTTATTGGGCCAGTTATGAGGATTCTTATTTTCTTTATATTGAGGTGTCATCTATACTGAAGGTTGTATATACATATATAAGTTTTGTCTTCATCATCAAGTGCTTCAACTCTTCTTTGCTTTAAGCAAGCAAGATTGTATCACCTGCATATTGCAGGTTGTTAATAAGCCTTGCTCCAATCTTTATGCCATACTCTTCTTCATAAAATCGAGTTTCTTGAATTATTTGCTCAGCATACAGCTTGAATAAATGTGGTAACAAGATACAGCACTGACACACACCTTACCTTATTTTAAAAAATACAGTATCTATTCCCTTGTTTTGCTCAAATAACTGCCTCTTGTTTATGTGCAGTTTCCACAGGAGCATAATTAAATGGCCTGAAATTCTTATTCTTCTCAATGTTGTTTATAACTTGCTAGGATTCACATAGGCAAATCCCTTTGAAGTCAATAAAACACAACTAATCATCCTTCTGTTGTTCTCTGCTTTAAGCCAAGATTCATTTGATGTCAGAAATTATATTCTTCATTCCACGTCCTCATCTGAATCCATCTTGAATTTCTGGCAGCTCCCTGTCTACGTATTACTGCAACTAATTTTGAGTTATCATCAGTAAAATATTTCTTGCATGTAATATTAATTATATTGTTCATAACTTTCTGCTTTATGTTGGGTTACCTTTCTTTGGAATGGACACAAACATCAATCATTTCCAGCTGATTGGCCAAGTAGCTGTCCTCCAAATTTCTTGATATTTAGAAGTGAATTCTCCAATGCTACATTGGTTTGTTGAAATATTTCTATTGGTATTCCATCAGTTCCTGGAGCTTTGTATTTTGCCAATGTTTTCAGGGCAATGTGGACTTAAAAAAAAATACCAACAGTTCATGATCATATGCTATCTCTAATCATTCAAATGCTGTAAGATATATGTGACTGCATGTATATAATTATATAAGGTTTTTATTTGTGCCTTGCTATTATATTCTCTTTCCCTTTTTGACTTTGAAAAAATAAGCTACCATTGTGTAAGGTGCATATAGATGGACCAGGTAACAAGAGTATAAGGTTAGTCTCCAGTCAACAGACAGTGAGGAACTGAGACCCTCAGTCCAACAATACACAAGGTTCTGAATGCTGCCCACAAATATCTGAAACCTTTCTTGTTGCTTTGAAGAGGATCCAGCTAAAGCATGCCTGGATTCCTGACCCACAGTGCCTGTGAAATAATATGTATTGTTTTGCTGCTAAGTTTGCTGAACAATAACACAGCAACTCATAACATTACTCTTAAGGTAAAGAAGTCATAAGTAAATAACTACTGACAATCAGCTTTTGAATTTCCCCAAAAGGTAACTGTCCCTTACTATTTACTCTCTAGTCTAGACTTCAGATTACCTGATCTAGACTTTACAGGAGCCATTATATGAGTCTTTTAATATTGATAACAAGGGTATGATTAATCAATGGATTCTTTGAGCTTATTCAACACATAGAATGCATCATGTGAATATCATGGGAATTTACCATGGGAATATCATCACACACGAAGTCTTGATGTAGCATTGTGAGTTAATACACTGGACTGCAAAGTTGGTATGAACCACAACATCAGTGGTTCAAGCGTACAAGCCACTCCTCGTACAATATACAGGGTTGCTATGAGTCAGAAACAACTCAACGGCACTTTTCCGTGGATAGTGGTTCCAAGCAAATGAAGTCTTCAATCTTTCCCCATTAATCATGATGTCATTTATTGGTCTATTTGTGAGGATATTTGTTTTCTTTATATTGAGGTACGATTCATACTGAAGGCTGTGGTTTTGATCTTCATCAATATGTAAGTTAAGTCCACTTCACTTTCAGCAAGTAAGCTTGTACCATTTGCATATTGTAGGATATTAGTGAGTCTTTCTCCAATCCTGATGCCAGGTTCTTCATATAATCCAGCTTCTCAGATTATTTGCTCAGCATACAGACTGAACAAGTATGGTGAAAGAATACAACCCAGGTTCACATCTTTCTTGATTTTAAACCATCTAGTGTCCCTTGTTTTGTTTGAACAACTGCCTCTTGGTTTATGTGCTGATACCACATGAGCACAATGAAATGTTCTGGAATACCCATTCTTCACATTGTTATCCATAGCTTGTCATGATCTATATAGTCAAAAGTCTGCATAGTCAATAAAGCACAGGTAAACATCTTTCTGGTGTTCTCTGCTTTTAGTCAAGATCCATCTGACATTAGCAATGATATCTCTTGTTCTAAGTCCATATCTAAACATGTTTTGTTCCTCTGGCAGTTCACTGTTAATGGATTGTTGCAATCATTCTTCAATTAACTTCAGCAAAATTTTACTTCCATGTGATATTAATGATATTATTTGATGATTTTACACATTCTGATGGATCGCCTCTGTTTGGAATGGGAACAGATATGGATCTTTCCCAATCTTCTGGAAGGTAGCTATCTTCCAAATTTCCTAGCATAGATGAGAGATTGCCTCCAATGCTGTTGAAAGATTTCAATCTGTATTCCATCAATTTCCAAAGCCTTGTTCTTTGCCAATGTCTTCACTGCACCTTGGAATTCTTCCTTCAGTACCATTGTTTCTTGATCATATTCTACCTTTTGAAATGGTTGAACATCAAGCATTTCATTTTAGTACAGTAACTCTGTTTATTTCTTCCATCTTCTTTTGATGCTCTCTGCATCATTCAATATTTTGTTGATTGTTGTTAAGTGCCATCGTGTCAGTTCTGACTCATAGTGACTCTGTATAGCATTTCTGAGGAGCAACTGGTTAGTTTGTACTACTGACCTTGCATTTCAGACTGTCCCTATAGTCCAATAGTGCAAGTTGAGCCTTGAATTTATTCTTCAATTCTTTCAGCTTGAGAAATGATGCTAGTGTTCTTCCCTTTGATGTTCTAACTCCAAGTTTTTGCATATTTCATTATAATATTTGATTTTTTTCTTCTTGAGATGCCCTTTGAATATTTCTGTTCAATATCTCTGACTCTGATTTCTTCAATTTTCTTTAGCATCTTTACATTGGAGACCAAGTTTCAGAGTCGCTTCTGACACCCATTTTTTTAAAGAGAGAAAGGTCTTTATTATATAACAGAAGAATATTCAGGGGGTACAGTGCTTTTTAACAACTCTTCCTTGCCTCATAAAGTGACTAGAAGATTAAAAAACTAAATAAATGCAATTTAACATTAACAGCCATAAAAATAGCCTTAATTAATTCATGAAGTTTAAAATTATGAAACAGTTTGAGGGGGACTGTAGATAATCCTAGCATGTAAATCAATGTCATTGCAGAAAGTTTGATTCAGGGTTTAAGATTACACATTCAAGATAGGAAAGAAATCACTTTATTGACATACTGACATCCATTTTGATCTGTTCATTCTTTCTCATCTTATTAATCAGCTTTTGCTTTCTTTCTGGATGATGTTCTTGATGTCATCCCTCAGTTCTTCTCGTCTCTGTTATAAGTGTCTACTGCATTAAATCTGTTCTTGATATGATCTCTAAATTCAGGTGAAATAATCTCAAGGACATATTTTGGCTATAGTGGACATATTTTAATTTTCTTCAGCTTCAGCCTGAATTTGCAGATGAGCAATTGATGCCACAGTCTTCCCCTGACCTTGTTTTAATTGATGATATTGAGCTTTTCCAGCTTCTTTTCCCACAGATATTAATTTGATTTCTGTACATTCCACATGTTATTTTTAAAAGGTCATCATTAGAAGTTTAAAAACATATCTGCAATGAAGAAGTCATCGGTCTTGCAAAATTCTATCATGCGATCACCAGCATCACTTCTATCACCAAGGCCATATTTTCCAATGACGGATCCTTCTTTTTTTCCAATCTTTGTATTCCAAATATCAGTAATCACCAATACATGCTGGTTCCAAGTTTGATCAATTTTCACTGAAGAAATTGGTAGAATTCTTCAATTTCATCATCACTGGCTTTAGTGGTTGATAT
>NW_006408579.1:9688280-9689582 GCF_000296735.1 Chrysochloris asiatica
AAGCAATACCATTTACAATAGCCACCCAAAGATGAAATATTTAGGAATAAACATAACCAGAGAAACAAAGGACTTATACAAGGAAAATTACAAAACAGTACTACAAGAAAGCAAACAGACCTACAGAAGTGGAAGAATATTCCATGTTCCTGGATAGGAAGATTTAATATCGTGAAAATGTCAGTACTGCCCAAAGCAATTTACATATATAATGCAATCCCAATCCAGATTCCAACTACATTCTTCAAAGAGATGGAAAAGACAATTACATATGGAAAGGAAAGAGACCCAGGATAAGCAAAGCACTGCTTAAGAAGAAGAAAAAGTTTAGAGGTCTCTCACACCCTGATTTCAAAATTTACTACATGGCCACAGTGATCAAAACAGCCTGGTACTGGTACAATGAAAGATACAATGATCAATGGAACAGAATTGAGAATCCAGAAATTAACCCATCCACATACAGCCAAATGATTTTCAACAAACTGCCTAAGTATATTGCATGGGAAGGAGATAGTCTCTTTAACAAATGGTGCTGGCAGAACTGGAAAGTAATATGCAAAAGAATGAAACAAGACCTTTACCTTATGCCCTATACAAAAATGAACTCAGCATGGATTAAAGATCTACATGTGAATCCCAAAATTATGAAGATTCTCAATGAAAAAATAGGGACAAATCTGAGGGCTCTAAATCAGGGCATATACAGACTAGCATACATTTTTAAAAAGTACACAAACAAAAGTAGACAACATAGATGATTGGGACATACTAAAAATTAAAACTTATGTGCATCAAAAGACTTCACCAACAGAGTAAAAAGGGAACCCACAGAATGGGAAAAAATATTTTGCAATGACACATCAGATAAGGGACTCATTTCTAAAATATATAGCAAACCACAACACCTCCACAAGAAAAAGACAAATAAGCCAATTAAAATATGGGCACAGGACATGAACAGACACTTCACCAAGGAGGAGATCTGGGCAGCCAAGAAACATATGAAGAAATGTTCACAATCACTAGTCATCAGAGAGATGCAAATCAAAACAACAATGAGATCTCATCTCACACCAGCAATAACAGCAAAGATCAAAAAAGTTGAGGTCAATAAATGCTGACCGGGATGTGGAGAGACTGGAACCCTCTTACACTGTTGGTTTGATTGCAAAATGGTCCAACCTCTCTGGAAAGCAATATGGTGCTACCTCAGAAGTTTGGAAATAGAAATACCTTATGATCCAGAAATTCCTCTACTTGGTATTTACCCATAAGAAACACGAGCCATAATATGAGTAG
>NW_006408579.1:9691826-9693944 GCF_000296735.1 Chrysochloris asiatica
ATTACTAGTGAATGTTTGCAGCTATAGGATGCTTATGGGAAAATGAACTCATAGATGAGTGTTAAGTGGTGTGGTGCTGTGGGTTAATGTGCTGGACTGCAATTTCAGTTTGATTGTGAGGTTGGTGGTTCAGGCTCATCAGCTGCTCCTCAGAAACCCTATACAGGGTCACTATGGGTCAGTCAGAACTGACTTGACAGCACTTAATAACAACAACTATAACTAGGGGTGCAAATTATTACACTAACAAACACTAAATTAGAGTGTAACACAGTATTGCAGAAGCTCTGTCTCTGAATTCCAACTACAATTTAAATAAAATTAGGTTTACTTGTTCATTTGTGACCTTGCCTTCCTTTGTATACATTTTCTAGGATTTTGTTCTCTGTTTTTGGTTCCTCCTACCTCATTTCCTGTCAGGTTCCCACATTATGTCTTTTGGGAAAGTAGTTTTTCCTGTTATCTTTCTGGAGACATTTTAAAAACAGTAACCCTTACCCTGAACTTCAATTGCATGCTAAGTCTCCAGTCATAACTGTGGGTCCTTCCTATTGACTTCTGCCCTCTCTGAGTCTCCTTACTGTCAGCAGACAGCACATCTTTCTCTCCCACCCAAGCTGATGATTTTGAACCTCGGGTCTTTTGGTTATTAGCTAAACTTTTAATCACTCTGTCAACAATGCTCCTTTTCTTTCCTTTGACATATTTTTGAGGTTTAAACACATTGTCATATCACTATTTCATTTATTTTATTGCATTATACAGGTATAGCATATTTTGGTTTCCTGTTTTTACTTTTGTTTTCTCCTTACTTAGAACAGTTTTTTAAATAGTACCAGTGTTAGCAAAATGGAATGTCCACTGAACATCCTCATTACTACTACAAGTAAACCACTTACATTCAATAAACATCTGTTAAATATCTGTAATGTATAATCAGTGCTAGGCATATTAGGCATGCATTTTCATAAAGGCATGGATTGTAGTGCATAATACAAACAGGAATTCTGAAAATCACATTCTTACAAATATATGCATCAGAACTTACATTATTAATATCTGCAAATACTTGAATAGCTACACAGACATTACCCCAGATTCTTTTTTCTATTTTATTTTTTTTCATTTTGTGAATTGAGTGAAAGTTTACAGGGCAGATCTTTAGTTTCAGATTAAACAAATCATACACTTTATTTCATCTCCATTATTGCAATCTCCTCCATAGAACAACAGTTACCTACTTCTTTCCTGTGGTTCCTATTTCCATTCCACCATTTTCCCCATCCCTTCTTTCCTCTGTCCGTAGGTAAATGTTGTCTTATTTCTCTTGAATAGTTGACCATTCTACGTTAAGCATACCTTACTCATGTTGTTATCCCTCTATCTACCTATCTACTGTTTGGTTGAAAATTGGACCATAAGGGTGAGTTCCATTTCAGAATTGAAGTATGGCCAAGTACCTTAGATTATTTTAGCAAAATTTTTCTAAAGCTTGAGTGAGAGAAAGTGGATAGAATCTGTTTAGGTATAATCAATGAATCAAGGTTTCTTACAGAATTTGTAAATGTGTGAACTAAAGATAGGGAAATGTATTATAGACTTTTTGAAATCAGTTTAACTAAAACAAGAAAGAATAAATGCATCATATTTGCTAACATACTAATTATTATAAAAGATAAGGAAGAGATATGAAGTATCCGAGTAATTTCCTAAGTAGGCAAGTCAAATGAAAACGAACTGTCATAGAACCAAAACCTTCACATTTCTCACATAGAATGTGCAATCTCTTTTAATGACATCATACAATTGGGTAGTTTAAGAAAATTCAATATAATAAACCTCTGAAGGCTACATATTTATAAATATTGTCACATTTTATAGAATGAGACAAGCAAATACATTAATAAAGTAGGGAATCTTGCTGGCTAGTGAAACAAATCTATTTATATAAAACAACAAAAATATATTGAACAAAACAACAACAGAAAAACAGCAACAAAAACAATATTTAAAAAAGCTGAATAACGGCATATAACTCCCTCACCCAAAAAGAAACCCTACAAATCTATAGGGATCTACTAAGGTTTGCAAAAAGGAGCTCTGGTAGCGTAGTGGTTA
>NW_006408579.1:9699666-9719187 GCF_000296735.1 Chrysochloris asiatica
ATTAACAACAACAAATAAATTTACTTGGGGAAGGAAATTGTAAATTATGTAAAGTTGTGGATTTTAATATAAAAAAGAAATGAAGTTTTATTGCTCTCACTTATTCAGAGAAACTCAGATTTATACAAATTGTGAGAAATGTTGTCAATGCTCCAGAGACTGCCTCTGTCTGTCACTCTTGGTTATGACATCACCAATGAGTTATCACAAGTGCTTACTGACAAATGCTCAAGAAATCCAATCTGTACTCATTTTAGTGAGAGTGAGGCATTTTTACTTGATTTTTAAAAATCAGGTGCCAAACCCAGAAGACACTGGCAGATTCACCACAGGCTGTTTTGAAAAGTGTTTTTTTGTCCTAGGTTGAGAAAGTGCATCCCTCAGTTCCTCATTGACTGAGTACTATAGAGTTAACAATCTTTCCCACACATAGCCTACCTTCCCTTGATGGTAACATTCTTATTTAAAGTTCGCAGTCATGAAACAGGTTCTTTCTCCCTCCCCCAATGCATCCTACTTACATACCCCAGATGCACAGGCCACTGTTGCTATGCTGATCAACAATCTATGCCTAATCTAGCAATTTTTATGGACCCCCTTACTCCTGAAGATGGACAATCTTGAGAATTTATTTCTCACAAGACTGCTAAGCACTGGCCCCAGTAGGACTTAAGAATGATTTACAACAAACACATCAAACCCAGCACAAGCATCTTTGGTTTCTCTTTATATCACTATTACATCTATTAATAAATAGATGGTTTTCTTAGTTCTCATAAATAGTTAAATCATTCCCCTAGCTAAGTGTTTATTCAGCAGCTTAACTTCTTCCTGCAGAAGAAAGTCAAATTATCCTAGTTGCATTCTAGGTAGTAAAGTGTTGGATTTAATGACCTATAAGACCCCTCCTCAAGGGTAGTGTTAATTCAGTGGTAAAATCTGGCTCTGGTAGCATAGTGGTTACGAATTGGGCTGCTAATCTCACAGTCAGCAGTTCGAAACTACCAGCTGTTCCGCGGGAGAAAGAGGACGCTTTCTGCTCCTGTAAAGATTTATAGCCTCTAAAACCCTATGCAGGGTTACTATGAGTCAGAACTGACTCCATGACACACAACAACAACATGAGAGAGACCTGGGTTTATTTCCTCATGCATAGCCACCACATGTCTGTCATTAGAGACTTACATATTGCTGTGATGTTGAACAAGTTTCAGCAGAGCTTCTGTACTAAGATTGACTAGGAAGAAAAGCCTACTTATGAAAATCAATGAAAATCTTACGGATCACAACAGTCCAACAGTCTAATCTGCAAATGATCATGGGGATGGTGCAGAGACATACAGAATTTTATTCCATTGTGTATGTGATCACAATGAATCAGGCAGCTAACTCTGCTTCAGCTAACATCAAAATCCTTTGTAATGCTGACACTTTTTAGATAAACTGCAGCGCCCATTAATCAACTTGTATATTTTCTATGTCCAAACACTTCTTTAGAATGATGTGTACACACTTTAGAGCACAGAATGCCATTTTTTTAGGTCTTTGAAGGGCCAGATAGTAGATATTCTACTTTGTGGGCCATACTGTCATTGTTATAACTACTTAACTGTGCTGTTGTAACAACCATAGAAAATATATAAACAAATGGTGTAGCTGTGTTTTAATAAAACTTTATTTACAAAAAAGGACAGTAGGTCATAATGGCATGGCAGGACATAGATTGCCAGTCCTTCTTGAGGCGCATAATCAATGTAGGGTGGAGGTTGCATTGTTGAAGATGAAAGTGAAACAGAATGAATGCTAACAAAAGCAGAGTTAGAGTATGTTGCAGTAACTTTGTCCCTATGTAGATGTGTTCTTTTCATCTTTCATTGAAAGTTGCTTATGGATCTCTTCATGCCTTAGTCATAGTTTCTTCCAGGTACCTTGCAGGTCAGTAATGCCAGGTCATTGAAATGTTATGATGCCTTTCTTAACGTCAAAGTTCTAAAAATTTCTAAATACGTGCTACGCTACCCTTTGTCCTTTTTCTTGATCATTTCCTTTAAGATGACTAAACAAACTGTTAAATCTGCATGTTAAAATTCAGTGTAACAGTTCTAGAGTTGCTGAGAAGGTACAACATTTGATGGTAATTACTTCATGTAATACTCAAAAATAAATAAATAAATAAAATAAACCCATTGCCATTGAATTGATTCTAACTCAAAGCAACCCCTTATAAGGCTTCTGAGAATGTAAATATTTACTAGAGCCCACAGTCTCGTCTTTCTCCCTTGGAACTGCTGCTGGGCTTGACCCACTGATCTTGTGGTTAGCAGTTCAGTGCTTATCCTACAGCTCTACAAAGGATCCTTTAAAATGGAAAAGCAAGATATTTCAATACCTTAGACTTTGTGGTAAATCTAAATGTAGCCATTTTAGAAATAATTATTTTAGTAAAGTGTAGAGTAGTATGTGCATACATTTTTAGTAACTAGGCTAGAGTTGAGATGTAGTTGCTGTGAGTTATAATTGAATTGATGGCAACAGGTTTGATTTTGAGTGTGTGTGCATCACACCTAATGATTTGTCCTATTTAGGATGAAACATTTTAGGTGAAGTAGCTCAGAAATCAGTATGTTCCCTTCAGAATACTGTGGCACTGTTCAAGAAAATCAACTAACAAGCTATGAACTAACATAGCTATTATTGCAGGGAGAATGGACAGATGAATGGAGGGATAGATGAGTTGATGGATGGATGAGTGGATGGATGGATGGATGGATATGTAGGCATGTATTACTCCCAATAAGACAAAGAACAAAAAATTTTACAAGGGCAGAGTGAGAAAGAGCGTAACATAATGATATAATTGCTGGTACCCAAAATACATAATAGTAGGTATTACAACTATTCTGCTTTCTGAATGCCAAATGACTTCCTGCAATAACTTTACAACGATATCACTAAAACTCTAAAGTCAGCCTTTGAAATGCAGTCATTCATTTACTTCTAAGGAAAAATCTCAGAGATCCCAAAGGAGACTAAAACTTTATTTCAAGTGCTTGCTTTGAACTTTGACAATAAAAAAAGAAAATCAATGTCAAATTCCAAAATGACTATTCTAAATGGATAGAGAACAAGTCCTAACTTTAAAGGGTAATTACCTGAAGACATGATTCATCTAGTGCCTTTAACCAGTCAAGGAGTCCCTTGGTGGTACAAATAGTTAATTTGTTTAGTTGGTAACAGGAAGGATAGAGTTCACTCAGAGGCACCTCATAAGAAAGACCTAATAATCTACTTCTAAAAATTAACCATGGAACACCCTCTGGACCATAGTTCTAACCGTCTCAGTTGTCACTGAGGTTGCCATGAATCAGAGTTGACTCAACAGCAACTGATAACTAGTAACCAAAAAAAAAGCAGTGTATTCAAAAGGGAACTGATCTCCAACTAGGACACTCATCTCAGAACATACCAAGGCTTGAATTTTTTTTACATCTCACATTAAGCTACTTTTAGACTTTGAAATGAATGGAAGTTAATGCCAAGCTTTCCCTTTACAAGCATTTTTGGAAGGCAAGTGGAAAGTTGCTCTATGCTATATCTTACACAATTAAACAACCGGCCACCTTGGCACAACATACAGGGAGAACACATCATACCTCTGAACAGTTCTCTAACGTCATTATCTACCCCCGCCACACAGCATCCAAACTCCCACTCTATCACGAGAGTCCTGGACCTTTCACGTAGTATAGAGTTCTATCAAATTACACCAGCTCTTATTTCCCAGTCTATTTCTGTGCTATTTATATGCATGCAAAAGTGGGTTTCTGTCCCTTAGAGAGCTGGTAGACACCCTGTGGGTTGATTCCTCTTGTCCCTGAACATTAGATACTTTGTTGCCAATGAAGTGCCACCAGAGAAATCATGTAGATCAACAGTCTTAGAAACTCCACTCTCAGTCAATTAACAATTTTGTCTTCCTACTGTCAGCATGGAAAAATGAAGATAAGGAAAATGTAAAGTTAATACTGATGGAAAGGTGATTTAGAAATAGAGAAACATGCAGTTAGTTCAGTTTTCACTAGTAAAAAGACACATTTCTACCATCAGTTTCTTTAAACCAAAAGATTATAGAAGTTCCAGCAAATGTTGCTGGGAAGTGAAATTCTCTTAGCTGAATCTCACTTTTCTGTTTTCTTTTATTATGAAATAAGAAACACATTATACTAAAATACTTCAATTTCTCATTCTTTTTACTGGCAGGCTCTTAGGCTGGGGGCCTATACTAATTGCCCTCCCATTCTTGATTAAGCACTCCCTGGAGTCTTTTCCTCACCTTCCATGTTATTGAATTATTTCTTAAGTGTCACCAATGACTTTCTATTTCACAAATACAACCTTGCCTCAGTTTTCATCCTCATAATCTATTTATAGCTTTGGACACAGTTGAGCACATGCTTTTTCTTAAATCTAGGTCTTCTCTACATTTCCATTATGCTGTACAACTTTTTTCAGTGAACCTTGATGACCAATCTTCTTTGTCTTTTTTATTTTTGCTATCTCTTTCCCCTCTCCTCCTGACCACTGCCCATATAACCTATGGTCTCAGCCTTCTCTTCTTCTTCATCTGTGCTTATTTTCTCTTCTTTATGTTCAACTAATATCTCCCTCTATAGACTCCAATTACCAACACCTATGCTGCTCATTCAAGCAACAATATCTTAATCCAAACTGTCTACAAAGCACATATTTACAATCTTCCAGTGATACCTATGCTCAACTTCACTTTAATATATTGTTTGCCAACTGATTTTCTTCTCTCAATTCAGTCCTTTCTATATCTCCACCAAACACCATACTCTAAAACCAACTTATCAAACAATCTTGGCCAGTTCTGACATACTCTGCCTTCGTTTAAGACCTTCTATGATACTTTGAGGAAAGAATATTGAAAAGCTTATGGGTTTCCAGAAGAACAAACTTCTCTTGTAACAAGAACAACCAGAATGATCCTCAGAAGAAAGACTCTGGCTCTCATAATTTGGACATGTTGTCAAGAGGATCCTGTCCCTGAAAAAGGACATCATGCAAGGTAAAGTGGAGATTCAGTGAAAAAGAGGAAGATTCCTAACAAGATGAATTGGCACAGTGGAGCAAAAATGGGCTAAAGTATAATGACAATTGTGATGGTGGCCCAGGACTAGGGAGTATCTCATTCTGTTGTGCATAGGGTCCCAATGAGTCAGAATTGACTCAACAGCAACAACATCATGGCAATTTAGTATCTGCTGCAATAAGTTCAAATTCTTGTGTATGGCTTTCAATGCTTTCTACATATGGCATTTACCTATCAAATCTTGGTTTCTGTGATGTATGGGCTATTGGTGGTGGTCAAGGAAGTATCTTAATTGTAGACATGCTACTCGATCACCCCCTACATTAGTGTTATCTATCCAGTGTTTGCCCTTTCCATCTGGGTGGAATGGTATCTCTCTACTACTTTGACTAACTAGTGGATCAATTGACTGATCATAACTTCTTGTGAGATACATACACAGTTATATGACAACCATGTATTTCTTGACAATAAGCAGCAACATTAAAGAGAAACAACATATTTTAGGGGTTAACATTTAGCCTCTAGTGTCAGTCAGAATTGTGGTGAAAGTCCTTTTCTGTTAATAACTCAAGGTGTAACCTTGGGGGAAGTTAATTAACTTCTCTAAGTCCTTGTTTCTTCATATGTAAAATGGAACTAATACACTTCATAATACATAGGTTTGTTGTGAGGAATATATGAAATAATGCTTGTGAACCACTTAAAACAGGACCTGCTCCTTAATAAGTGCTCAATAAAGTTAGCTATTATTATAGATGTTTTGTCTTCATCCTGATGAACCAATTTCAAAATTTGTTTAAAAGATCAATCCTAAGAATCCATTGACATAACAATAAGCATGTATCGAACACTAAACGTTTAGTACTTCTGGTTATTAATGAGTTTCTGGAGATTACAGGGACATTTTAAACAGTGTTGCATATTGCAGTAGATGATAGTACCCTACAAGCAAGGCCACTTTCTATCTTTTTTATCATTGTATGTAAAATGGATCACAGTGATTAGAAAATGGCGAACTCTTCATATGTATGTTGAATGAACTTCACAGCACCCCAAATGCTGTATTTAAAACAAATATTATATGAATTACTCAAGTTATGGTTCCCATTTACTATATTTCAACTAACTCAAAAGACCTCTTTGAGTAACTGGCTAAGATTTCTGCCACATATAAGATCACAAAGAGTTCTTCCCATTGGGTAATTCAGAGACTAGGAAAAATTATTGTAATTATGGTTTGGTATGGTCTGTCAGTTTGCTGTACTGTGGAAGCTTGTATGTTTCTGTGATTCTGGAAGCTATATAACTGATATTTTTAATACCAACAGGGTCATCCTTGATGGATCGGTTTCAGATAATCTTCCAAACTAAAACAGACTAGGAAGAAGGAGAGACAGACTACTTACTAATGCTTACCCACTGAAAGTCTTATGAATAACAATGGAACACTGTCAGATAGCAACAAAATATTAAATATTGAATGATGATGAGGAGCACCAGAATATTGTCAGATATAATGCTGGAAAAATGAGCTGTTCAGGTTGGAAGGCACTCATAATACAACTGGGGAAGTGCTGTATGCTCAGAGTAGAGTTGACCATGATTGCTCAAATGGAATAAAGCTTTTAGGGCACAACACAAAATAAAAAGAAACAGCTGTAAATATCCAGTAAGAATCAGAACATGGAATGTACAAAATACGAATCCAGGAAAATTGGAAGTTGTCTAAAATGAAAATGAAATGCATAAATATCAATATCCTAGGCATTAGTGAGCTGAAATTGACTGATATTGGTAATTTTGAATCTGACAACCACATGGTTTACTATGACTTCAATGACAAATTGAAGAAGATGACATCACATTCATCATCAAAAGAACATTTCTAGATCTATATTGAAGTACAATGCTGACTGTTATAGGATAATATCCAATGCCTACAAGAAAGATCAGTTAATACAATTATTATTCAAATATACACACCAACCACAAAACCCAATGATGATGAAATTGAAGAATTATACCAACTTCTTCAGTCTGAAATTTATCAAACATCAACAACACTGAACAATGTAACAGTTTTTCTACTGCCACTTATAGATCAGTTTGTGGTACTATGGTGGCTTGTGTGTTGCTGGAAGCTATGTGACCAGCATTTTAAATATCACCAGAGTGAACTATGGTGTACAGATTTTAGTGGACTTTCAAGAATAAGATAGACTAGGAAAAAGGAGAGCTGGACAACTTCAGTTAGCCACTGAAAACCTTAGGAATACCAGCAGAACATTGTCAGATACAGTGTGGAAAGTTGAAACCCTCAGGTTGGAAGGCACTCAAAATATGGATGTGGATGAGCTGCCTCCTCAAAGTAGAATTGACCATAATGATATGAGGTGGAGCAAAGTTTTGGGGGCCTTCATTTGCAAATGGACCTCAACTGAAACTAAGAAGAATTTGCTGCAAACAACCCTTAATATCTGAATGTGCAATACACAAAGTATGAATCTAGGTCAGATGAAACTTTGAAAATTAAATGGAACACATAAGATTGATATCTTAGTGAGTTAAAATGAACAAGTACTGGTCATTTTAAATCAGGCATTTTTAATATGGCTTACTATGTTGGAAATGACAAATTGAAGAGGAATGGTACTGCATCCATTGTTTAAAAGAACATTTCAAGATATCTCTTGAAGTACAAGGCTGTTTGATAATATCCATATGCCTACATGGAAGACCAGGTAATAAAACTATTATCAAAATATACCTGCTAAAAAACAAAGCCAAGGATGATAAAATTGAAGAATCTACTAACTCCTTCAGTCTAAAATTGATCCAACATGCAATCAAGATGCATTTATAAGTACTGGTAATTGGGATGTGATAGTTGGAAACAAAAAGTAAGGATTGGTTGTTGGAAAATATGACCTTGGTGATAGAAATAATGCTGGAGATTGCATGATAGAATTTTGCAAGAGCAAAGACTTAGTCATTGCTAATACCTTTTTAAAATACATAAATGACAACTATGCATGTGGACCTTGCCAGGTGGAATACCTAAGGATCAAATTAACTATAGCTGTGGGAAGAAATGATGAACAAATTAAATATCATCAGCCAAAACAAACAGACTGACTGTGGAACAGACCATCAGTTGCTCATATATGCAAAAGTAAAGAATGATGCTGGTAACGGGGGGTGGGGGGGTGGGGCGGTGGGTTGGGGTGAGGTGGAGAGGATGGAGGAGATGGTAGCACAGAATACGGAATAGACACATCATAGGTTGGGTGTTGGGGAGGGCAATACACAAGAAAGGGGAGGGGGATGGAAGAACAAGGTAGATTGGGGAACTTGGAGGCTTGTTTGCATGGGCTAAATGGAATAGACTGATATATGCTCAAACTTAGAACAACAGGGCTCAGTGATACAGGGATCGAGGCATAGACTGAATGTGTAAAAGAGGGGAAATAATGTTAAGGTACTTGACTGTCTTATGAATATTGGTTTCCTTTGCCTACTACTGTAAAAAAGACACCTGAGTGGGATAGAAAGGAATATCGGGAAACAGGATTATGGAAAGTTCGTAAACCCGTCTTCACTCTATAACTGATTAGAATATCTAAAAGGGGTTGTAGAATTTCCCCAGTGAAATAGGCTTCCTGTGAAGCCTCTGTAGTCTATAGGACCTTAGCCCCATCCAGAACCTTCTGAGGTGGAACTTGAAAGGACAAGCAGACCAGCCTGTAATAGCTAAAGGAACAGAAAATATTTCTTGAATATTTTGGACAAATCCAAAACAAAATGGCAGTCTGATTGGCTACTACAAGAACAAGCAAGTTGTTCACTGGGGAACCATCAAGGCAAGCAATCAAGCCCCTTCAGAACAAATCCCCCTCCAAGACTGAAACTCAAAGGGAACAAATAAGCAAGCATGTAAGCTTTCTGGTGACCATGTTAGTCTCCTCGTTCATGGAAGAGGGGGAAAGGCATCAATGAAGATATGGGTTGAGTTTAATCACATTCCATAGACTCCTGTTGACCTGGAGATGAAAGAGAGAAGAGGCAGGAAGGGTTGATTGGTCCAAAATGTGGTGAGACCTGGGGATTCCTGAGTCCATGGACAAGGTTATAGCCACAGAAGACTGGATCTGAGAGTGAAGCTCTTCCCTATGAAGTGAGGGAAGATGCACAAGAACTCCCACAAAAGGAAACAAGTGTAAATTGCTAAAATTTGATGAACCTGACTTATACTTATGGATGTAGTAGTTCAATATACCAACTGAGAGGGAAGGAGTCTTCATATCCAAGATTAATCATATCCCCTCTGTATACAGGGTTGATAGAGACAGGCAAATTAGACATTAGCTACCTAAAATGTGAGGGGATATAAAGACACAAAGTGACTGGCTTATGAGTTGTCAAGAGGGAGTTAAGTTTCAGAGTGTGGGGGGGAAGGTGAAATCCCTACTGAATAGTTTTTATCTTGTCTAGATGGGTCTTGTGAAAGGAGATGGGGATAAGATTCTTATGATTCAAGTGTGAGTAATTGTTACCATAACTGATTGCGATTGTCACAACTATACAAGTAGACTTTTTGTAACAAAAAGAGGGGAATTTTTGTAACAAAAAGTTAACCCTATAGTCTAGGAACAGAGAACCCTAGGACCATCAAGGGAGAAGAGTGTGAGCAGAATGTGGGACCATATCCAGAGAAGCAGCGAAACTAGAGATGAAAACAGAGATGAGGGCATGGAGAGACAGAGTAGCTTGAGGACTCTAGACTTATGGAAAAAGAAAAGCTGTGTGCTGGCAGCCAGGTGCTGGTGGCCAGGAGGTAGGCTTGCAGAATGTTTCCTTTGCTTCTTTACATGATTATCTGTTCCTGACTGTTTTTGTGTACATTCCCCCCACCAAATAAATAAATAAATAGGGAATAGAATCAAATACTATTGAATGATGATGCACAGAGGAGATTGTAATTATTGCAATGAATGTAAAACTGATGTTCTCTGTGTGGACTGTCACTTGGTTCACAATGAAAACTTTAAAAAAATAAAAAAGTAAAGGATGAAGCTGAGAAAAATTAAAACAAGTCCACGTGAGCCAAAATATGACCTTGAGTATACCCCACCTGAATTTATAGACCATCTCAAGAACAAATTTGACACGTTAGACAATAATGACCTTTGATAGTTAAGGTTTTGTATCAACTTGACTGGGCCAGGTTTCCCTATGGTTTGACAGTTGAGATGTGGTTATCCCCGTGGTGAGATCTAGTGCAGTGTCATTAACTCTATGATGGTTGGCTCTGAGCAGGCATAGTTAGCTCAATAATGACTGACGATGATCAATTAATAAATTTTTAAAAAATGTTTCCTCAGGGGTATGACCTGCTTCCAATATAATGGACACTCAGGCAAAGTTTGCTGGCTTTCTGTTGAGTCTGGATCTTGAAACTCACTTGTCATCCAATCTTCAGTTCTTTGGACTTCAGCCAGTGGCCTGCTTTATTATCGTCTACCTGCCTGCCTGCCTACCTGTTGGACATGACTGCCTGCCAACTGACCTAACTGCCTGCTGGACTTGCCTACAAATCTTGGTTCATCTGACCTGGACTTGAGATTCTCCCACCTCTACAATTGTGAGCCATTTCCTTGACACAAACTTCTCTTTATACACATACATATAAAATTTCACTGATTTTGCTTCTCTAGGGAACTCAACCTGAAAGATTTGGTACCAAAAGTGGTGTTAGAGAAACAAAATCATAAGGATGAGTTTTCTAAATTGGTTCTCAAGCCTGACTAAATTTAAAGGCACCGATATGCTGACTCCACTAGCAAAAAGGGTGAGAGTACTACTAATCCACAGCGTAAGGTAGAAACAATATTATACAAAATATCACCACCAATAAATCATGTATTGAAAAGAAACAAAGTTCTTATGGTATGCATGATACATTTCTGGGTGATCTGTGTATGATATGTTTCTGAAATTCTGTGAGGATAAAAAGTATAGAGAAGCTGGTTGGTTAGTACTACTTACAATAGAGCATATGGTAAAAGAAAGAGATGTGCTTAGGGCTCAAGTGCCACATAAAAGACCTCAAAGTTTCTACTTGTGCCCTGAAAGAAAGCTTAATTTCCTGTGGTATCAGAGCTGATATTGCCCAAAACCAAACCCAGAGTCTGATGATAAAAATGGCTAAATTACAGCACCAGCTCAACTCCCAGCCTGGAATAGTGTCTGATGTTAAAGTGAGGGCATTGATTTGGAAGAAATGGGATCCTGAAATTTGGCATTATAACATTTGAGAAGATAATCAGGAAACTGAAGGCATATATTCTGTAAGTTTTATTGAATCTCTACTGCCAACAGCCCCACATGTTGTCTTCTAAGACATTACTGAATGTTCCCAGGAAACACCTCCATCAATTATTGCTTCTAGACTTGAGTCCCAGAAAGACTCAAAAGGTGAAGTACAATTTGTGACCCATGAAGAAGTAAATTGCACTCCAAAATATCTGCTTTATTTTTCTAATATGTACAAACAGAAACCAGGAGAATATGTGTGGATATGGCTACTAAGGGTATGGGACAATGGTGTAGGGAAAATAGGGTTGGATCAGTCTTAGTTTAATGATATGGGTCCACAAAGTACAGATTCTTTATTCAGTGTTCTAGCTTGAGAAGTTAGGAGAGGATATTATAGTTTATTTGGTTGGTTCACTGAAGCGTGGATTGTGTGGTGGCCTACAATATATCAAGTTGAACTACCAGACCTGTGTTGGTATTCTACAGAGGAATGGATCCAAGTGCTTTGGGAAATTGTCATGTTAGAGTAGATTTAGCAGGATAAACCTAAAAACTCACACATGGAGTACCCAGAGAACATAACTTTTATCACAACAACAGTAAGGAACAGTTTGTGAAGGGTGTTCCAGCATCCTTGAAGACTGCTGTGATTGCTCTATTATGTAAATCATACTTGACAGTGGGAACTGTGCTAATTGAATTAAGACACTTAACCACAATAAGGCTCGTTGAACCCTGTGGTGGTAGGGACCAAGTGGGAGCACTTAATTGACAAAGACAAGGTGGACACTGCTACTGTGACCAGAATAATCAAGTACACTTATGGCATTGGCTAATTACACAGAGTGTCCCTAAGAGTCAAATAGTTGGAACACCTACTAAATATTTACTCGATTTGTACATGGCAATCTAACTTGAGTCACCAGAATAGAGAGTCAAAGCCTCTCAATCAATTCCCAGACTTGAACAAATTTACAGACTCACAACCCCTTGAATTAAAGAGTGGTTGGTTCCACTGAAGGAATGATCCCACTAGATAGCCAGTTATTTGTCTTTCTCCCAGTTTTCTCCAAAGGGATCTATGGCCTTTTACAAGAGTGACTATTCATTGAGGGAAAAGAAATAATCAGACTTTGGAGGAATTACTGGACACTGACTCAGAATTAACACTAATTCCAGGAGACTCAAAATGTCATTGGGGCCCACCAGCCAGATTTAGACATATGGAGGTCAAATTATTAATTGAGTCTTAGGTAAAGTCATCTCACTGTAAATCCAGTGGATTTCCAGATTTATTCTGTAGTGATTTCCCCACCCGGTTCCATGATGCATAATCAGAATAGAACTAGTCATCCACTCTCAGAACTCTCACAGTGGATCCCTGAAATGTGGAAAAATGGTTATTATGGTGAAAAGCCCAGTGGAAACCATTAGAGCTACCTTTACCTAGGAAAATAGTAAACCAAAAGCAATACTGCAATCCTGGAGGGATTGAAGAGATTAATGCTACAATCAAAGACTTGAGGGATTGCAGGGCTGGTGATTTATACCACATCCCCATTTCACTTGCCTTTCTGGCCTGTGCAAAACACATGGATGTTAGAGAGTGACAGTTGGTTATTGTAAATTTAACCAGCTAGTGAGTTCAGTTGTAGCTGCTATTCTAGGGGTTGTTTCATTATTTGAGCAAATTAAAACATATCCTCGTACCTAGTATGTGTTTTCTCAATTCTAGTTTCTAAGGATCACCAGAACTGTTTGTCATTAGCTGGAAAGGCCAACAATACATCATCATGGTCCTACCACAAAGTACATAAATTATCTAGAACTATATCATAATTTAATCCACAGGGACCTTTCCCTTCCATAAGGCATCACACTGATCCATTACATTGATGATATTTTGCTGATTGGACCTAGTAAGAAAGAAATATGAATGACTCTAGACTTATTGGTAAAACATCAGTATGATAGAGGGTGGAAATTTAACCCAACAACAATTCTGGCACCTTCTACCTCAGTGGTATGGAGCATGCAGAGATAATCCTATTAAAGTAAAGGATAAATTATTGCATCTGGCCCCACCCACAACTCAAAAAGAGGCACAACACACATCTTTGGATTTTGGAAGCAGCATATCCTTCATTTAGGTGTGCTACTCTAGCCTATTTACCAAGTGACTCAAATAGGTACTAATTTTGAGTGGGGCCGACACAAAAAAGGCTCTGCAACAGGTTCCAGCAGTTGTGCAAGCCGCTTTGTTACTTGGACCATATGATCCAGGATCTAATGGTGCTTGAATTGTAAGTGGCAGATAGGGATGCTGTTTGGTGTCTTTGGCACTCCCCTATTGGTGAATCTCAGTGCAGGCCTGTAGGATTTTGGAGCAAATTCTTGCAATCTTATGCAGAAAGCATATCTAACTGGATCAATAAATACAATCATAATAAATGGAGGAAAGCTTGAAGTTGTCAAAGACTTCATTTTGCTTGAACCCACAATTAACACTCATGGAAACAGCAACCAAGAAAGCAAAAGATGTAGTTCATTAGGCAAATCTGTTTCAAAAAACCTCTTTAAAGTGTTAAAGAGCAAAGTTGTCACTAGGAGAACTAAGGTGCACCTGAACCAAGCCATGGTATTTTCATTCACTTCGTATGTGAGGAGTCCTGGTGTGGTGCTGTGGGTTAATTCGATGGACTGCAAATTCTGTTTGAACTACAAGATCGGCAGTTCAAGCTCACCAGTCGCTCCTTGGAAAGGGTTGTGATGGGTCGGAATTGACTTGACAGCACTTAGCAACAACAACAACAACAATATATGCATGTGAAAGTTTGACAATGAATAAGGAAGACCACAGAGAAATAGATGTATTTGACCTGTGCTGTTGGAGGAGAATATTGAAAGTACCATGGACTGCCAGGAGAACAAACAAAGCCATCTTGGAAGAAGAACAACCAGCTGCTCCTTAAATTAAAGATGGTGAGACTTAGTCTCTCATTCTTTGGACATGTTGTCTGAAGGAATCAGTCCCTGGAGAAGCACATAGTGCTTGGTAAAGATGTTGTTGTTGTTAAGTGCCATCAAGTCGGTTCTAACTCATAACAACCCTGTACAGTATGTCTGAGTAGCAGTTTGTAGGTTTGAACTGCTGACCTTGTAGTTGAAATCAACCTTGACAACTAGTGCTTATCCTACAGTGCCACACTAGGAACCCCTGGTAAAGTGGAAGGTCAGCACAAATGAGATCACTGACACAATGGTATCAGCAATTAGGTCAAACATAACAATTATAAGGCTAGTGCAGGACCAGCAGTATTTCATCCTGTTGTGCATGGGGGTCACTATAAGTC
This sequence comes from Chrysochloris asiatica, assembly GCF_000296735.1. NCBI lineage: Eukaryota > Metazoa > Chordata > Mammalia > Afrosoricida > Chrysochloridae > Chrysochloris > Chrysochloris asiatica. The sequence goes on from NW_006408579.1 coordinate 9,714,451, forward strand.
TCAACTCACTCAAAGGCACCTAACACCAAGACCAACATTCTCCTTGACTTTATATCTGTCATTCCCTGTAACACCTGAAAAAAAAAACTAATCTGATTACCAGGGTGAAAACTAATCTGATTACCAGTATGGATGACTGGCAAATTCAGAGCTCTCAGAGCTGTTTCTGCATTTAAAATATGAGCTAATTAACACATGTAAATCTCTGATCTTTGAACTATTAAAATCTTAGATTTGGAAATCTCATGTAAGTACTTAGTAGTCAAATGATACCTCAATATCAAATGGAGGAGATTCATCAATTCTCCTTCACTCTACCTATGTGTTAAAGGGCAAGCAGGTATAGTTTTAATTGTTTTCAGAGTCATTGTTGTGAATCATTTAATGATCACTCCTCACTATCATTCAGCCATCCATAACCTCTGCCACAAGGATCCTGTGGCACAATGCATAAGGGTTTGGCTGCTAACCCAGAAGTTGGTGGTTTGAACCCACAGAGGCTTTGAGGAAGAAAGACCTGGTGATATGCTCTGATAAAGATTGTTGTTTGTTGTTGTTAAGTGCTATCAAGTCACTTCTGACTCATAATGACCTTGTAGAGGGTTTCCAAGGAATAGCTGGTGAGTTTGAACTGCTGACCTGTTGCTCAAACTGACCTTGTGGTCTGCCGAAAAAATCTAATGAGGCAGTTCTATTCTGTCACATGGCAATGGGATGGGACAAAATCAACTCAACTGTACCCAAGCATCAAGACAGACTATATATGCCATCTGTTTTATCAATCTCATGAATATTTTTTTTGCAGAGTTCTCTATCAAGTTCTGTTTTACATGATTATTCAAAAGAAAATGGTAAGATACAATCCTTTCCTTCCGGAGGGTTAGTCAATTTTCTACTCTCATTGTCCTGGGACAGGGATTAGCAATCACTTTCTTGAACAGTCCAGAGAGTAAATATTTTCAGCTTTGCAGATTAAGAGGCAAAATCAAGGATATTATGAAGGTACTTATATAGCATGCAAAAAAAAACAAATTTCCGCACATATTTTATTCATGAAATTAAAAACTTTTTTTATGAACAGCAAAATTTGAATTTCATATCATTTTTTGTATGTCAGAAAATAGTATTCTTTATTTGATTTTTCCTGAACCATTCAAAACTAAAAAATGTCCTTAGCATGTCAGTCAAGTAAGTCAGAGTAAGTGTGGGAGTGTTAAATTTGGCCTACTGGCCATAGTTTACCAACATCTGTTCTAGACAATATTTTGTTGTTGTTAAGTGCCATAGAGTCAGATCTGGCTCATAGGGACCCTGCATATGGGTTCCAAGGAGTGGTTGGTGGGTTTGAACTGCCGAACTTAGAGTTAGTAGTACAGTGCTTACCCTATAGTGCCACACCATGATTCCAGATGTGGCTAAATTTAATTACTCCAAGTTCCTTCTCTTTAGGAAGATGAAAGTTATCATCAATTATCTTTAAATTAGTGTTCATGATCTGTTAGACTCAGTAGATAATTCCAATAAAATAAACAAACATTTTTCAAAATAAACAAACACAATGACCCTGTAGGATATAGAAGAATGTACCCATAGGGACTCCAATGCTGTAAATGTTTAATAAAGCAGACTGCCACATGTTTGTTTTCCAGAGTAGCTGGTAGGTTCAAACTTGTCATCCTTTAAGTTAGCAGATGAATGCCACCATGACTCCTCGGCAGATAATAAATATATAGGGTATACTATAAGGAACTTTGGTAGCATAGTGGTTACAAATTGGGCTGCTAATCTCAAGGTCAGCAGTTCGAAACTACCAGCTGTTCTGTCGGAGAAAGATGAGGCTTTCTGCTCCGTAAAGATTTACAGCCTCGGAAACCCTGTGCAGGGTCACTATGAGTCAGAGCCTACTCCACGGCACATACAACAACAACAACAACATCAGGACTCTTTAAGTCACAAAAAACAAAACTTAAAACAAAAAAATAAGACGCTTCCTGTGGACTCTACCTTTGACTTATAGGGAGGGATTCCAACTCTGCAGAGTAGATGGGTTTTTGTGCAGCAGGCTATCAGACCTTTCTTTCAATGTCTCTCTGGGTGGATTGGAACAGCAACGTTTGGTTTAGTAGTAGAGTGCTTAGTCATTTGTGTCAAGTCTTAAAAGCTTAATTGAAATTAGCAGAGGTAAAGGAGGGGATGTGTTGGCTAAAATATCTAGGACAATAGTAGAGCTGATGGTTCAAGTGTGACCTAAGTACTCACCGTCAGCATTTTCTATTTTTGTCTCCTCTCTGTTTCTCTCTCTGCATAGATTTCACTCTCTGCTACTGTAGATGGGTCTTTCCCACATGCTGACGAATATAGCTACAGGCAGCTTCAGGCTTATTTTATTCCAGTTTACCCATCTCAAGAGGGTGGTTTCTCTATCCCAGGCAAAGTATATCATATTCTAGTGGTGATCTCTGCAGCAGATTCTTTCAGCACTACTCCCACATCCCTTCAGGGTCAGACCTATTGTTTATGCCTGTGTCTCCCAGTAGACTGTCACTCAATAGCCCTTGCCTGCATTTCTTTGTTGGACGACTTGTCTGTGGACAGCTGAAGCCAGTTAAGCCTGCACACACAGATTGTTAGAAGTGCCTGGAAATCTATGTTCCTGGCAGGTAGCCTTTAAGCTATGACTAATAGGCGTGGAAATGCAAGTATACTCTAGCTCTCTTACCTAACACTGAGGGATAATATACATAGTTTTCAGAACTTTTTATGCAGTTCAACCTGGGCAGAAAAAAGTTAATGTGGGAGTTTTGAAATGATATCCTGAGAAAGACCTGATTGTAAAGTAGGTCTTTGGAATTGTAACTTATATTTTGGAGGCTTCCCATTTCTTGGATAAGAATGGCTCACTATACCTAAGCTATTTGTTTATGCTGAACAATTGCTTTCCTTCTACAGGTCTGAATTGTTGGAAGGTACAAAGGGTTCTTACCTGACCAGCCCCCAACAAAACTCTTGGGCACTAAATCCCTAATAAACTTTCCTAATTGGCAACATTTCACACATTGCTATTGGGAGAAATAAAGTATGCCCTATAACCACATGGTGCAGTTCTACTGTGTCACATGGACTTTCAATTAGTCAAAATCACCTCAACAGCATCCAACTACTACATGTGACACCACTGGGAAAGGACTCTTGAATGCTTCTGCCCAGTCTCCTCTGGCCTTCACCCCATGCCCCTTCACTGATTTTGCTTTATATGCTTTCATTGTACTAAATCATAGCTGTGAATATGACTATATGCTAAGTATTGGGAGTTCTCTTATAATCATTCAACTTCAGGTGGTCTTGGGGGCCCCTGACACGGAACTTTTCATGGGATTCTGCTTAACTCTGCCTTTGCTTGTCTGTCTTTCCTTCCTGTACCACTTGTCTCCTGTAGATTTTGGAGGGAACAATTCCCAATCAATCATTTTCACACCACTCCTTATCTTCTTATTTCAGTATTTAAAATTAGGAAAAGTGGGCACCAGGGTTGTATTCTTTCACCATACTATTCAATCTGTATGCTGAGAAAATAATCCAAGAAGCTGGATTATATGAAGAAAAATGTAGCATCAGGATTGGTGGAAGATTCATTAACAACATGCAATATACAGATGATACAACCTTGCTTGCTGAAAGTGAAGAGGACTTAAAATATTTGCTGATGAAGATCAAAGTATGAGTTGCATCTCAAATGTAAAGAAAACAAAAATCCTCATCATTGGACCAATAAACAACAGCCGTATAAATGAAGACAATATTGAAGTTGTCAAAGACTTCATTTTGCTCAGATCAACCATCAACACTCATGGATGCACAGCAGTCAAGAGATCAGACGACATATTGCATTAGGCAAATCTGAATCACAAGGACTTTTTAAAGTGCTGAAGAGCAAAGATGTCAGCTTGAGGACTAAGGTGCACCTGACCTAAGCCATGGCATTTTTAATAACCTCATAGGCATACAAAAGTTAGACAGTGAATAAGAAAGACCACAGAAGAATTGATGCATTTGAGATTTGGTGTTGGAAGAGAATATTGAAAGTACCATGGACTGACAAAATAACAAAGCAATTTGTGTTGGAAGAAGTGTAGATAGTGCTCCTTGGAAGCCAGGATTGCCAAACTTTGTCTCTCATACTTTGGACAAATTATCAGGAGGTACCAGTCACTGAAGGAGGATATCATGTTTGGTAAAGTGGAAGGTCAGAGAAAAAGAGGAAGACCCCCAATGAGATGGATTGGCACAGTGGTGGCAGCGATGGGCTCCAGCGTAGTAATGATTTTGAGGTTGGCCCAGGAACAGGCAGTGTTTCATTCTATTATGCATAGGTAGCTATGAGTTGGTACCAAATCAATGGCACCTAACAACAACTTCTTAGCAATCCAATCTAGTATTCTGATGGTCTCAAGCATTAGCCTTACTTTCATCAGGAAAATGAGATACTATTGTTGTCTAAATTTTGACCAATGGCTGCTAAGTCATACCTCAAGGAGAAAGGGTCTTTCACCATAACCACGGGTACTAGACAAATGCAAACAATAGCTAAGCACACATATAACACTTTCTTCTAGATCTAAAGGTTTGTATGCTAACTTAACATGATGTTTTTGAGGGAATACTATCTGAAAATGCTTTTTCTTCTTCCTTAATGGCCATTTTTCACAAAGTGAGATTTCATTACATAACAAAGTCTAT
>NW_006408579.1:9719287-9721948 GCF_000296735.1 Chrysochloris asiatica
TGCTTATAGCTAAATGACTTGCTTCCACATACCATCAATGGACTCAAGCATGGCAACAGTAGTGAGGTTGGCCCAGGATCGGACAGTGTTTCGTTCTGCTGTGCGTAAGGTCAGCACCGACTTGATGGCACCTAACAATAACAACAAAACAACAATCAGCTGATAAATTACTTTGTATCATACTTCATTGGAAACTCTAAATGTTAAATCTATAAAGTTCAAAGATATATGGGACCTAGTTTGTTGTCACTGTTAGGGGCTGTTGAGTATACTCTGATTCATATTAACCCTTTATGATAGAGTAGAACTGCTCCATTGGATCTCCTAGACTGTAATCTTTTGGGGAACAGATCTCCAGGTGTTTTCTGTCATGGTGCCACTGGGTAGTTTGAATCACTGATCTTTCAGTTAGTAGCTGAGCATGTTAACCATTTGTACCACCTAGGATCTCATACATAATGAGCCTCAGGGTTTATGTTAAATTTCTTTCCTGACAGTAAGAAATTTGGTATATAACTTTTCTGTAAGCAGCCAAAAGTTTATCCATTGTGACACCAGAACTCCTAAATATGGGAGTATAAAGAAACCTCATTTTTCTCCCACGGACTAGCTGAGTTTCTTTTTTATGAGTTTACTGAAGACAAAATAAATAAACACAAACCAGGCAGAGTGTCATACTGTTTCTATGCATCCCATATCCACAGGCATTTTTTAACAGAGGTTTTCTTCCTGACATCCAACAATCCATTCCTGGGCCATCTTTTTGTTTTGCATATTAAACTACGATTTATTTTATCCTTCTTAAATAAACTTGGTTATAAAGGGATATATTCACATTATAAACATCTTAAAAGATAGTTTTGTGAAAAGTTAGTAGTGGTTACGAATAGGGCTGTGAACCGTAAGGTCAGCAGTTCGAAACTACCAGCTGTTTTGTGGGAGAAAGATGAGGCTTTCTGCTCCCATAAAGATTGACAGCCTCAGAAACCCTGTACAGGGTCGCTATGAGTCGGAACTGGCTCCACGGCACATAAAAAAACACACAAAAATGTGAAAAGTTAAAGTAAATGTCATCCATAATCTAACCTATCAGAAGTAAGTGTTGTTAAAGCTTTTTTTTTTATTAATCTATATACTTTTCCTTACAAAAAGGGTCATGCTACTAACACCATTGTGTCATTCACCTTTTTCCGCACAAAACACTATGCCGCAAACTTCTTCCTAAGACATAATAATTATGCAGAAATCTACTTCATTCTCAAAACCCCTTATCTGAATATCACCCAATTTACCTAATTCATTCCTGTCTAGTCTAAGCTTTAAGGGAGCTATACAATGTTCTATATTTTTACCATCATTTTTTCATTTATTTCTATATTAATAATAGAATCTTTGAGTAGCACAAATGGTAAGGTACTTGGCAGCTAACCAAAAGGCTGGAAATTCAAGTTCACCTTGTGTTGACTTAGAAGAAAGCCCTGATGGTCTTCTTCTAAAAATTCTGCTAATTTAAGAATTTTATGGAGCACAGTTCTACTTTAATACACATGGGTTTTCCATGAAAGAGAATCAGCTTAGTGGCAACTGGTATTAATAGGTATTTAAGGAGCTCTGGTAGCATAGTGGTTACAAGACGGGTTGCCAACCTTAGGTCAGCAGTTCGAAACTATCAGCAGTTCCATGGGAGACAGATGAGGCGTTCTGCTCCAATAAAGATTTACAGCCTCGGAAACCCTGTGCAGGGTCACTATGAATAGGAACCGATTCCACAGCACTTACCAACCAACAACAACAAGTTTTTTCTAATTTCTCACTAGCTAACAATTCATCAATAAATATAATTGTATGGATAGTTTAAAGCATGTATGGGAATATTATTGTAGGACAAATTTTTACAAATTGATTGACTGAATCAAAGCATAATCATATTTAAATTTTTAAAGTTATTTTCAAACTGGCCCTAAAAATACTTGGTCCATTTTAATCCCTTCAGTGTGTACAAGAGTACCAAATTCTGATACCTTTACCAACACTAAGTATTTTTGAATCTCTAAAACCTTTCCAACCTGATAAGTAAAAAGTATTGTAGTTTTAATTTTCATGTCTGATTACTTGTGGCTTTAAGAATATTTTCAAGAGCTTATTGTAATGTCTTAGGAGCTCTGGTAGCGTAGTGGTTACGAATCGGGCTGCGAACCTTAAGGTCAGCGTAAAGATTTACAACCTCGGAAACCCTGTACAGGGTTGCTATGGGTCGGAACCGACTCGACGGCACTTAACAACAACAACAACAACAATCCTGTATAGGGTCTCTGAGGAGCAGCTGACACGCTTGAACGGCCAACCTTGCAATTCAAACAGCTCTGCAGTCTGGCACATTAACTCACAGCACCAAACAGGAGGCTGTTATTTATTTATTTATTTTCCCAATAAAAGCAACACTTTAAATTTTGAGTGTTATTAAGTTATTGTAAAGTGTCATCAAGTCAGTTTTGACTCATAGCAACCCTGTAAAAGGTTTCTGAGGAGTGGCGGTGGGTTTGAACCACTAACCCTGCAATTCAAACCAAATTCACAGTCCAATGCTTATCCTACAGCACCACACCATGACCCTTCATTCATTATTTATGGCACAATATTCTTTCTATTTTTATTGTCCAT
>NW_006408579.1:9722068-9724238 GCF_000296735.1 Chrysochloris asiatica
TTGTGAGTTGGAATTGACTCAATGGCAATAGGAGGTGATAAAGGAGGATGAATAGTTTCTTTTCTAAACTTATAATTTTTGCTTATATTGTTTGTGTATTTTTCTCTGTTAGTTTATTGCTTTGTCATCATGATCATAAAGGTCTCTCCCACCTCCATATCATATTTTTTGTTAGTTTTTATAATGAAAACAGCTTCAAAAATTCATGGAAAAACTCCCTTTTCTTTTAATCCCATTTTCTCACAAAATGTTTGAAGTCTCCGCTTACATGTATCTTCCTTTTTCCATCACTTTATTTCTTCTTTGAAGTTTCACCTTTAAAATATGTATGCCTTATCATGAAATCTTACTTAATCATCACTTAGTCTTGCTAAGTACATTTCTTTCCTTTCATCTTTACTTAAAGCCAATTCTCTATTCTCATAAATTCCTTATCTAAATTTCACCCAGTTTACCTAATTGGTTCCTCTCTATCCTTCTAAAACTTAAGGGAGTGAGCATGCTTTTTCAAGTACAGATTCATTAGTTATACGCAGAGGATAAGGTCTACCCTATTTATATAATGCTTTCCTTTCCAACTAAATTAATGGGGACCATGTTTCTTGCCTCATCACACAAAAGTTCCAATTTGCACGCACATCTTTAGGTTTCATTTTTAATGAACTGGGGGTGCCACAAATGGAAATACTAGCCTCTCTTTCGACTTTTCTTTTCATCTCAATTGAATTCTTTTGGTCTTGGTTTCCTTACTTGTATCAGTGACATCTAGTTATCCAGGCTTAAAGCTGCAAAAGTAATTTTGCAAGCTAGCTCTCCAAAATGCCACCCTTGACAAATCCTGCACAAATGACCCTTTTTACCTCCCCTAACTTTTTATTCAATATTTCAGGTTTTCATTTCCAATTCCTGACTTAGTTAAAAACAAAACAAAACTCTCCTAATGTCCACTACTCCATTTATTTTATTCTCTGTAAATAGACTGACCCTCCTAAATCACAGCTGATGTATTTTCAGTGACTCTTCATTGCCTCTAAGATAAAACACAACTCACTGATTTTGCATATCAGACAGTGAATCCTACTCTTGGTTCCTCTAAAAGCAAAACGCTAGAGACAAGGACTTGAATGCATGTAACTTATTTTTGGAAGTTATCCTTAAGAACACAACTATAAATGGAGAGGACTGAAACCAAAAAGGAAAAAAATTAAAGAATGTGTTATTGGTCTGGCTACGGCTGTAAGAAACTATGGATCTGACCATCTTAAGGACTCTGAAAATTAATGAGGACTAGACCTCAGGAATATCTATCTGTCTGGTGGGAAAAAGAAGTGGGTATTTATTTACCAGCTCCCATTCTCCAACCATTAGAGGTAATCCCATATGCTTGTGTCCGGATGGCTGAGTAGGCTCTTTAGATAAAGGAATCCCAGATCAGGCAATTGTGTTGTGCAATTGACATGAGGTGCTGTCAGGTTACACCTGTTTTCAACTGGTTGGTGCAGCCACAACTAGAGTAAATAGGGAGGCCAATATGATACAAGGTGGGAAATTAGGAATGAGCAACACAAGTGACAACACAAAACCAAAAAAGAAGGACATTTCTCAAGATGAAAGAACTGAAGAAAAAATTCAAACCTTGACTCGCAATGTGGAAGGATTCTATGGGTAAAACATTAAATAAGCCAGGAAGCATCAAACTAAGATGGAAAGCATATAAAGAATCACTGCACCAAAAAAGAATTGGTTAATGTTCAATCATTTCAAGAGGTAGCATATGATCAAGAACTGAGGAACTGAAGAAGTCCAAGCTGCTCTGAAGTCTTTGTTTAAAAACAAGTCTCCAGGAATTGATGGAATACCAAATGTAGCAGTGGAGGCACTCACTTATCTATGCCAAGAAATTTGAAAGACAGTTACCCAGGCAACCTATTGAAAGAGATACACACTTGTGCCCATTCCAAAGAAAGATGATCCAATGGAGTGTGGAAATTATCTAACATATCAATCATATCAAATGCAAGTAAAATTTTGCTGAAGATAATTTAAAAATGGTTGCAGCAGTGTATTGACAGGGCGCTGTCAGATTCAAGTCAGATTCAGAAGAGGACATGAATCTGATGTCATATAGATAGATGTTGGCTGAAAGCAGAGAATATCAGAAAGATATTTA
>NW_006408579.1:9725118-9727919 GCF_000296735.1 Chrysochloris asiatica
AGAAAAAGAGGAAGACCCCCAGTGAGATGGATTGGGCAAGTGGCAGCATCAATGGGCTCAAATGTGGCAACAATTATGAGATTGGTACAAAGACCAGGCAGTGTTTCATTCTGTTGTGCATAGGGTTGCTGTGAGTGTGTACCAACTCGATGGTGCCTAACAACAACAACAACTCAATCAGAATATTGAGCAAATATTCCAAGAAATTGTATTATATAAAGAAGGATGTTACATTAGGTTTGGAGGAAGACATTAATATCCGGCAACATGCAGTTGAAGCAACCACTCTCTATGTCAAGAAATTTGGAAGACAGCTAGCTGGTCAACCTGCCAGAATTGAAAAGTATTTAAGATATTTAATCATGAAGATTAAAGACTACAGTCTTCAGTATGGATTTCACCTCAATGTAAAGAAAACAAAAATCCTCAAAACTGGACCAATGAATAATATCATGATACATGGATAAAACTGAAGCTATCAAAGACTTCATTTTCTTTGGGTCCACAATTAATGTTCATGGGAGCAGCAGTCAAGTCAAGAAATCAAAGGATGTATTGCATTGGGCTAATCTGCTGCACAAGATCTCTTTAAAGTGCTAAGGGAAAAAAATGCAAGTTGCACCTGAACTAAACCATGGTATTTTCAATTAACTCATATGCATGTGAAAATTGGACAATAAATAAGGAAGACTAAAAGAGTTAATAAATTTGAATTATAGCTTTGGAAAAGAATACTACAAGTACCATGGACTATCAGAAAAACAAAGAAATTTGTCTTGGAAGAAGTACAGCTAGAATGCTTCTTAGAAACAAAGAAGGCAAAACTTTGGCTTTTGTGCTTTGGATATGTTATTAGGAAGGACATGTCCTTGGGGAAGGACATCATTCTTGAAAAAGTGTGGGGTCAGGGAAAAAAAGGAAAAAATTCAGTAAGATGGATTGACACAGTGGCAGTAAAATAGGCTCAAATAGCAACAGTTGTGAGCAATGCCCAGGATCAAGTAGCATTAGGGTTTGTTTTGCATATGGTCACTACAAATCAGAACTGACTTGAGAGCACCTAACAGGAACAACAACATCACAAAGGGGAAGAATCACAGGCTTTTGCCTTCAAATCAGTTCATTATCCCCAAAGCCCATATTCATAATTTCTGCACAGAGACTATAGACGGAACCACCAAAAGGGAGTTCTTTTTTAACACAGAAAATAGATGACTGGCTTTCTTGAGGCAAAATTGGAAAGTTTTCCTGGCCACTTTTGAGATCAAGCATATAAAATTCATGTAATCAATGCTGGTGGAGTCCTTATAAGAAACAGGGAGCACGAAAAAGAAAGACATAGGAGTAATAAGATGAGAAAAGATTGTTATGTTTGAGGACTAGTTAGAAGAGCTACAGGGAACTTCAGATGATGACGTTCACCAGGCAGCTAGAAATAAGAGTTTAGCTTCAGTGTAAGGATCCCTTTGTAAAGAAAGTCAGAAATGATTGAGATTCTTAATGGAAATTAAAAGAAGGAAAAAGAAAAAAGCCAAATAAAATTATTTAAGTTACATATGTATTTCAAGTTTAGAAAGGTTAAGTACCAGAGAATGAGCTATAAAATAGATGAGTTAGGGAAATCAAAAGAATATCATGTCATAGAAATCAAGAAAAGGAGACTCTTAATGAGAGAAAGAGGCTAATGTTGCAGAGTTGCAAAGAAACTGAAAGTTCTATGTTTAAATAATTCTGCAGTTGTAGACTATCTACGATGATCTTAAAAAAGGGAAATGGTGAAGCAAATATCCATATGAGTTCTTAAAATATATAGCAAATATCTACCAAGTCCTCAGCACTATAACATCATATAACATAAATTGAATTTTAGGAGTTTTGAGAGAGAGAGGAATTGATTGCATAATATCCATTTTGTAAAACTTGGGTAATTTTAAAGTAAATTTTTATTTTAAGATAACTGCAGATTCACCTGAAGTTATGAGAAATAATACAGATATCCAATGTACCCTTATCCAGACTCTCCAAATGATAGTATCGCAACCAAGATATTGACAATGACATATACAAGATGTAGAGTATTTCCATCACCAAAGGTTCCCTTACATTGTTCTTTCACAACCACGTATCCTTCTCTCCTAGTCCCAAAGACACCTTGACCCTGGTTACCCATTTCTATAATTTCATCATTTAAAGAATGGACTCATTCAGATTGTACCCTTTTAAAATTAACTTTTCCTACTCAGCATAATTCTCTAGGGATTCATCTAGGTTATTGTGTGTGCTAATGGTTTGTTCTTTATATGCTGAGTAGGATCTATGGTATGACAGTTGTGGTGGTGGTGGTTATGTGCCATGGAGTCGGTTCTGACTCATAGCGACCCTGTACAGGATTTCCAAGGCTGTAAATCTTTACAGGAGCAGAAAGCCTCATCTTTCTCCCGCGGAACAGCTGATAGTTTTGAAATGCTGACCTTGGGGTTCGCAGCCCGATTCGTAACCACTACTCTAGCAGAGCTCCTTGGTATGACAGTAACACAGTTGTTATTATTACAAATAAAACTGTAAAAAACTTTGTATATAGATTTTTATGTGAACATAAGTCATCATTTTACTTGAATAAATGTCCCCAAGTGTGTAAATTGCTGGATCACGTAGTAGATGCATGCTTAGTTTTTATAAGAAACTACAGAACGAGTGACTGTACCATCTTACATTCTCACTAGAATGTACAAGTTATCCATTTTCTCTGCATGCTTGCTAACATTTGTTGTTATTGTTGTTGTTGTTAAGTTCCGTTGATT
>NW_006408579.1:9729754-9733782 GCF_000296735.1 Chrysochloris asiatica
TAATGAAGAAATCATTGGTTTTGCAAAATTCTATCATGTGATCTCCAGAATCTTTTCTGTCACCATGGCCATGATCTCCTTCTTTGCTTCTGGCCTTCTTATTCCAATCACCAGTAGTTATCAATACATCTTGATTGCATGCCTGATCAATTTCTGAGACTGTAAGTTTTTATGTGACCAGAAAGCCTCATCTTTTCCTGACGAGAAGCTTGTGAGTTTGAACTGTTAACCTTGAATTATAATCCAACTAGGAGTCCAGTACTTAAACTACAGTGCTGCAAGAGCTCCCTAGGTCCCCACTCCTTAATGTGGACTACGCATAGTACGTTCCTTCCAAAGAAGGCAGTATGGAAAGGGGAATGGGGACAGTCCCTTTACATTGAAAAAACCTGATAAACTATCCCTCAGTCAAGTGATTAAGCTTAATATAAAAAGTGATCAATCATGTTGCTAGTGTGGTCCTTATACAGGATTTTACTTTGTGGTCTTGTTCCTCAAAACCCAAGTTGTTTTTGTTGTTAAGTACCATAGAGTCAGTTTGACTCATAGCAAACCTGTATAGTGTTTATGAGCTTTTAAAATTTTTGCAGGAGCAGAAAACATCTTCTTTCTCCCACGGAGCAACTTGTGGGCTGATCCCACTGCCTTGTGGTTCATAGTCCAGTGCTTAACTAATCATGTGCGGTGCAGTGAATTATTTAATATTGCTCTTCTAGCCATAATTCTACTAAACTCCCACCAACAACTGGGTGGTACCATGCAGATTGTGTATAGTCTCTCTTTTCCTGTTGGTCTGGGTAAGAGAAGGCGGGTAAAGATTCTTATAGGATTATATGATTCCGTTGTGAGTGACTATGAATGTGATCAGTTGTGATTGTAAAAACTTGGAAATCTAGTGAGGGTATTGGTCAAGGTTACCATCCTGTTAAGCATAAAATAAGCCACCTCAGCTTCAGAAGTGGGGAGCTCACTACCAGAAAGAGAAAAGAGCCAGGAGTGATGTGTGTCCTTTGGATCCTGAGAAACCTGCACATTGCACTTCCTTGATCCAGGAACAGAAAGCTATAACAAAGAAGTAGCAGAAAAGCAGCATCAGCAGAGCTAGAGCATGAGACAGAGAGGTGAGCTTCAAAGAGCAAGTAAAACTGGGTACCTTTGGGAAGAAAGTTCACCTGTAGATGAGGGTTCTGTCAGTCACTTAATTGGTTGCTGACCACAGTTGAGCACCTTTGAACTGAGGCTTTTGGTACTGTGACTTATGAAAGTGTCCTTTGGACATTTATCAGCAATGCTAAAGGAGCTTTGCAACACATGCCTGAGCAGGGTAGAAACCAAGAGACTGTGTGGTTGAGAGGCCAAGGACCTGCGAGAGTATGTCTGACCAAAGTACTATGCCCTGAACCTTTCTGATTGTAAATTACTTGCTGTGGATTAATGCACTGGACTATAAATGTCGGTATTTCAAGCTCATTAGCTATTCCTGGAAAACCCTATACAGCTCATTATGGGTTGGAACCGACTCAACGGCACTTAACAATGACAGTAACGTCTCTAATAACCCCTAAATTGTGAGTATAGCTTGTGAGTCCTGTGTGGCCCTTGTAAAACATTATAGAACCCTGCAGAGAAGCAGAGTGCTATGGGAGGGTTGTTGTCAGAACTGGTTAAGAGGGCTAGAGAGTAGAGGCATGTCTAACCTTAGCCTACTTAGGAATGAACCTTAGGCTAAAGCTGCCCATGGTGATTTTCCTCCTTCCCCTTTGTGAAGTTGGAGGATGTCAAGTGTCACCCCCATATCATTTTTTTTTTTTTACATCATGAGACAAACATCATCCAAGATCTGCTAGCAGGGCATCTAATGAAAACTCGACCAGTGCTCCTCAAAATTGTCAAAATCATTAAAAGGAAAGTATGAAAAACTGGCACAGTCAAGAGGAACCTACAAAGACATAAACTAAGCATAATTATCCTGGATAGGATCCTGGAACAGAAAAAGACAAAAGGCAAAAACTAAGAAAAACTGAATAAACTATGGACTTTCATTAATAATAATCTATCAGTACTGGTTCATTAATTGTACCAAATGTACCACACTAATTAAAGTAAAATGTCCATAATAAGGGAGACTGAATATAGAGTTTATGGAAACTCTGTATTATCATCTCAATGTTACTGTAAATCTAAAACAAACTGTTCTAAAAGCTAGTTTATTACTGTTATAATTGCTTTAAAAATCTGATCTGATATCTAAGTGCAATCCAACTTGGACAATATAAAATTGGAAAAAAATTATTGATCCAAACAAAAGGAGCAAAGTTAGTATTTGTTCTGAAGATGCTTATAATCCAATAGGAATAATTTATTAGATAAATAACTATAGAACAATAGTCTAACATATCAAATGGAGAGTCAAAACAAGGACAAAAAAAGATTTGAAGAAAGGGATTAGGAGAAGAGAAGACATTACAGTTCGGAAAAAAAAAACTGATCTGGGATCCAGTTTAGCTACAGAAAGAAATAGGTTTAGACCCAAATATACAAATTTTTGAGTGTCTAACTTAGAAGTTTGGCAATTTATTCTCATTAAGAACTATGGTAATTATACTGCTGGTCATGTTGTTTAAGATCAACAGTTTAAATAAAGGATGTTATATTTAATTCAAATTTGGAACATTTGTAAGAACATTATGAGCAGAGAGCTACACTATCAATTAGACAAGGTAAATATCTTTTACTTTAGAATACGTTACACCTTCAAAATTATGGAAAAGAAATTGCTTCATAGCAATTTTGGAAACAGGTTTTTTAAATAAAAACTAAAATTTACAGGTTAATAGAAAGTTAATATGTAGTATGTTTGGTTACTAATACATCTCTTTCTAAATTTGTCTCTACCTTGTTGCAAGAGCATAATACCTTTTGCTGGAGTGAGGGGTAGGAGTAAGGATTTAGAGTTAGGACTAGGACAATGGGTAAATCTAGTGTTTTGTGTAGTATGGGGTTTATGGGGCCCTAGTGTAGCACTGTGGGATACTTCAGTTTGAGCCACAATGTCAGCAGTTTAAACCTACCAGCAACTCCTCAGAAACCCTATACAGAATTGCTATGCATTAGAACCGACTCGATGGCACTCAACAACAACAGGGTTATTGTTAGTGTTGGAGGGAAAGGTTGGGCTAGAGCTAGGAGCACAGTTTGGTTAGTTTTAGGGTTAGAGTTAGATTTATTTTTTATTTATTTAATTAATTTTTTATTGTGAATTGAGTGACAGCTTAAATGGGAGAACAATGGTTTTACATTTGTCGTTTCATTGTAATTATTATAATCTCCTCCGTGCATCATCATTCAACAGTATTTGCTTCTATTCCCTCTTTTTTTATTATTGGAAGGGAGGGTGAGGGGTGTACACCAAAACACTCAGGAATATATAATATTTTAAGCAACTAAAGGGCACATTCTGCAAGCCTCCCTCCTGGCCACCAGCATACAGCCTTTCTCTTTCCATGAGTCTAGAGTCCTCAGCTGCTCCCTCTCTCTATATCTTCATCTCTGCCTTCATCTCTGGTGTCGCTGCTTCTCTGGATAGGGTCCCACATTCTATCCATGCTCTTCTCCCTTGATGGTTCCTGGTCCTCTGTTCCCAAACGGTAAGATTAACTACTTCCTCTTTTTTGTTATAAACTTCTACCTTTACAGTTGTGACTGTCTCAATTAGTCATGGTAACAATTACTCACAATTGAATCATAAGAATCTTAGCCCCATCTCCTTTTGTCCTTTTACCAGACCTGTCTAGACATGATGAAAATTATTCAGTGGGGATTCTTCTTCCCCTACACACTGAGAAACTAAACTCCTTCTTGAAAACTTTTAAGCCAGTCACTTCGTGCCTTTAAGCCCCTCTCCCCCATTTCAGGTAGCCAATGTCTAAATTGCCCATCCTTATTAATCCTTATACAGAGGGAATAGGATTGATCCTTGATCTGAAGACCCCTTCCCTCTCAGGTGATGTTTTGAGCTACTACATCCA
>NW_006408579.1:9733882-9752361 GCF_000296735.1 Chrysochloris asiatica
TCCCTCCTGGCCACCAGCATACAGCCTTTCTCTTTCCATGAGTCTAGAGTCCTCAGCTGCTCCCTCTCTCTATGTCCTCATCTCTGCCTTCATCTCTGGTGTTGCTGCTTCTCTGGATAGGGTCCCATATTCTATCCATGCTCTTCTCCCTTGATGGTTCCTGGTCCTCTGTTCCTAAACTGTAAGATTAACTACTTCCTCTTTTTTGTTATAAACTTCTACCTTTACAGTTGTGACTGTCTCAGTTAGTCATGGTAACAATTACTCACAATTGAATCATAAGAATCTTAGCCCCATCTCCTTTTATCCTTTTACCAGACCTGTCTAGACATGATGAAAATTATTCAGTGGGGAGTCTTCTTCCCCTACACACTGAGAAACTAAACTCCTTCTTGAAAACTTTTAAGTCAGTCACTTCGTGCCTTTAAGTCCCTCTCCCCCATTTCAGGTAGCCAATGTCTAAATTGCCCATCCTTATTAACCCTTATACAGAGGGAATAGGATTGATCCTTGATCTGAAGACCCCTTCCCTCTCAGGTGATGTTTTGAGCTACTACATCCATAAGTGTGGGTCAAGTTAATCAAATTGTAGCAATTTACATTTGTTTCCATTATCAAAAATTTTTATTTTTTTCTTCCTCTGGTAGAGTTCTGATCATCAAGCCATCAAAGTTAGGTTGAATGGGTACTGTCTAAAAGTTAGGGTATTTTTGTGTGTCTCCCCTCACTTCATATCAGTTGGATACATCACTCTTAGTTCTAGCCCTTCATGGCTATGTCCTTGTTTAAGGGCTCAGGAATCCCCAGGTCTCAGCACACCTTTGACCAACCAGCCCTTCTTCCTCTTCCCTCTTTTATCTCCAGGTTGACTGGAGTCTATGGAACATGGTTGAACTCAGCCCATATCTTCATTGCTGCCTTCCCTACTCTTCCAGTAGACCAACATGGTTGCCAGCAAGTGTACATGCCTGCTCATGTGTTCCAGTTAGATTTGTTTATTTATTTTCTTGAAATCTGTTGGATTTCCTATTCATTTGGAAGTTCTGTAACTTTTTAATAAAAGACCAGTGTGTTGTTAAATGCCATTAAGTTGGTTCTGACCCATAGTGACTTTGTATGGGGTTTCTATCTAAATGATAGGTATTTATGGATCATCTAAATATCTTTCTAAAACAGAATTTCTATCACACAGTAAGCCTTCAATAAATAACAAGTATTATTTTTAAATAGCCACTGACAAGGAGTTTCATTAATGCTCTAAAATAGCATTTATTATTTTGTACCAGGCTCCTTCCATATATGGCCTTTTTGTAAAAGTCATATATTTTAATGCTTCTTGGTAAAGATATGATCTTCTAAAATCTACAGCCAACATTCTTGAGTGACCTCCTTTCAAGTTAGTCCTTGTGCTAAATAAAGGAACAAACACAAATCCTTCCTATTTCATCCTAAAACTAAAATGCTGCTGGTACCTTGGCCTTGAGGGATAATGTCTTGAGTGAAGTTTAATTAATTAAGGAAAGGTTAAATGCACATTTGATTCCCAAAATATAGGGTGCTAATTCAAGTCCAAGCTTGTTTTCAAAATGCAGCACCTCAGAAATAATGAAACTGGGAGAGGTGTGAATGAAAGGAGGTATCTCACCAGATGATCCCCACAATCATTGCCATTTTTATGTCTAAGTAAAGAACAGGTTGTCAGAGCCTATGAATGACACTGGTGAATCATAAGAGAAGGATCTATGAGACCATAGAGAGGTTTATATAAAATCTTTTATTTTTTGAACATTTGAAATTAAGATTCTTTTCATCAACACTTAGGACATTTTACTCAACATAATGTAATGACAATGTCTGTGTTAGCACTATTGAAAATGGACATTTTACATTTTCAGTTGGAGAGTACCAGCTATATTTATAAATTTGTGGAGGCATAGCTATGTGAGTTCTTAATCTATAATACAAATATGGAATTGCAGAAAACAGAGATATAAAGAAGGAGACAAATATAAAATTGTTTATAAGCATATGGTAACTGAAAGAGTGAGAGAGAAATAGGAAAGGCAGAGAAAAAATGGAAATTTTCTTTAAAGAGGTAGTTAAAGATATGCACCACAAAGAGAATACAGCAGAAGGCTTGACATTGTCTGAGTGCATCAACATGTATGTGTTGTGCTTGAGATAAAATACAAGTGAGAGAAAAAAGACAGTGGAAGAAAAGAAAGCATGTGTGAAGGGAGACTACATTTTTTAAATTGAAGCAATAAATTATACCAGGGATCTCTCCAGAGACCTACAAGTAGAAAACTGAAAGCATTTCCTTCTATTTATTTTATAAGTACAATAAACTTTATCAGCTTTTAGTATTGGAAACTTGTGCAATATTTATAGGCTGCTTATTTTCGATGTTATACACAAGATAGTATCAGGAGGCTAATGAAATAGAGAATTGGACAAAGGTTAAGGGTCTTTTTTTTCCTCCTGTCCAACAATTAAGATTTATCATAAGGATTTATCATTTTGCTTCCTGGCCCATTCAGCAGCGCCAACGTAAGGTGCCCTGTCTAGCCTGTGATATAATTGGATTGGCTACAGGCATAAGCTTCCTGTTCTATAGAAGGTCATTACAAAAAGTCTCCTTGCCCCAACACAAATAACAGCTATGCTTTAGGCCTCCAATCAAGAGACATTAATAGAAGGAATACTGAGAAGAAACGAGACTTGAAGTAGCACTGTGTCATATGTGGACAGATCAATAATAATAAAAAAGATTCTTTGCAATGCCACCATCTAAAAGAAACCTTCAAAACCTTGTCAGTGGTGCCAGTTGATATGATACTCTTAACTTTACAACCAGGCAGAGTTTATACTTAGAAATGGTAAAGGGCAGTTAATCTAGTACTTAAATCTCTTTAAGTCATGCAACTCTCAAGTTGTGAATCAAGGACCATAAACTTAAAACTGAGGTATTCTCAAATAACCTTTGCATAGTTCTCCCTAAAGCGCTTACATTTTTTGTCAAAATATGTACTTGCCAGGTACCATGTGGTTTTCATAGACTTCCCAAAATGGAATGGATGGGTAATGGATGCTCTACCTTCAGCCTTTACAGGAGTTTGTACAGATTGGCCAACTGTTTTCAGAAGTTCATCCATGGACACTTTCTCGCTACTATCACCTATTTATCAATATTCTTGCATTTTTTTCCTCAATCCTTGTCTAAATCTTCCTCAATATGTTTAATATTAACATTTTTAAAAATCAGTATTGTAATAAATTTATAACATAAAAAATACTATTGCTTTAACATTTTATATAAATTTCAGTAATAGTTGTTGTTAGGTGCCATCTTGTCAATATCAACTCATAGTGACCCTACGCACAACAGAACAAAGCACTGCCCGGTCCTGGGCCAACCTCATAATTGTTGCTACACTTGAGCCCATTAATGCTGCCACTTTGCCAATCCATCTCACTGGGAGTCTTCTTTTTCTCTGACCCTCCACCTTACCAAACATGATATCCTTCTCCAGTGACAGGCCCCCCAGCAATAGTTCCGATGTATGAGAGATGAAGTTTGGCCATCTTGGCCTCCAAGGAGCACTCTGGCTGCACTTCTTCCAAAACGGATCTATTGGTTCTTTTGGAAGCCCATGGTACTTTCAATATTCTCCTCCAACACCACAACTCAAAAGTATCAATTCTTCTACGGTCTTCCTTATTCAATGTCCAGATTTTGCATGCATGTGAAGTTATTGAAAATACCATGGCTTGGGTCAGGCACACCTTAGTCCTCAAGCTTATATCTTCACTCTTCAAAAGGTTTGTGCAGTAGATTTGCCTAATGCAATACGTCATTTGACTTCTTGACTGACTGTTGGTGGTTGATCCAAGAAGAATGAAGTCCTTGACAATTTCAATCTTTTCTCCATTGATAAGAATGTTGTTTATTGGTGTAGTGGTGAGGATTTTTGCTTTATTTACATTGAGATGCAACCCACACTGAAGGCTGTGCTCTTTGATCTCCCTCAGTAAATAT
Organism: Chrysochloris asiatica; assembly: GCF_000296735.1. Taxonomy (NCBI): domain Eukaryota; kingdom Metazoa; phylum Chordata; class Mammalia; order Afrosoricida; family Chrysochloridae; genus Chrysochloris; species Chrysochloris asiatica. Next base: position 9,737,922 of record NW_006408579.1, read on the forward strand.
TTTAAGTACTCTTCACTTTCAGCAAGCACAGTTGTATCATCTGCATATGGCAAGTTGTTAATGAGTCTTCCTCCAATCCTGATGCCATGTTTTTCTTATTATAACTCAGCTTCTCGGATTACTTGCTCAGCATACAGGTTAAATAAATATGGTGAAAGAATATGACCCTGTGTCACATCTTTTTAAATTTGAAACCATCCAGTTTTCCCATGTTCTGTTCAAACAACTGTTTCTTAGTCCACGTACAGCTTCTTCATGAGCACAATTAAGTGTTCTGGAACACTCATACTTCACAATGTTGTCCATAGCTTGCCATGATCCACACAATCGAAAGCCTTTGTGTAGTCAATAAAGCACAGGTAAACATCTTACTGATATTCTTTGCTTTCAGCCAAAATCCATCAGACATCAGCAATGATATCCCTCATTCCACAGCCTCTTCTAAATCCAGCTTGAACCTCTGGAAGTTCTCTGTCAATGTATGCTTGCAGCCATTTCTGTAATACCTTTAGTAAAACTTTACTTGCATGGAATAGCAAAGATATTGTCTGATGGTTTCCACATTCCCTTGGGTCACCTCCCTTTGGAATGGGTGCAAATATGGATCTCTTCCAATCACTTGGACAGATAGTTGTCTTCCAAATTTGTTGGCAGAGATGAATGAGTGTCTCCAGTGCTGTCTTACTTTCTTAAAATATTTCTATTTTTATTCCATCAATTTCTGGAGCCTTGTTCTCTGCCAATTCCTTCAATGCACTTTGGACTTCTTCCTTCAGTATCATTGGCTCTTGATAATATGCTACCTCTTGAAATGGTTGAACATCAACCATTTCCTTTTGGTACAGTAACTCTGTGTATTCCTGCCATCTTTTCTTTTATGCTTTCTGCATCATTCAATAATTTGTCCAGAGAATCCTTCAATCACAAAAGTCGAGGCTTGAATTTTTTCTTCAGTTCACTTAGCTTGAAAAATGCTGAGCGTGCTCTTCCTTTTTGGTTTTCTGACTCCAGATCTTTGCACATTTTGTTGTGATATTTGACATTGTCTTCTTGAACTGACATTTGAAATTTTCTGTTCAGCTCTTTGACCTCCTCATTTCTTCTATTTTTTTTAACATCTCTACACTGGAGAGCAAATTTCAGGGTCTCTTCTGATATCCATTTTAATCTTTACCTTCTTTTTTGTCTCCTTAATGACTTTTCAGTTTTTCTTGTATGATGTTCTTGATCTCATTCAACAACTCTTCTGGTCTTCGGTCTTTAATGTTTAATGTATCAAATCTGGTCTTGAGATGATCTCTAAATTCAGGTGGGATATATTCAAGCTCATATTTTGGCTCTCATGAACTTGTTTTCATTTTCTTCAGCTACAGTTTGAATTTGCATATGAGTAATTGATGGTCTGTTCCACAATCTGCCCCTGGCCTTTTTTTAGCTGATGATATCCATCATCTCTTTCCACAGATATAGTCAATTTGATTTCTGTGTATTTCATCTTGTGAGGTCCAGGTGTATAATTGTCTCTTATTCTGTCTAAAGAAGGTATTTGAAATGAACAAACCATTGATTTTGCAGAATTCTATCATGCAATCTCTAGCATCATTTCTATCACCAAGGCCATATTTTCCAACTACTGATCCTTCCTCTTTGTTCCCAACATTTGCATTCCAATCACCAGTAATGATCAATACATCTTCATTGCATGTTTGATCAATTTTAGATTGAACAAGTTGGTAGAATTCTTCTATTTCATTCTCACTGGCTTTAGTGGTTGGTGCATAAATTTGAATAGTAGTGGTATTAATTGGGCTTCCCTGTAGGCACATGGATATATTATCCTATCATAGACAGCATTGGTCCCCATGACTGATCTGGATATGTTCTTTTTAACGATGCATGCAACACCATTCCTTTTCAATTTGTCATTCCCGACATAGTAAACCATGTGTTTGTCAGATTCAAAATGGCCAATACCAGTCCATTTCAGCTCACTAATGCCTAAGATATCAATGTTTATGCATTCCATGTTATTTTTTACAATTTTAATTTTTCCTAGATTCATACTTCATACATTCTATGTTCTGATTATTAATGGATGTTTACAGCTCTTCCTCTTCATTTTGAGTTGTGCCCAATCAGCAAATGAAGGTCCCACAGGCTTATTCTCACAGGCTTTACTCCATTCACGTCATCGCAGTCAACTCTACTTTGACAGTCTTTTAGAATATTTAAGGTAATCATGAAAATAACTATGAGTTGGAACTGACTCCAAAGCAATAACAGCAACAAAAAGGTCCTAAAAGGCAAGGGCCAAGGCTATACAATACTTTTATATTGTACCTAGAATTGCAATGGAATAAGATATTTATTGAAGTTTGTCTAAATCTTACTTTTGCAGGGTCTACTTAACAAAAACAGCCTGATTAATAGTGAATAAGCTATATTCTACCCTCACCATTGTAGACCCATTGTAAGAATAGATTTAAAATATCTACCTTATTTCAGAGTCCACACAACTCCTAGAATTTAGGATCTGAACCAAAATTTAGATCAATTGATTTATGGATGACTGAATTTGGAACGGGCTCTGTTCAGGGCTCCATAAGCTCCAGTTTGGGGAGATTCATAGAGTGTGGTTTCATTTACATTTTCACTAGAATGAACGTTCCAGGAAGGCAGATCGTTTTATATCATTTGTTGAGTGCTATATGACCAATGCCTTCTCAATAAATATTTGTTGAATCCATGAACAAATTACATGAATTTTCTGGTAGTTTATAAGATTTAATTATGCTTCCAGATTCTTGGGAATCCTAAGAAAGACCCTTGGTCATGGAGCTAACAGAACTAGGAAAGGAGGTTAGGTTGGAGATTTAAAACTATTTGATTTGGTCAGTTCTGGTAGTGTAGTGGGTTGCAAGCTGGGCAGTTCTGCTCCTATAAAAATTTATGGCCTTGGAAACTCCATATGGAATAGTTATGAGTTGGACCCAACTCTATGGCATACAACCACCAACCAGAAAGTCTTAAGAATACTGTAACAATATTACAGAAACAATAAACTGTATAAAGCTAGTATATTATTATCTTTTTGTCCATATAAAATTTTTACTCTCTTTTGATTTAGCCAAGAGAAAGAGAATAAAATTTAGCAGGTAACAAAGAATTGAAAGGCATATTAAAATCAGTTCCAAGGTATTTTGTGGCATATGTTTTGTTTAGTTTTTTAAATCAACAAATAATAGCAGGCTTAAGCAACAGAGATGGCTTCAGTGAGGCATCTTTTTGATGTTTTCCCAAATATCCCCTATAAAGAATTATTTTCTACCATTTTATAGATTCATTCTTACTAAAATTACAATGTTGTTGTTGTTAAGTGCTATTAAGTAAATTCTGATGCATAGCAATCCTGTATAGAGTTTCCAAAGAGCAGCTGGGAGTTTGAACTGTTGATCTCAGGATTCAAAAGACTTTGCAGTCTAGTGCATTATTACAATTGTTGTTGCTAAGTGTTGTCAAGTCAATTCCAACCTAGCAACCCTGTATAGGATTTCCAAGGAGTGGCTGGTGAGTTTGAAGCTCCAACCTTGTGGTTCAAACTGACTTTGTGGTCCAGTGTATTACCTGCAGCACCACACCAAGACTCCAAAATTACAACAGTCTGAATCAAATTCAAACTTAGTAAATTCAGTTAAATACAGGGTCGCTATGGGTCGGAACCGACTCGATGGCACTTAACAACAACAACAACAACAACCACCAACCAGACAATCCAGCTGTATAAATGATATTCCAAATTCAGCCATTATCATAAAGTCCTTAGACATTTTATCCATTTGATGGGCTGTTGAAATGGCCTATTGAAATGGCCCCTATTAGCTGAATTTATGTTAGTGTTATCTGGTGACTGTTCTCAGTCTGAGAGGTGGCCATTCATGTTTTCATCTAGGTACAGATGCACTGTTCCAATGAGATTCTTTGATAGGCAATAAACTCCATGTAGAGAACATTAAACCATCCCCCAAAACAACTTGTGTGACCTGAGATAAACCAGCCCATAATAATCTAGCTGAGTAACACAAGAACATGTTAAAGCACCAACAGTCACAAGGTTGACATATGCCTCCCTTCATGGAGAACTGATCACCTAGACATTTACTCTTTCCACTATAACCTGTAATTCATGAACGTTCCATACAGCTGGGGTATTATGGTGAAAAGTGAAAATATGGGAATAAACAGGTCTACAGCGTGCTTTCCTGTGTCTGTATCAAACATTGTGTAACAAATTTGTAACTTATAGCAGACTCAATGGCTTCATGTCATATATATATGCACAATGTACTAGTGATAATTCTTGAAGATCTGTAGATCTAACTCCCATTTATTCTATAGGAATTACTCTGCATAAAAGGTCGCTATGGGTCGGCACCGAATCAATGGCACCTAACAACAACAAAATAATAGAGTTTTAAGGAGTCTGGTAGTGTAGTGGGTTACAAGTTGTGCTTCTAACTGTAACGTCAGCAGTTCGAATCTAGCAGCCACCCTGTGGGAGAAAGTTGAGGCTTTCTGCTCCTGTAAACATTTGTAGCCTCAGAAACCCTGTACATGGTCACTATGAGTCTGGACCGACTCCACAGTGCACAACCACCACTACCATAATAGAGTTATAGCTTTAAAACTACATAGTCAACATTGTATTACTTTAAACCTGAATATTATCTGATAAGCATGGTGTGGGCTAATGTATCAGATTGCAAAGTCCTTTGAACTGCAAGGTTGGTGGTTTAAGCTCACCAGCTGCTCTTTGAAAACCTTATACAGGGTTGCTATGGGTCAGAACTGACTCAACGGCACTTAACAACAACAACAATAATGGAAGAAGTACAGCCAGAATGCTCTTTAGAAGCAAGGATGACCAAACTTCATCTCTTATACTTTGGACATATTATCAGGAGGGACCAGACCGTGAAGAAGGTCATCATGCTTGGGAAAGTGAAGGATCAAGGAAAAAGAGGAAGAACTCCATTGAGATGAATTGGCAGTAGCAGCAGCTATGGACTCAAGCATAGCAATGATTGTGAGTTTGGCACAGGACCAGGCAGTGTTACATTCTGTTGTGCATAAAGTCTATATGAGTCAATATCAACTTTACCTAAAAATAACAAGTCCTGGTATGGCACTGTAGGATAAGAACTGGATTACTAACTGCAAGATCAATGGTTCAAATCCACCAACCACTTCTCAGGAACCCTATACAGGGTCAATATGAGTCAGAACCAACCCATGGCATCTAACAATAATAGCAACATGTTTTATTTAAAGTTTATATATCTGTTTATTTGTTCAAACTATGAGAGTTAATGCATAGACACAACAAGCCTGTTTAAGACTACAAGCAGTTTAGATTATAAGTATAGTCAGTATTAAGCCATAGAAAAAAACAAAAGATTAATGTATATAGTGTTAATTGGAATGAGGCTGACCATTTGAACAACACTGATAAATTCAATGAGAAAGTTAAATGTTTGGATATATGATGCTATACAGCAATTTGTTGCTGTTAAGTGCCATCAGTTTCAATTCAGAGCGTCCATGTACAGGGTTTCTGAGGAGAGGCTGGTAAATTTGAACCACCAACCTTGAAGTTCAGACCTTGTAATTCAGTGCATTATCCCACAACACCACACCAGGATTCCAATTTAGAAGCAACTTAATTTTTTCCTGAAAACTTAAAATTCGCATCTAACAATCCAAACATTTGACTTTCTAACTACACATTAGCATTTCAATAGTATGGTTAGCCTTACATGGAAGCAGTCTAAGAAAATGTAAAGACTACAAAACAATTAGAACTTTGAGGCCAACAGGAAGTTGAAAAAAATGATCAGCAGAGTGGGTGTCTCCACTCTATTTTTTGTCCTGTGTACCCCATGGGTCCTTGCTTCAGTTTCTGTTATCAAAGTTCTCAAACTACATGTGGATCTTTGTCATGAAACCTGTATTCCTTAACATTCTCATTTCAAACTCAGAACATTATATTAGATAAGATCTTATGAAGAGCTCAGGAGTCTAGGGCTATTTTGGCTGAGAAAGATTGCAAATCCAGCTATCAAATCACATTTTGGAAGGAATATGTCCCAGAAACAAATATGTGTGACTCAGTTCATTTTATTAAACAGTTTCCTTTTCTTCTATAATTAAGTAAGAATTCAAACAGCTGTACCCTTCTTTGGTCCAAATCAGGTGTCATATTGTTTTATATTCAATCTCTACAGTCCCAGAAAATCACTTCACCTAGTCATCAATTCTTTCTACTCTCATTCAACCTTTTTAAAATATTGGTGAAAACAGCCAAACTTTTTCAATTACTCTAAGCATTTGCCTTATTCCCTAGCAAGAAAAATGGAAAAAAAAAAAAAAAAAAAAAGGTGTTTTAGGAGCCAGTGTAGATCAGGAAGACTCAGGCAGACATCACCATTTTTTATTTATTATTTATAAAATAGCAGCTACTTAGTGCAGTGATAGACTTAGAAAAATGCATCGATCTCAGTCAAGAAGCTAATGATCTACGTCAGACAGACTGAGTAATTTAGGCATAAAATACATCAGCAAAAAGGGGGATCTTAAAACTCAGGTTGGAATGGTGCCTGGGATTCTTTTCAATTTGGAACAGGTAGTGGAGGAAAAACTTTAATGATGGAGAATCAATGAGGCTGTTCACCAAGGAAATGATGAATTGAGTTATTCAGAAATATTGGAAACTTTTATGACATTCTGTAATTTATATGATTCACAGAATTTAGCACATCTTGCCAAGGGTATGCTGATTATATCTTATCTCCCTATTGTGCACTACATTTTATATGGTGATCTTAAAGACAGGGACCACTTCTCATTCTTATCAGAGACTATAGCACATAATATGTGCACAGTGAAGGAGACCTAGTTGGCTAAGTGCTCGATTGCTAATCAAAAGGCTAGCAATTAGAAATCACCAACCACTCCATGGGACAAAAGTTATGGCAGTCTGATTCTATAAAGATTACAGCATTGGAAAACCTATGGGGCAATTCTACTCTGTCCTGTATTCCTATGTGGTCATTATAAATAAGTCAGAATCAACTCAACAGCAATAAGTTGTGTTTTATGTGATCAATAAATGCTTTTTGAATGAAAAAACTAATACCAACTTAGCTTTTTCAATAATAATATGTAAAAAATGAAAGAAAGAAAGAAAGAAAGAAAGAAAGAAAGAAAGAAAGAAAGAAAGAAAGAAAGAAAGAAAGGAAGGAAGGAAGAAAGGAAGAAAGAAAGAATAATATGTAATCTGGGAGACATAGTAAGTCCTGGAAAATATTTTTTTTAAAGTGATAAGGAGACATGCTTGAGGAGAATTAGATAGCCTAGAAAGAGAAATATATCAAATAAAGCCCAAGCAAGGTACAGGGTGAGGATGTGACATTCTATTCCTTAAAATGTCATTTCTCATTTGAATAGATTTAAACAACAATTTAAATTTATTTTCAGTGATTATACTGACACTGGCTTGAAGTTGTTTCTAAAGCTGGAGTTGAACATGGAACAGTCCTATTTTATTTGTGTTATATATATGTGAATTAATTTGCATTATGCAATGTTCCTTAATTTAAAGATTATGTTAAGATATCCATGTAGCTATAGAAATGCTTCTACATTTTCATGATTCAGTAAGTACTGGACTAGATGTTATTTGCCCCAGGGCAGATTATGACTAATAAGAGTTAGATTAGAAAAGAGAGAGAAGAAAGTTGACATGTTAGAAGAGTGGGAATAAAAAAGGAAACACAGACAAAGATAAAAGTAAATTTTTCTGTCTTCTCAGTGATTCTTTATGGTAGCTTTGTAGGGAGAAATTGAACTTAAGGAGCTAAGGCATGTGTCTAAATTGTATGTTTAGTTGCTCTGTGATGTACTAACATAGTCAGATCCCTATGTGCTCATTGAATGTCAACATTAGCTATACTTCATTTGTTTTCTGGGTGAACTCACAAATTAGGCTCTAGAGGTATACTTGTCTTACTTGTCTGTACTTTTATTCTTACCCTCAAGATAGATAAGAAAGAATAAACAGCCTAAGCAATCCACAACTCAATTGGGTTTAATGATGAGGGCTTAATGATGACTGGAATGCAGGGTCTCAGTGGTGTGAAGCAAGATAAAATTGGATTGATTTCACCATGGTCTCACTGCTGGGCAAACATATTGGTAACACATCCTTTCTATTTCCTGCAATGCCATATTTTAGAACTCTGTAGTTGAATTCTAAATATGTCTTCCAACTCAATCCTCCAACTAATTTGTTGAATGAGGCAGGAAGCTGATAATCCATTTGTATCTTAATATTATGTCAAGGGAATCTTGACTCACAGGGATACCAAATTCAGGTTTCTACTCAACAGGATTCTGACTAGAAATAACACTGTAACCATAGAAACACTCAGTCAATGAATGGCCATGGGATAAACAACATCACAATACCATTCAAAAAAGAAAAATCAGAATTTCTTGCCAAAGTTGATATAGAGAAGGATTTTTCTCAAAGCAAAAGCACTGTAAAATACTCAAAAAAGACAATTCAGATTTTATTTTGCTGACTCTCACAACAAATAGACATCTGTCTACTTTTCATTCATTTAAAAAACATTTGTTGAATACCAACAATATCCCAGGTACTGGTTTAGGCATTGGAGGAAACAAAGACCAAATCGCTATTGTGTACAAGGGTAAGATAGATGATACACTCTTAATATGTTGGTAGTGATACATACAAAGGAAAAAGCAGAGTAAGGTGATAAAGCATGATAATATTGCAAAAGGAGGCTACTTGTAAGATTGTAGTGGTGGTGGTGGTGGTGGTGTGCCATTGAGTTGATTCCAACTCAGAGTGACTCTGTAAGAGGTGATCAAGAAAGATCTTTATGAGAAAGATATATTTAAGTTGACACCTGACTGAAGTGAGGAAACAAGCAAAGCTGAAGAGTAGGCATTCTAGGTAGAAGGATCAGCATGTAAAAAGTTCCTTCAGAAAAAATATGCTTGGTCATTGGAGCAACAAAGAAGAAGTGTATGATATTGGAGTAGAGTAAACAATACAGAATGGACTTGAGTTTTTCCTTTGAGTGACAAAGAAATCTTTTGGAGGTCTTAACCAGAGAAGTAATATGATCTGCGTTGAGTTTTATAAAGATTACACTAGATATTATGTGGAGAATAAATCGCAATGAAGACAAAGTAAAAGTAAGGAAACAAAACTAACAAAAAATGGGGACTTGAGGCAGGATGATTGCATTAAACAAAGGAAGGGGTAGTAGGATTTCCAATATATTTTGAAGGCAGACTTGAAAAGATTCATCTGAAACTTTCTGATGATGGTGCTTGTTGAGGCCCTGTGGAAAGGAAAGAGAAACCTGTAATAGAATATCTGTTCTATCCAGCCAAAATGAATCATTGCCATTTCCCGCATAGAAGGTTCCAGTGTAATCATCCCAGTCTTTCTGTAGCTGTCCATTTCCATTAACTCAAATTTCTTTGTGGATTGCAAGGTATTTGTTATCAATCATGCAAAAACATGCGATGCCTTACTTATTTTTTCATAATTTCATAGTCACCACATATCCCAAGTACATGGATTTGTTGCAGCTCCCCAAACTAGTTATAGTTCCTAAACTACCTCCGCTATAGCTAAAGTGATCAGAATAAGTTATGAAGTGAAAGATTAGAACAGAAATTTCAAAGGGCAGCCCAAGAAGACAAACTCAAACATTAGAATGGAATATGCAAAGACCTCGAATTAGAAAAGGGAAGAATACACTCAGCATTGCTCAGGCTGAAAGAACTGAAGAAAAATTTCAAGTCTGATTTAAAATGTTGAAGATTTCTATGGGCAAAATCTTGAATGTATCAAAAGAAGATGGAAGTATCAAAAGAAGATGGAAGAGATGGTGGCGGATAGGGTAGAGGTGCAGTGAAGATCTCCATCAGCAATACCACAGAATACCAGATGAAGCAGGTTTAGGGGAGAGCTCCAAAACTGTGAACTGCATAGATAGCAATATTTAAAAAGTTTGAAGGCTTATAGCTAGTGGAACTTGTAGTGGAAGTAAGAAATCTTATACTTCAGAATCTGCCAGTCTCAGCAGCCCAGAGCAGGAAATTCAGAGCAAAGGTGATAATATTTTGTTTTGTTTTGTTCTGATTTTTTGTTGTTGTTATTTTGGTATCTGTTCATTGGCCTCTAGCTGTTAGAGCACCTCCATTCTGGTGGCTAGAGGGGGTGCCTGAGTGAGTGGGCACACCCCACCCCCACCATTGGAAGGTTCTTCTACCACGCATGTGCACAGATCATCTCAGCATTTAGTGGGACTTACCTTCTCGCTTAGTAAGTGCCTTGGAGTTGGTTTTGGCTCAAAGTAACCCTGCACAGCATCTCTGAGGCTGAAAATCTTTGCGGGAGTCTGCTCCCATGGAACACCTGGTGGTTTTGAGCTGCCGGCCTTGGGCTTGGCAGCCCAATTTGTAACCATTATGCTATAAGATGCAGCTCAAAACGGCATTATTAATAGGGTAAAGGACAGAACAAGAGGTGTGGAGAGGGAGAGAGTTTAAAAACAAAACAGGCTTAAAATTAAATCCTCAGGTACAGCATAACAACCAACAGTGGCATACTGAAATTTATCAGACAGCCTTAAAGGCAAGAAGCTGAAAGAGGACATTAAAATCATACTCATAATCGGCTACAGATTTTTTTTTTTAGTTTTTCTTTGTTTTCTTCTCTCTCTCCTCTCTTAGTCCCATGATTATAGACTACAGTATCCAATCTGGTTTTTTGTTTTTTAGGTTTTTTTGGTTTATTTTTCCTTGCTTTTGGCTGTTGCTATTGTTTTTCTTGTTTTTATTTATTTTTTTCTTTAGTTCTGTTGTGTTTTGTTTTTGTTCCCCCTTTTACCTATAGGGGGCTCTTTCTCTCCCTATAATATCCAAGAAGAGACAGAAATTGCTGCCATACAGTTAAGATACAAGCATATCCTATAAAGCCCCACAATCCAGGTAAGAACCAATAACAACTGCCATACACCAGGGAGGCAGAAAATACCGGTGAAAGTTACTCTAAGTTAAATAATAAGAAAGTGAAAAGGGAAGCCCACCTCCTGATTACATCTACCTGGAGGCAATCAGAAAGCATAAAAAATACCAAAACACACACTCAGTTAAGTATTAAGGCCACAGATAACCACTAAACAAGTCCAAGAAGCAAAAAAATATGACCATATCAGCATACGTCCAGAAACAAGATAAAATATCTGAGACAAATAACTTGGAGGTAGACCTGGACTCCATTCTGGAAGGAGGGCATACCTTGGAAATGTCTGAGAAGGAATTTAGAAAAATGATTATAAAATGTTTCAAAACACTTTTAAATGGAATTGAGAAACATAAGGAAGAAGTCAAGAAAGTGCTACAGGAACAATCAAATAAGATAGATACAGCATTGGAAACAATTCAAAACCTACAGAAAGAGGTTCAAATGATCAATATAGAATATCAGAATTAGACAATACACTGATAGAGCAAAGGAGTAGAATTGAAGTGATGGAAGGCAAAACAAGTGAACTGGAGGACAAATCTCTCAATACCACTAAGATAGAAGAGCAAGCAGAAAAAAAAAAATCTAAAGAAGGTCTAAGATTCTTGTTGGATAACATGAAGATGAATAACTTAAGAATTAGCAGCATAGATGTGAACAGGAATAATCACACAAGTCCACAGAAGAGATAGTTGAAGAGCTTCCGGAAAAAAAAAATTCGCTAACATCCTGAAAAGTGAAAAGATAAATATTCAAGAAGCACAACAAACCCCAGGAAGTATAGACCCCAAAAGAAATTCACCAAGACACATCATAATTGAGTTCTCCAAAACCAAAGATAAGGAGACAATCCTGAGAGCAGTTAGGGAAAAGAGAAGCATTACATACAAAGGCAAGCAAGTCATATTAAGCTTGGATCTCTCAGCAGAAACCATGCAGGCAAGAAGGCAATGGGGAGACATATATAAAACCCTGAAAGCAAAAAAAACTGCCAACCAAGAATCCTTTATTCAGGAAAGCTATCAATCAAATATGATGCTGTAATCAAAACATTCCAGGATAAACAGAAGCTAAGGGGCTTTTCCAAAGCCAACCGTGCACAATAAATTATCCTAAAGGGAACTCTGTAGACTGAGAACCAGTAAGTAAAGACAACAACCAAAGGTTGATATATGTGGCACCACATCCTAGAACTAAATTGACAGATGGAAGAGTCGACCACAGAACAAAACTATAAGAACAAACTCAGAGAATCTGGGAGGTCAGTCTCTGATCAAAACAATACAATGTAAAAGAAAGTAAACACTTAGGAACAGAGGTCTACATGGTGAGATGGTCAGGTAGATTACAGGATAAAATAGACTACACTAAATGGATGGAAAAGTTAATGGAATATAAGATAGCCTCAAAGAAAATTAACATTTCACAACATACCAAGAAAATGAAAATCCAAGAAGAACATTAAAACTATGAGGAAACTCACAAGAAAGAATACAAAAACCATGAACTCAGTACAGGAAGACACAAAGAAAGCAGTAACATCACAAAAAATCCAACCATAAAAGCAGCAATTAGTCCATGCCTATCGATAATTACACTGAATGGAAATGGATTAAATGTACCGGTTAAGAGACAGAGGGTGGCAGAATGGATAAGAAAATAAGAGCCTTCAATATGCTATCTGCAAGAGACACATCTTACACACAGACACAAAAACAGATTAAAAGTCAAAGGAGGTAAGAAAATATACCAAGCTAATTGCAATAAAAAACAAACAGGAGTGGCAGTACTAATCTCTGATAAAATAAACTTTAAGGCAAAAACCAGCATAATAGATAAAGATGGACATTATCTCATTATTAAAAGGACAATTGAACAAGATGTCATAACCATAATAAATACCAGTGCTCCCAATGAAAGATCTCCAAAATATATAAAGCAAACTCTAATACATTTGATGAAAGAAATAGATGAATCTATAATAATCATGGGCGATTTTAATATACCACTTTCAAAAATAGATAAAACAATCAGAAAGAAACTTGACAAAGACACAGAGGAACTAAACAATACAATTAGCCAACTGGACCTCATAGATGTGAACAGAGCATTCAGTCCAACAAAAGCACAGTACACACTCTTTTCCAGTGCACATGGAACATTCTCCAGAATAGACTATGTGGTAGGCCACAAAACAAACTCCCATAAATTTAAAAATATCAAAATACTACAAAGCATCTTCTCAGGCTACAATACTATCAAATTATAAATCAACACTAGGAAGACCAAGGAAATAATGTCAAGTACATGGAAACTGAATAACACCCTGCTGACAGTGACTGGGTAGTAGAAGAAATAAAACGTGAACTCACAAATTCTAGAAACAAATCGGAATGATAATACAACATATCAAAATCTTTGGAACACACGAAAGCAGTGCTAAGAAGACAGTTTATTGCAATAAATGAACACATCCAAAAGGAAGAAAGAACCAAAAAATTAACACAACATCTACAACAATTAGAAACAGAACAACAGAGGGATCCTACAGCCATTAAAAAAAAAAAAAGAAATAATAGAGATTAGAGTATGAGATCGAAAACAGAAAAACTATAGAAAGAATCAAAAGGACAAGAAGCTGGTTCTTGAAAAGGATTACAAAATTAACAGACCATTGGCTAACCTAACAATAGAAAAGAGGGAGAAGACACAAATAACCTGCATTAGAAACCACACGGGGGAAGTCACAACGGAATCAAAGGAAATCAAAAGGATAATAACAGAATACTACAAAAAGTTGTACTCCAACAAATTTGAAAATTTAGAAGAAATGGATGCTTTTTTAGAAAAACGACCTGCCTAAACTTACACGGAGTAAAGAAGAAAACCTGAACAGACACATAACAAAAGAAGAAATTGATCAAGTCATCAAAACACTTCAAACTAATACAAATCCAGGCCCAGACGGCTTCACTGGTGAGTTGTACCAAACTCAAATTATTCCAGAATATAGAGGAGGATGGAAATTTTCCTAATACATTTTATGAAGCAAGCATGACCCTCATACCAAAATCAGGGAAGAATGTCACTAAGAAAGAAAATTATTGACCAATATCCCTCATGAACATTATTGCTGTTGTTGTCAGGTGCCATCGAGTCGGAACTGACTCATAATGACCCCATGCACTTTCAGCAAGCAAGGTTGTATCATCTGCATATCGCAGGTTGTTAGTGAGTCTTCCTCCAATCCTGATGCCACGTTTTTCTTCATAGAACCCAGCTTCTCGGATTATTTGCTCAGCATACAGGTTG
>NW_006408579.1:9752996-9754299 GCF_000296735.1 Chrysochloris asiatica
AAATGGTTGAACACGAACCATTTCCTTTTGGTACAATGACTCTGTGTATTCCTTCCATCTTCTCTTGATGCATTCTGCATGATTCAATAATTTGCCCAGAGAATCTTTCAATAACGAAAGTTGAGGCTTGAATTTTTTCTTCAGTTCCCCCAGCTTGAGAAATGCTGACCATGTTCTTCCTTTTTAGTTTTCTGATTCCAGTAACATAGATGCAAAAATTCTCAACAAAATCCTACCCAACAGAATCCAGCAGCACATCATAAAGATAATAATCATGATCAAGTAGGATTCATATCAGGGATGCAAGGATGGTTCAACATTAGAAAAACATTCAATGTAATCCACCATATAAATAAGAAAAAGGAAAAGAAACACATGATCATATCAATTGATGCAGAAAAGGCATTTGAAAAAAATCCAACATCCATTCCTGATAAAAACACTCAACAACTTCCGGCGCTTCCCTAACCGGGCAGCACAGGTATGCAGGCTTCGGAGAACGTGGGTGGGTGGTATTGCACAGGGGAGGCCCCCACCTGGTAGACAGACAGCCTTTGGGCAAACATAAGACTTTAGGCTTCAACAATATGAACCTACTTTTTTAAAGGATCAAACTGCTGAGGAGTTACAGGCATTTTGAGCTTCCACCTGCCTGCACTTGGCTCCCACTATGGGGACTGCCTCCGCCCACTGCAGAGCTTGGAGTGCGGGGCTTGAGCGGACCTGTTCAGAGGGCGGACACTTCCAGAGAGCGAGCAGGGCCACAGGAACTAACATAGTCCTATCCAGGGGGGATTAATTGCCACGGTAGCACGGATATAGGGCAAATTGGGATGTCCACGGCACAGGGAGACAGAGAGAGGCATTTTTGACGTCATCAGACACAGACGCCATCTGCCTGCAGCCACTACCACCACCCTCAACACCCTCAGCCTAGGCCAGTCCCTAGTCCAGCCTCCAAGGTCCAGGCCCACCCACCAAGGCGCAGGCCAGCCCAAGCTGAGACGCCTTGAGTTGTTTTTTACCACCAGTAACAAAGCAGTCCTGCTGTGTGGCTCTGTGGGTTAATGAGCCAAACTGCAAAGCCTTTTGAACTGCAAGGTCGGTGGTTCGAGCTCACCAGCTACTCCTGGGAAACCCTATACTGGATTGCTGTGGGTCACTATTGACTCCACAGCATATCAACAACGAGATGAGCTCAGAAGGGACTGAAAGAGAGTTAGGACATTAAAGACTTACTTATATTAAGCTACAGATTTTTTCTTTTTTTTTTCCTCTCTTCTGCCCTCCCCTCCCTTTTTTT
>NW_006408579.1:9769205-9783148 GCF_000296735.1 Chrysochloris asiatica
AAACAATAACGGCAGTCCAACTGACTACTACAAGAACAAGCAATTTACTTGCCCAGGAGACATCAAGGCAAGTGGTCGGGTCCCCTCAGGGCAAACTCCCTTCCAAGTCTAAGACTCAATGGGAATACACGCTCTTACTGGTGACCACGTTGGTCCCCAATAAGAAGAAGTGAGGGATAAACAGCCATGAGGCTGCGAGCTAAGCCCTGCAATGTTCAATAGACTCCTGTGAAACCGGCTGGAGACCTGGTTGGCCAGCAGTATGGAAAGACCTGGGGACTCCTGGGCCCAGAGTCAGAGACATAGCCATAGCAGACTACAGTGGAGAGTGAAGCATCCAGCTGATAAAAAGAGAGGGCATATGTGTAAGAACACCCACACTTGCAGATAATACTCACTTGACCTAGCTTCAATAGCTGGATGATCAGAACTCAACTAGAAGAAGAAAGAAGAGGAAAAAAAAGGTGTAATCTGATGCAATTTGATGAACTTGACCTACACCTATGGAAGCAGTAGCTCAAAAGAGGAAACCAATCTTTACAACGAGGATAATTCCCACCCCCTCAATACACAGGGTAGACAGGTATTGGCAATTCGACGTTGGCTAACCAAAATGGGGGAGCTACAAAGGCAAGAAGTGACTGGCTTACAAGCTTTCAAAAGGGAACCTAGATCCAGAGGGTGTGGAGGAAGGTAGAATCTCCACTGAATAGTATCCAATTTGCCTGGGTGGGGCTCATGGAAGGAGATGGGGATAGCACTCATGTGCCACAGTAGTGAATAATTGCCATAAGGACTGACTGTGAGGGTTGAAAATGAAAAGGTAGACATTTTGTAGCAAAAGGAGGGGAGTGATTGACTTTCCAGTCCAGGAGCGGAGGTCCCTGGGACCATCAAGGGAGAAGAGCAGAATGCAGGCTCTACCCAGAGAAACAATGATGCCAGAGATGGAGGCAGAGACGATGACGTGGAGAGATAGAACGGCTGGGGACTCTAGACCCAGAGAGGGAGAGGGACTGTGTGCTGTGGACCAGGGGGCAGGCTTGCTGGGTATACCCTTTGTTTGACTGTTGATGCATAGAGAGGATTGTAACCATGGCAATGTATGTATATACAATAGGATAAATGTAAAACTAATGTTCTCCCATGTAAACTATCACATAATTCTCAATAAAACATTTTTTTAAAAAAAGGAGAAGACGATGGAAGGAAAACATAGAGTCATTTTACCAAAAAAGAAATGATTGATGTTCAACAATTTCGAGAGGTAACATATGATCAACAACCAATGGTACTGAAGGAAGAAGTCCAAGCTGCAATGAAGACTAAAAAATAAAATTCCAGAAATGTATTGAATACAAACTGAAGTCTTTCATCAAACTGATGTAGCACTGTAGGTGCTCACTTATCTATGCCAAGAAATTTGGAAGGCAGCTACCTAGCCAAGTTATTGTAAAAGATCCATATTTGTGCCTTTTCCAAAGACAGGTAACCAAAAGAATGAGTAAACCATTGAATCATTCATTTCACACTCAACTAAAATTGTGCTGAAAATAATTTTTAAATGATTGCAATAGTACATCACTATGGAACTGTCAGAAATTCAAGCCAGATTCAGAAGAGGGTATGGAATGAGGGATTTCATAGTTGGTGTCAGATGAATCTTGACTGAAAGCAGAGATTAGCAAAAATATATTTGTTGTTGTAGTTGTTAAGTGTCATCAAGTTGATTCTGACCCATAGTGACCCTGTATATGGTTTTTGAGAAGCGACTGGTAAGCTTCAACTGCCTATCTTGCAGCTCAGACTGACTTCACTGTCCAGTGCATTAACCCACACTGCCCCACAAAGACTCCAAAAAGATGATCACTTGTGTTTCATTGATTATGCAAAGGCTCAACTGTGTGAATTATGACAAGCTCTGGATAGCATTGCAAAGAAAAGGTATTCCAGAGCATGTAATTGTGCTAATGAGGAACTTGCACCTAGATCAAGAGACAGTTGTTTGAAGAGAACAAGGGACTACTGAATGGTTTAAGATCAAGAAAAGTGTGTGCCAGAACTGTTTTCTTTCATCATACTTATTTTATCTTTATGCTGAGCAAATAATCCAAAAAACTGAGTTATATGAAGAATGTAGCATCAATATTGGTGGAAGACTCATTGACTTGTGATATCTACAAAACCTTGCTTGCTGGAAATGAAGAGAGCTTAAATTACTGATGAAGATCAGATTATAATCTTCACTATGGTTTGCACCCCAGTGTAAAGAAATAACCTCACAAGTGAACAAATAACTAACATGATATGAGTGGAGAAGAGATTGAAATTGCAAAAGTTGGACCCACAATACAGCAATCAAGTATTCAAAAGATGTAATGCATTAGGTAAATATGCTGCAAAAGACCTGTTTAAAAAGGTGCCACTTTGAAGATTTAAGTTGTACCTTTTTCCTACTTCTTCACCTGATAAAGTCCTCCTTTTTTAAACCTCAGACACCTTCATTTCCCTACTTGTCATTCTATATATAGCACACGTATTTTATTCATTCCTCCCTCCTCTCCAACAAATTCCTTGAAAAAAATGTGTGAGTGTTCTCTTTATGACAAAAGTAATACAATTCTACTGCAGAAAATCTAGAATTGCTTTATGAATGTAGCCAATAGTCACATGTGGCTACTGAGCACGTGAACTGTTGTTGCTGCTCTTAAGTGCTGTCAATTCAGAGCCTGTATACAGTTTTCAAGTCTACAAATCTTTACATGAACAAAAAGTGTCATCTTTTTCTTGCAGAGTGGCTGGTGGGCTCAAACTGCTGAACTTATGTTTCAAGATCCAGTGCTTATTCTACAGAACTAATGTGCTTGAAGTATAGTTTCTCAAAACTTAGATGTGATGTGAGTTGAAAATGCACATGGGATTTCAATGAATTAATTTAAAAATCAATAAATCAAAGAATATAAACATCGCATTAACAAAGTTTGTATTGGTTATATGTTAAAGTAATCTTTGGGGATATATTTGGGCAAATTAAATATAAAAATGATGTTTTCCTTTTTGTTTTTTAATGCAGCTTTTAGAAAATTTCCACCACTCTATTGTCAAGAGTGTTGTATTTTTGTGAGTTGCATGTTGCTGTGATCCTGGAAGCTATTCCATTGATATTTTAAATACTCCCCTGACTAAGAAAGACTGGGAAGAAGAGACGCATACAACTTCTGAATGCTTAGCCACTGAAAACATTATGAATAGCAACAGAACATTATCAAATATAGTGCCAGAAAATGAAAATATAATGAATAGCAGCAGAATACTAACAGCTGTAGTACCAGAAGATGAGTCCCTCATGTTAAAAGGCACTCAAAATATGACTGGGAAAGAGCTGCTTTCTCAAGGTAGAGTGGATCATGATGATGCAAATGGAACAAAGTTCTTAGTACTTTTATTTGCTGATAAGGCATCACTCAAAATGAGTAGAAATCGTTGTAAATATCCATTAATAATCTAAACATGGAATGTGCAAAGTGTGAATCTAGGAAATTGGAAGTAGTCAAAAATGAAATTGAACACATAAAGATCAATATCCTATGCATTACTAAACTGAAATGAACTAGTATTACTATTTTGAATCAGATAATCATGTTGTTTACTATGTAAGGAATGACAAATTCAAGAAGAATGATGTTGTATTCATCATTAAAAAAGAAACCTTTCAAGATCTAGAAGTACAGTCATATCCATACGCCTACAAGGAAGACCAATTTATACCACCATCATTCAGATTTACACACCAACCACTAAGCCCAATGATAACGAAATTGAAGAACTCTACTGACTTCTTCAATACAAAATTGATCAAACATGGAATCTAGATGGATTGGTAATTACTGGAGATTGGAATGTGAAGAAAGGAAACAAAGAGGAATAATGAGTACTTGGAAAATATTACCTAGGTAAGCAAAATGATGGTGAAAGTCTCATAATACAATTTTGCAAGAGCAATGACTTATTTATTACAAATGCTTTTCTTAAATAACATAGTAAATGACTATACACATGGGCCTCACTAGATAGAATAAACATAGATAAAATTGATTACATCTGTGGGAAGAGATGTTTGAAAGGCTCATTTCATAAGCCAACATAAGGACATGGGTGGACAGTGGGACAGACCATCAATTGCACATATAAACATTCAGACTGAGGCAGAAGAAAATCAAAACAAGTCAATGAGGACCAAAATTTGACCATAAGCATATTGTACCTGAATTTAGAGACCATCTCAAGAAGAGATTTGATGCATTACATTAGGTTAATAACTAAATAACTAAAGATCAGAAGAGTTGTGGGATGACACAAATACACAGAAAGAAAGCAAAAGGTTAATTAATAAGACAAGGAAAAAAGAAAAGACCAAAATGGATGTCAGAAGAGACTCTGAAATAAGCTCTCCAGTGCGGGGATACTAAAACAAATGGGAGAAATGATGAGGTGAAAGTACTGAGTAGAAAATGTCAAAAGACAGCTAGCTCAAGAAGACAGGGCCAAGGATTATTATGCAATGTGCTAATACCTGGAGTTATAAAACCAAAAGGGAAAACACTCTCAACATTTTTCAAGCTGAAAGAACTGAAGAAAAAAAAAAAATCAAGTCTTGATTAAAATATTGAAGGATTCTGTGAGAAAATATTGAGTAATGCAGAAGTATCAAAATTCAGAGTCACTATATCAAAAAGAAATGGTAAATGTTCAGCCATTTTAAGAGGTAGAATATGATCAAGACCCAATATTACTGAAGAGAGATGTACAAGGTGAACTGAACACACTGGTAAAGAACATGTCTACAGGAACTGATGGAATTAAAATTGAAATCAGGCAACGAGAACATGGAGTACTGGAAGAAGTCATTCATCTGTGCCAAGAAATTTGGAAGACAAGTGTCTTACCAGCTGATTGGAGGAGATCCATACTTGTGCTCATTTCAAAGACAGGTGAATCAACAGAATGAGGAAATCATTGGACAGTATCATTAATATCACATGCATGTAAACTTTACTGGAAATAACTCAAAACAGCTGCAACAGTCCACCGACAGGGGACTTCCAAAGGTTCAAGCCAAATTCAGATGAGAACATGGAATGTGGAATATCATTGTTAATGTCAGGTGGATCTTTGGTAAAAGCACAGAACACCAGAAAGATGTTTATCTGTGTTTTATTAACTATGCAGACATTTGACTGTGTGGATCAAGACAAGCTATAGATAACATTGCAAAGAATGGGCATTCCAAGACATTTAATTGTGCTCATGAAGAACTTGTACATACACCAAGAGGCAGTTGTTTGAATAGAACAAAGGAATACTGAATGGTTTAAAATCAGGAAAGGTATGCATCAGGGTTGTATTCTTTCAGTATACATAATTTGAGATGCTGGTTTACATGAACAATAATGTGGCATCTGGATTGAAGGAAGACTCATTAATAACCTGCAATCTGCAGTTGATACAACTTTTCTTGTTGAAAGTGAAGAGGACTTAGAATACTTACTGGTGAAGAACAAAGGTCATAGCCATCAGTATGGGTTGCACATCAACGTGAAAAAAAAAAAAAAAATGCTCACAACTTGACCTGTAAATAACATTAAGATAAATGGAGGGAAAATGAAAGTTGTTCCAGACTTCATTTTGCTTGGATCCTCTGATAATATTCATGGAGACAGCAGTCAAGAAATCAAATGACATTGCATTATGCAAATCTGATGCACACAATCGCTTTAAATTTTTCAAGAGCAAAGATGTAAATTTAAGGGCTAAGGGGCAATTGACTCAAGGCATGGAATTTTCAACAGTCTCATATGCATGTGAAAGCTGGACAATGAATAAGGAAGAGCACAGAAGAATTAATGCATCTGAGTTATGGTGTTAGAGAAGAACAAACAAATCTGTGTTTGAAAAAGTACAGCCAGAATGCTCCATAGAAGTCAGATTGGAAAGATTTTATCTCTCATATTTCAGACATGTTACCAGGATGGACAATACTGGCAGAAGGACACCATGCTTGGTAAAGTGGAGGGTCAGCAAAAAAAAGGTGAAGACCCTCAAGAAGATGGATTAACACAGTGGCAGCAACCATGTAACAACAAAATTGAGAAGTTGACACAGGACCAGGAAGAGTTTAATTCTTTTGTACTTAACTTTGTTCTGAATCAGAAAGACTTGATGGCACCTAACAATAACAACTTGATAATTTACTATTACTTACATAGTTTACATTATATTTCCCCTGAACTATACTGAGTCCTGGTGTGGCCCTGTGGGTTAATGCACTGGATTGCAAAGTTGTTTGAACTGTAAGGTTGGCAGTTCAAGCTCACTCCTTGGAAGCCCTACACAGGGTCGCTATGGGTCAGAATTGACTCAACAGCACTTAACAGCAGCAACAACATATTGATCTAGAACACAAACATTTTCTAAAATGAAGATAACAATAATTTAAAATTCTATCATTTAGAAATAATTAATATTTCTAATGCTTTTATACCCCTCCCTATTTCTTTGTTGTACTGTGAGTACTATTTTGAACTTTTTTAAAAAACCTAATTTATTATTAATATATTTTTATGTCATCAAATATCATCTATACTGTAGTGGTATAATGTAATGGTATTCCACTGCATGCTTAGTATTTAACCAATTATTGTAGTTTCTAGAAATATTTCTCAATGACCATTTATCACATTGTATATATTTGATTTTATAACTCCTTGACTAGACTCTGAGCTCCTTGAAGGGATGGGTTTTTTGTTTGTATATTTCAAGAATCTATTTAAAGTATGCTCTAATAAGCAAATAGGAGGCCACGTGGTGTAGAGTGTTACACATTAGGCTGCTAACTGTAACCTCAGGAGTTCGAGTCCACCAGCCACTTCACAAGAGAAAGATGAGGCTATCTCTCTCATAAAGCTTCACAGCCTTGTAAATCCTATAGAGGGTCCCTATGAGTCAAAACCGACTCCACACACACATTCATCACCACCAAATAAATACATAATTATTAAATGAATCAATGGCCAAATCTCAAAAATAGATTATTATAGCCAGATCCTATATGTGGAACATTATATTTTATTATTATGAAAAGAACTTCTTCATTCTGTATTATGATTATGAATAATATTTTGATGAAAGAATCATATTCTTCTTAAGTGTATTACTATAATGTAAGGAAAAGTATTACAACAGGGCCAGCAGTTGTTTGACAAATAATAGACCTTGTAGGAAAAATAAATTGGTAGTTGCAGAGCTGGAAAGCAACATATATCAACCTCTATTTGATCAGGACAATAGAATGAAAATAAGAGAAAAAGAATTCCATGGAAAGAGTTGGATTCCTAGAAAGTGAACCTGAGGTTAGGTGTTGTCAAGTCCGTTTCGACGCGTAATAACAATCCCATGGACAACAGAACGAAACCATATGTAGCAGCAATGGTCTGAAGCATAGCCATCCTCATAGTTACTGCTATGCTTCAGGCCACTGCTGCTGCCACTGTATCAATCTATCTCCCTGGGGGTTTTCCTCTTTTTTGCTGACCCTCTATTTTACAAAGCGTGATGTCCTTCCCCAGGGACTGGCCCCTCCTGATAACATGTCTGAAGTATGAAGGGCAAAGTCTCACCATTCTGGTTTCTAAGGAGCATTCTTGTTGCACTTCTTCCAACACAGATTTGTTTGTTCTAGCAGTTCATGGTGTTTTTAATACTCTCCTATAACACCATAATTCAAATGCATCATGCTATTGAAAATACTATGGCTTGGATCAGGCACACCTTAGTCCTCAAACTGATATCTTTGCTCTTTAACACTTTAAAGAGATCTTGTGCAGCAGATTTGCATACTGCAATACATCATTTTAGTTTTTGACTGCTACTTCCATGAGTGTCGACAGTGGTTCCAAGTTAAATGAAGTCTTTGACAACTTCAATCTTTTTTCCATTTGTCATGATGTTATTTATAAGTTCAGTGGTTAGGATTTTTGTTTTAGTTATATTGGGATGCAACCCATGCTGAAGCCTATGGTCTTTTATCTTCATCAGTAAGTATTTTAAGACTTCTTCACTTTCAGCAAGCAAGGTTGTGTCATCTGAATATTGCAAGTTGCTAATGACTCTACTGTCAATCCGGATGCCACATTCTTCTTCATGTAATTCAGCTTCTCAAATTATTTGCTCAGCAAGCAGATTGAGTCAATATGTTGAAAGAATACAACCCTGACATTTGCATTAGAAAAGACATGAAAACCAACCCAGAACTGCAAGGACAACAGAATCTTGTTGAACGTAATATCTGTTGATAAAAATGTGCTGTTTGTCTTTTTGAGTTTCAAGAATGTTGTTTGCTTTGGAGGTATCAATGCAAATAAAATCAGCCCATCAGGGAGAACCCCTTCTAAGACTGAAAGTTAAAGGGAAGCTATCAGCAGTCTAATATGCTTGCTGTTCACCACTTGGGTCTACTTGTGAGTGGAAGTGTGGAAACTGCAGCAATGAAGACACAAGCTGAGTTTGTACCCATTGGCACCAATTGACCTTGAGAAGAGAGAGAGAGGATAGGAAGGGCTGGCTGGTCTGAAGTTTAGGGAGTTGTGTGAATTCCTGAGCCCATGGGCACTGGCCTAGCTCCTGTGGGCTAGAACTGAAAGTGAAGAAGCCAGCTGGTCTGAAGTGCAGGGAGGTACACATGAACTTCCATACTGGCAACTGGTACCCATTTGTGGCTGGCTAGGACTTCTAGTGTGACACTGTGGATCAGCATTGGACTTCAAATCCACCAGCTACTCCTCAGAAGCCCTAGACAGGGTAATTATGAGTTGGCACGGACTCAACATCACTTAACAACAACAACAATAACAACAGGGTTGAGCTGACCGGAATCTAACCAGATGAAGATAAAAATGTTTGATTCTATGAGCAAGCATAAATTGCTACAATTCAATGAATCAGACTTTTGCTTATAGATATAGTTGCTCAAAATTCCAAATGAATATTCTTCAGATAAAGGAACATGCTTATCTTCTCAGTGTACTGGGTTAAGAGGGATGGGCCATTTAAATATTAAGTATCAAAAGGAAAGGGGGTGCTATAAAGGATAAGGCACTGGACTATAAGGCTGGTTCAAATTCACCAGATGCTCCTCAGAAACCCTATACAGGGTGTTATGAGTCAGAACCAACTTGATGTCACTTAACAATAGCAAAATGTGTTATAATAGCATGAAGTGACTGGCTTGCACGTTTTCATGGGTGTGCTTGAGTGGTGTAAGGTAGAATCCCCACTGAATAGTTTTCTTCTCTTCCAGATGGGTCTGGTGAAAGGAGGTTGGAGATAATGCTGATAGGATTTTATGATTCAGTTTTGAGTAATTGTTAGCAACATCAATTGTGGTTGTCAAAACTGAAATTGTAGATTTATACCTAAAAGTGGGGAGTAATTAATCTTTCATTCCAGGAAAAGAGGATCCCAGGAATAGCATGAGTGGAGTGTGAGATCCCTACCTAGAAAATTAATGACAGTAGAGACGGTGGCATGGGCAGTGGCCTAAGGAGACAGAGCCACAGTAGGTTCTAGGCCCATGTGCTGAGTAAGGCTGTGTGCTTGTTGGCAGGAGGGTGCCTTGCAGAATGTACCCTTTGGACATTTAAATGAATCTATATATTTTTTGTTTTGTATGTGTGCCTAAAATATTTTTGCTTTGTTCATTTGTGAAATATAAAGTATAAACAGGGAACCACAGGTAGGAAGTAGTTGTTGCAGGGAAGGGATTGGAATCACTTAGATGAAACAAAGTGCCCAATTTGTTTAATGTAAAGCTGATGATATTCTTTATAGACCTTCACTCAATTCACAGTAAAAATTTTATTAAAAATAGAGAACATATCAAAACAAAACAAAACAAAAAACCTAATTATACAAACCTGATACACTGCTTTTCTGATTTTAAGCCATTTAGTATATCCTTGCTCTTTTCATATGACTGTCTCTTGATTGATGTAGATGTTCCTCATGAGCTCAATTAAGTGTTCTGGCATGCCCATTCTTCAAGATCTTATTCATAGCTTCTCATTAACCACAAAGGTAAAAGCATTTACATAGTCAATAAAGCACAGATACACATCTTTCTGGTATCCTGTGCTTTAAACCAAAATCCATCTGACATCAACATGATATCTCTCATTTCTTGTCCTTTTCTGAATCTTGCCTGAAACCTATGGCAGTTCCTTGTTAATGTAATGTTGCAGCTGTTTTTGAACTATCTTCAGCAAAATTTTACTTGAATATGATATTAACGATATTGTTCAATGATTTCCTCATTCTATTGGGTAACCTACCTTTGGAATGGGCACAAATATAGATCTCTTCCAATCACTTGGCCAGGTGGTTGTTTTCCACACTCCTTGGCATAAATGATTGATTGCCTCCAGTGCTACATCAGTTTACTGCAAGATTTCAATTTGTATTCCATCGATTCTCAGAGCCTAGTTCTTTGCCAATGTCTTCAATGCACCTTGGATTTTCCCTTCAGTACTATTGGCTCTTGATCATATGCTACCTCTTGAAATGATGGAACATTGACCACTTCTTTTTGGTATAGTGACTCTGTGTATTCCTTTCATCTTGTCTAGATACTTTTTGTATCATTCAATATTTTGCCCACAGAATACTTTAACATTTCAAATCGAGGTTGAAATGTTTTCTTCAGTTCTTTCAGCTTGTGAAATACTAAGTGTGTTCTTTCCTTTTGGTTTTCTAATTCTAGGTCTTGGCACATTTTATTTTTATACTTGACTTTCTTTTCTCAAGCTACATTTTTGACATTTTCGACATTTTCTGTTTAGTCTTTTACTTCTTCATTTATTCTCCTTGTTGTTGCATCTATATACTGGAAAGCAAGTTTCAGGGTCTCTTTTGATATCCATTTTGGTATTTTTCTTCTTTCTTGTCTTCTTAATGACCTTTTGCTTTCTTCCTGTTTGATGTTCTTGATCTCACCCTATGACTCTCTTTAGTCATTAGTGTCTAATGCATCAAATCTCTTCTTGAGATGGTTTCTAAATTCAGTCGAGATATGTTGAACATCATATTTTGGCTCTTATAGACTTGTTTTACTTTCCTTCAACTTCAGCCTGAATTTGCCTATGAACAATTCATTTTTCCACTGTATCTGCCCTTGTTTTGTCTGATGATATTGAGCCTTTCCACCACCTATTCCAAAATATGTAGTCAATTTGATTTCTGAATATTGCATCTGGTGATGTTCTTGTGTATAGTTATCTTTTATGATGTTTAAAAAGCATTTACAATAAATAAATCATTGGTCTTGAGAAATTCTAACATGCAATCTGCGGCATCATTTATCTTACAAAGACCACATTTTCCAATTATTGATCCTTCCTCTTTGTTTCCAGCCTTCACATTGCCATCATCTGTAATTATCAATACCTCCTGATTGAATTTTAAAATCAATTTTGGACTGAAAAAATTGGTTATTTTTGTTGTGCATCGTTGAGTCAGTTTCAACCCATAGCAACCCTGTATAGGGTTTCCAAGGAGCAGCTGTTGAGCTTGAACCGCTGGTCTTGCAGTTCAACCAAACTTTGTAGTCTAGTGCATTAACCCACAGTGCCATTACATTTCATCATCACTAGCTTTAGTGGCTGCTGCATAAATTTGAATAATAGCGGTGTTGACTGTTCTTCCTTGTAGGTATTGCATATTATCTTGCCACAAACAGCATTGAACTACAAGATAGATCTTAAAATGTTCTTTTTAATGATGAATGTGACACCATTCATCCTCAGTTTGTCATTCCTGTCATAAAAAAGTATACGATTATGAGATTAAAAGTGGCCAGTACTCCCCAATAACCAATAATATCCAACTACACCTATAAACATCATTATAAATGGAGATACGATTGGATATATCATATATTTCATTTGTTTGGATCCATCAGCATTATTCATGGAAGCAGCAGTCAAGAAATCAAATGACATGTTGCATTGATCCAATCTGCTATGAAAGCTCTCATTAAAGTGTTAAAGACCAAAGATGTCACTTTGAGGACTGAGGTGTCCTTAGCCAAACCATGGTATTTTCAGTCACCTGATGTGCATGTGAAAGTTGGACTATGAATAAGGAATACCAGAGAAAAACTAATTTTTTTTTTTTTTTGCAATATGTTCGTGCAAAGAATATTGAGTTTCATGTGGCACCATGGGTTAATGTGCCAGACTGCAAAGCCATTTGAACTGCAAGGTCGGCAGTTCAAGCTCACCAGTCGCTCTTCGGAAACCCTGTATAGGGTTGCTATGGGTCAGATCCGACTCAACGGCACTTAACAACAACAACAGACAAAAGAACAAACAACTCTGTCTTGAGAAAAGTATAGCTGGGATGATCTTTAGAGCAAGGATGGCAAGACATTATGTCACATACTTTGGACTGTTCCTTGAAAGTGGCATCATGTTTAGTAAAATAGAAGGTCACAGAAAATGAGGAAGACCCTCCATGAGATGGATTGACCCAGTATCTGCATTAATGGGCTCAGACATAATGACAATTTTGAGGATTGCATAGGATTGGTCAGTGTTTCCTTCTCTTTGTACAGAGTCACTATGAGTTGGATCTAACTCGACAACATCTAATAACAATATTACCCAAAATAAAAAATATAATACTCTTAAAAAAAAAAAAAAAAGCCAGTACCAGTCCATTTCAGCTCACTAATGCCTAGGATATTGATCTTTATGTGTTTCATTTCATTTTTGACAACTTTCAATTTTTCTTGATTCACACTTGATTCATATTCCCTGTTCCAATTATTAGTGGATGTTTGCAGTTGTTTCTTCTCATTTTGAGTTGTGCCTCATCAGCAAATGAAAGTCCTGGCAGCTTTTATTTCATTTGCATCATCATGGTTAACTCTACTTTGAGGAGGCAGCTCTTTCCCAGTCATATTTTGAGCCCTTTTTACATGAGGGTCTTACCTTCTGGCATTATATCTGTCAATATCCTGTTGCTATTCATAATGTGTTCATCTTCATATCTGACAGTGTTCCACTGCTATTCATAATGTTTCCCATGGCTAAACAATCAGAAGTAGTCTGCCTGACTGTCTTAGTCTAGAAGCTCAGCCCACTATGGATGATCCTTCTGGTATTTAAAATACCAGTGGCATAGCTTCTAGCATCACAGCAACATGCAAGGCACCACAGTACAACAAAATGGCAGACAAATGGTAGATAGAAAATGCAAAACAAAAATCAAAAATCCATTTCCATCAAGTGAATTCTGATTCATGGCAATCCATTGTGTTACAGAGAACTGCTCCATATGGTTTTCTTGGGTGTAATTTTTATAGTAGCAAATCATCTGGTTTTTATTATGTGGCACAACTCGGTAGCTTTGAATCAGCAACCTTAAGGTTAGTATTCAAGTACGAAGTATTTGAATTACCCCAGCAAATCCCAGAAAGAGGAAAACAAAAAGTTCACGATTGAGGTTTAAAAAGAGGAGTCTCAAATCATAGTCAAGGCTTGTACTTGAAACCTATAAAGGAAAATATATAAGGGACTCAGTACTTTGACTATAACACCTGGGCCATAGCGAGTACTGCATGAATATTAATTGTTTGGATGAATGAATAATTATATCACTCAATGGATTTCCACTCCATGTAATAAGAACCAGTTTATTTTGCTCAGTAACTATAAGATTCCAGAGCTTTGCACAGTATTTGACACATAATAGGTGTTGGGAATAATTGATAGAATTAATAAAACAAATATAAAAGTAATGAGAGAACAGGATGGGACGTAGGGAGGAAGAGAGGAAAGAGAAAGGGGTTTTAAGTTAAGCTATGACACCTCAAGTTAATAGTTAAAGAT
>NW_006408579.1:9784185-9785672 GCF_000296735.1 Chrysochloris asiatica
AAGCACAAATCCAAATTCTCTTGACCGTCCAGTGACTGGATCTGTTTTAATTGTGCAGTCTACAACCTCTCCAAATCGAGACAAATACTCAGTAAGGTCTTTCTTGCTTGTATCCCAGCTCAAGCCTCCAATAAACATTTTACCGTCATCCTGCTGATTCTTGCTGGCGTTTATCTTGGATCCCTCTGCGAATTCCTCTATGTTGCTGTACCCGTTCATGTCCTCCCTTGCGGCGGAGCGGTTGGCAGGGGGGTTCTGGCTTGCAGACCGTGTCGCAGCAGTAGCGGCGGCGGAGCGTTGTATGAAGCTAGATTTAAAATGTGTTTAATTTATCTTGTTGTGCACCATGAGTTAGAATTGACTTGACAGTATATAGCAACAACAGGAACATACTGCTTTTACCAGAAGACTATGGTGGAATAATTTGTACTCTGAAAAGCTGAAAGAATGGGCCAGGTTATTTGATCTGAGGGAGAATAATGCAAGAGATCAGTTGCCTAACATCAGATTTTTCAGTCTTAAAATTGATCAAGATGATCATTATATAATATGATTAGTAGGTGAGTCAATATTCTTTTATTTGTCAGTTCACTTGGTATTTATTGTAGAATGATGAGGTGGAGCAAACAGTTAAGCACTCTGCTACTAACTGATTGTTTACTGGTTTGAATACACCCAGAGGTATCTTAAAAGACATGCCTGTAGATATACTCCCAAAAGTTCATAGTCTTTGTAAACTCTAGGGAGCACAGTTCAACTCTGACATGCATGGAGTCACTATGGCTCAGAACTGACTCTTTGGCAATTGTTTAGTTAAAAGTCCACAGTTCCACAACTGTGTGGTGGCATGTTCTAGGTGTTACAACAAAGTAACATTGATACTGAGGGATATTTTAAATTTCTGAGGAAAACAGATATTTGAGATTTTTCATACACTGTACAAATTGATTGTAATAGTTCACAGTTTCATGGTTCATTAGATTATGCTACATCCATTTTGATGGTATGTTGTTGTTGTGAAGTGCCATCATTTCAGTTCTAACTCATAGTGACACTGTATAGGGTTTCCGAAGAGTGACTGGTGACTTGCAGTTCAACACATTAATCCACAGCACCACACTGTTTTGCAAAATTGGGTAATGTAAAGCAAAGACCATGCCAAAATCAATATGGATAAGGAACTGGAAGTGGCTATATGCAACCCAAAAATCCCATATCCCATTGGTAAGTAACTGTGATTACTTACCAATGAACTAAAAACATTTTCTTTCCTTCTATCTGTGTTAGTTTTTCAAATAGCCACTAAATTGCTTAATACTCATTGCACTGTTTAGATCTAACTACTTAATAAGCAGAACCTTTAGGTATTTCTTTTGCTCAAGGTGTACCTTACAAACCATACCGAGACAAGAGGATTTAGGGACTCTACATTAAGCTTCTTCTCTTGTAGCATACTCAAAACAAAGCTTTTTTTTTTTTTTTTTTTT
>NW_006408579.1:9786057-9790168 GCF_000296735.1 Chrysochloris asiatica
TTTTAGATTAAAGAGGTGGAATACATGTTTGGTAAGGTGGAGGGTCAGAGGAAAAGAGGAAGACCCCCCAACAAGATGGATTGGCCAAGTGGCAGCATCCATGGACTCAAGCGTGGCAACAGTAGTGAGGTTGGCCCAGGATCAGGCAGTGTTTTGTTCTGCTATGCATAAGGTCACTATGGGTCAGTACTGACTCGATGGCACCTAACAACAACAACAACATACCAACACATGTAATAAAAAGTATATAAGCAAAGATGGAGACAAACTACATTAGCTTTAGGATTGTCAGATGCTGTACAAAAGGATCAGAGAAGTCTTCAAACAGCTTCAAATGTACATGAAAACAAGGCTTCTTATTTAAGGAATACGTGCAGAAAAATTGAAAGGATTTTAATGGACAGGTATCTTAGTGATTAAGGCAAAAAAAAATGAAAGGAAAGAGGATTTTATATTCCACCTCTTTAATCTAAAAAGTCCTTGGATGATACACATGGTTAACATGATTAACAAGCTTGATTGCTAATCAAAAGGTTGGTTTCTGAGTCCACCCAGAGGTCCCTTGAAAGAAAGGCCAAGAAATCTACTTTTGAAAATTCAACCATTTAAAAGCCTATAGCACATAATTCTACTCCAACACATAAGGGGTCATCATGAGTCAGAATTGAATTTTACCAACTGTTTTGCTTTGACTTGTGCCCACACTCCAAATCCCACACCTACAATGAATCATTTCCTCTTTTGGAATTCCACTTTCCCCTTTCTTATAATTTTAAAATATTCATAGTTTTCACTATTTAGAACTGACTGGACAGCACTGAACAACATTATTCTTTCATAAGTAGAGTGTGCACTTTTTCCCTGTTTGTATTACCTTGGCAACCTGCATTTTGTGCATACTTAGAAAAAGAAAAAGGGTTAATAGATACCATAATGGTGGTCTTTAAGCTATGTGATGGAGACATACCAGAAACTATGACCAACCATCCTTTATATATTATGAGGCCAGACCAAGAAAAAAATAAGTGCAAAGGGATTACTTTTGTTATCTGAACTAAAAAGGATTTAGTTCAGATAAAACAAATTTCCAACTGCCAGTTGTTGAGAATCTGCTTCTCTAGAAGTCTTTCCACACAGTGTGGATTCTCAGCTATGTGGATTGGTTTCAGTACGGCATCACTTCACACTGAAAAGACCAAGTGCAAGTTAAAAGTGCTCAGAAACTTTAAACTTTACAGGGTGTGCTTTAATTTACAGCATTGTTCTCAAGCCAGCTAAAGAATCAATCCAGAACTGACAAAACATCTATCCCTATTTATCCGTTGCAAAATATCCATGGCATAAATATATGTGTGGTGGGAGGCAGCTTTTATCATGGTTCTATTTGTCTTTCACAGTTAGTAATTGAAGGCTGAACTGTTAAGCTCCTTGACTGAGTTTCACAGCAGGATGGAGCCAGGACACAGAATTCAAATCCTTATATTCCTTGTGCCCCTGGGTTCTGTAGCCACCAAATTCATAACCAACTGGGAAACAAAACCGGCATTGTTATAAAATGATAATCTTATAATAGATGAAAGAAACTTCAGGGTCCTCTTCCTAATCTCACTGCTCAAGGATCAGATGCCAAGTACTGAGAAGAATATGACAGGGAAGCATTAATATGTGACAAGGTGATGGGGTGAATGGTAGGACTGCCCCTCAGCTCTGAGGTCAACCTTAGGTTTAAAGAAGGCAATATGTGGGACTCTGTGGGTAATCCTACATCATCTCTCTGGAATGAGGAAATAGAGCTGTAATGTATTGAATTGTGTCACCAAAAACGATATATTGAACTCCCAACTCCCTGGCACCTATGGATATAGTCTTATTTGGAAATAAGATGTTTTCTATTAACATGTGGGTTAACTGGAGAAAGGTGGGTCTTCATTCTATCTAAGTGGTGTCTTTATTAAAAAGGAGAACAGACACTGAAGAGCGAGGAAGGGTAGTATGTGAGGATACATCTAAAAGCCAATGAATGCTACCAGAAGTACTACCAGGATTACTTGCAGCTGACAGAGACAGGAAAGAATCTATCCCTAGTATCTTTAGAGGGAGTTTGGTACAGATCACTTGGACTTCCAGTTTCCAGAACTGTTCTGGAATAAATTTCTGTTCTTCTAAGTTTGAGGTTTCTTGTTATGGGCACCCTAGGAAACGAATACAAGAACTAATGAACTTTTAGTGTAAGGCAGCAAACACTCTTCTGGTTCTCAGTTCTGCACTTTGTCCTGCCTTCTTGTGGCTTCCTTTTTTATAAATATCATTTCAGGAAGGGAAGATTGGAAAGTAGCCCTGAAAATTCTAGCTTTGTTAGCTATGTTCAATACAAAACTACAAATACAAGGTACAGTGGGTTGTGGGAGGAAGAGATAGACACACTCAAAAGAAATGGATTGGCTGGCAGGACAAGGTGAAAACAAAGGAAATGAAACAGCTACTGTCAGCAGCCATCAAACAGATTTACATGTTTGCTGAGAATGAAGAAAGGTGGTAAGGTGAACACAGAATTCATGAAATATAATAAATATAAATATTAGATGCAAGTTTGAACCATGGTGGTGATGGTGGATATGTGCCGTGGAGTCAGTTCTGACTCATAATGATACTATATAGGATTTCTGAGCTGTAAATCTTTAGAGGAGCAGAAATCTCCATCTTTCTCCCGAGGAACTGCTGGTACTTTTGAACTGCTAACCTTGCAGTCAGCAACCCAGATCATAATCTGCTACACTGTCAAGAGCTCCTTGTTGTTGTTAAGTGCCGTGGAGTCAGTTCTGACTTATAGAGACCCTGTATAGTTTTCAAGGAGTGATTGGTGACTTTGAACTGTTGACCTTGTGTTTCAAATCAGCCTTTTGGTCCAGTGTTTATACTACAGTGCCATACCAGAGTTCCTTAGAGTAGTATAAAAAGCCCTTAATAAAAGTAAAAAAAATGATAAATTCTAATTTCTTTTTTTGGAATGGAAGAAGACATCTTGGAAAATACTATGAATCAGTTACACCCTCCACAAGACTGAGTTATTAAATATTTGTAGCTGTTGTTTAAGTGCCATAGAGCCTATTCTGTCTCATAAAGATCTTATATAGTGTTTCCAAGGAGCAGCTGGTGGATTTGAGCCAATGATCTTGTGGTTAGCTATCTAGTGCTTATCTTACAACAGTACACCAAGGAGATGGTTAAATATTTAGAAAATATCACTGATAAGAATCATCTGAAGAGTTGGTTAAATATTCAAATTCTTGGACCCATTTGTAAGGATGCTAATTCAGTAGGTCTGGAATGGGATTCACATCTATGCATTTTTAAACAACTCCCTAGTAGATACTCATGAGTGGTCCAAGGGTCATACACTGAGAAACACTATTCTGAAAAATCAGTGCCCATTGCAACCTTAACCTACCAATCAGGAGCATCTCAAGCAAATAAATAGATATTTACTTTGGCTGATCCATATAAGAAACCAGGATAATAGCACTGTAAGTATAGCCACTTCTCCTTTTCCCTGAAGGGGTTTTTATAGAAAGTACAACAAAGGAGTCATAAAGAAATTTTCCACATTATGAAATTAACTATAGTTACTTTACTGGCTGTTGACGTAACTACAAATGTCAATAACAAATTGCATATTAGGTACAACTATGATATGTGCCTACTACACTTATTTCACTCATTAAAAATTCTTGAATACTTAACCAGAGGTGGTTGAGCTTGGTTCTGTCAAGGTTCTTATATCAAATCTCCTTTAATCTTACTGCTGTTTCTTTATTACAAGTCCTATCTTTGATTTTGTTGAAGTTTGAGGCAATATGGTAGAAGGCAAGCATATATAGATTAAAAGCTAGACCGATATGGTATTCAATCCTACCTTTACAGCTACATAACTACGCTGTTGAGGTGATTCCATTTTATGGTAACTCTATATGTGTAGTTTATTGCATCAAATCTGTTCTTCAGATGATCTCTAAATTCAGGTGGGATAAATTCAAGGTCATATTTGGCTCTCGTGGAGTTGTTTTAATTTTCTTCAGCTTCAGTTTGAATTTGCATATCAGTAATTGATGGT
>NW_006408579.1:9791528-9796278 GCF_000296735.1 Chrysochloris asiatica
CGGCCAGGTGGCATCATTGATGGTGTCAAGTGTGGCAATGGTAGTGAGGTTGTCCCAGGATCAGATATTGTTTCGTTCTGCTGTACATGGGGTCGCTATGAGTCGGTTCTGACTCGATGGCACCTGACAACAACAACAACAACAAATGTGTGTAGAGTATAACTGCTCCATAGGATTTTCAAGGTTATGACCTTTCAGAAGTAGATCACCAGGTCTTAAAAGGTGAGTTTAAACTTCCAAAAGCTACTGTGGTGTAGTGAATTATTTAATATGTCTCTTTTAGCCTTAGTCTTTGTAATTCCTACCAAATGACATTTTTTTCCTGATGAGCCTGGGTGATGGTGGGAAAGGATACTTGTAGGATAACATGATTTAGTTGTGGATGTTAGCAGAGTTCATTGTAATTGCAAAAATTTGAAACTCTAACATTTGTATAAAATGAGCCATCTCAGAATGGGGAATCTTACTACCATCAAAGAAGTGCCAGGAGTGGAACATGTCCTTTGGATCCTAAGATCTGTGTAAATTGAATCCCCTCGACCCAGGAACAAAAAGCTGTAACACTGGATGAGTGGCAGAGGAGTAACAGTAGCTGAACTAAGAACCAGAGCACAAGACAGAGTAGTGGACTTCCAATCCATGGAGCAAGTAAAGCTGAGTGACTTTGGGCAAGAGCTTACTTGTAATGTAGGGTATCTCCAGACACTTAAATGGGGTATCTCCCGCCTAAGTGCCTGGAATTAGAGTCAAATGCCATCAGGCTGAGGCTTATGTTGAAATGGCAAATGACTGGAACAGCTGTGCCCTGAGCATTTCTAACCCCAAATTATAACCTCTCAACATCCCTAATAAACCCCATAACTGCATATTATCTGAGTTCTGTGTGGCCATTGCAATGAATTACCAAACCCAGTTGAATATAGAAGGCTGTGGGAGAGTGACTTGGTGTCACATATATTTTACAGCTACTGAACATCTTTGAGCCTCAATTTCTCTTAAAATGGGGAACATTTTTTTTTTTTTTTTACAAGGAGAATAAATATTAAGTACCTGGTCTTTGTTCTAAGTGCTCAATAAATGGTTGTTGTTTACTCTGCCACCTGGTAGCAAAGCTGATAGTCTTTTTGCAGAGATCTTATAGTACATTGAAGTGCATTCTCTCAAAATTGAGCCCTTGATGTACACATTATTTACCTCAATTAGGCAGAGTGCAGTAATTTGTTCTAGTGTACTTTTCTTTTTCCTCATGTCTGTTGTACAGCTTCAAACAATATAAAAACTTCAAGAGGCATTACCTTCCAATGGATGTTTACTTCACACTCTAGTCAGGTTTAAGACAAAAAGAATATCTTACAAGACAACTGTTAGCTAGAAGAGATTCACCTATTACTCTAAAACCTTTCTTCCTCTGATTGGCTCTGTCTACAAATCTCTACCATGTAAAGGACGTGTCTGCTTTAGGAAATGAATTTGGACTAATTTAAGATGATCCACCTTGATGAGGTTTTCTGCTCCTGTAAAGATTTACAGCCTTGGAATCACTATGCTGGACCACTATGAGTTGGAACTGACTCCATGGCACACAACCACCATCACCACAATGTTTTAATGCATATCTGTGAACTACACTCACTTTTCTCATAGCCAGGTATATTTATATGTACTGAGCATCTATAGTGCTTAAAGAGTTTATCATCTGAAGGAGATAGATGTGAAGCATGTTAACATAAAGTAACAAACCAAGTTAGAGAACTAGATTTACTACCATATGTTACTGGAGCTCCAAAAGGAA
Source organism: Chrysochloris asiatica (assembly GCF_000296735.1). NCBI lineage: Eukaryota > Metazoa > Chordata > Mammalia > Afrosoricida > Chrysochloridae > Chrysochloris > Chrysochloris asiatica. The sequence continues at coordinate 9,793,321 of NW_006408579.1, forward strand.
AAAAAGTTTTCCTAAAACTAATCTCTCAGATGGATTATTGCAAAAACCAACCAATTGATCTACCAAAGTTGTCCTTGTCTCCTGCAGTGTATTTTCCACTCTGCAGCCAGAATGATCTTTTTGAAATGTAAGTTGAATTGCATCACTCTGCTGAAAGTACTCTGAGAGCTTCCCATGTTATTCAACAAAAACCCTTGTCATGATCTACAATTCTTTGCCTTGCTGACTTTCTGTCATGTTACACCCATGTCCTTTTGGCTTCTTTACTGTTCCTTAATCACAGGAACCATGGTCCTACTTCAGGGTAATAGCAATTTTTTCTCTCTCTTCCTGGAATACTCTCCATCAGAAATCCACTCACTTTCTTCACATCTCCTCTGAGAAACCATGAATAGCCCTGATCATGCTCGAGCCCCTTTACCCTCCTTTTTTAAACTATGTTTTCAAAATATTTTTCTTTTTGAGTTTTCAGTCTAATAAAGGAATGCATCCAATAAAGTAAGTGAATGAATGAGTAATAAATAAATGAATAAATAACTAATCTATAAAGTGGTGGTGGAGTTCTGGTGTGGCACTATGAGTTAATGTGTTGGACTGCAAAGTTGGTTTGAATCACAAGGTCGGCAGTCAAGCTCACCAGCCATTCCTTGGAAACCCTATACAGGGTTGCTATGGGTCAGAACGGACTCAATGGCACTTAACAACAACAACAACAAAAGTGGTGATAAGAGACTTTCACAATTTTGCTCATTTTCAGTGCACACAAGTACACCTGGAACGTGGTAAATGACATAGTAAGTACTCAGTAAACACTGTTAGATAGACAAATGAGATTAGGTGTAATTTTTAACAAGATCTGACCAAGGCCTGGGAATAATGGAAATGGGGTACCCTTTCTACAGTAGAGGCTACTCTCAGAGTACATAACGCAGATCGCCCTTTCTTTTTTTTTTTTCCTTTATCTTTTTCGCTAACTTTTGCCTTATCTCAACATGGCTCACCTGAGAACCTCTCCAAAGTATGTTCATTTATCAGAAATAGAAGATAATTAGTGCATCATCCAGTTCCTAATTCTCCTGCCTAGTTTTTCTAGCTCCAGGATAGCTTTTCCCCAGGATGACTGAGGATGTATATGTTGTTTTTATGTGCTGTGGAGTCGGTTCCGACTCATAGCGACCCCGTACAGGGTTTCTGAGGCTGTAAATCTTTACGGGAGCAGAAAGCCTCGTCTTTCTCCCGTGGAACAGCTGGTAGTTTCGAACTGCTAACCCTGAGGTTTGCAGCCCGATTTGTAACCACTACGCTACCAGAGCTCCTTAGGGATGTATATATATACCCACTGATTTCAGGGAAGGTTCTCTTCTGATACCAGGAATAAGAAGCCCAGGCAGCATAGTGGATTATGAGCTGGGCTGCTAACATTAAGGTCAGTATTTTGAATCTCCCAGTTGCTCCACAGGAGAAAGATGAAGCTTTCTGCTCCCATAAAGATTTAAAGCTTCAGAAACCATACACAGGGCTGCTCAAGTTGGAACTGACTAGGTGTCACATGACTATCACCAACAACAACCCTAGGGATAGAGTCTGAATCCATAGCCACCAAAAGGAAAAACAATTCACAATAATATGGTAAAGAATATCTTATCTTGGTTATTTAGTCTTAGGTAAAATCATAGCAATAAGCAATAATACAGTCTTAGTTTTATTTGCCAAGCAAATTCTAGTTCATTTTCACAGGGTTTCTTTGCAGTAATATGCTGGATATTCAGGTTATTCTATATCTCTCTTGTCCTCTTGCTCTTCTAGGCAACTGCCCAAAGGACAGCACATACAATTCCATGAGCATGTATAATCATGTATAGGCATATTGTTGTTATTGCTGTTGTTAGGTACCATCAAATTAGTTCTGACTCATAGCAACTCTATGCACAACTGAATGAAACAATGCCCCATCCTGTGGCATCTTCACAATTATTGTTATGTTTGAGCCCATTGTTGCTGCCACTGTGACAATTCACCCCATTAGATATCTTCCTCTTTTTCACTCACCCTACACTTTACCAAGCATGATGTCCTTCTCTGTGGACTGGTCCAAATTAGGATGGATGAAATCTCACCAGCCTTACTTCTAAGAGGCATTCTGACTGGACTTCTTCCAAAACAGTTTATTTGTTCTCTGGAAGTCCATGGTACTTTCAGTATTCTTTGCCAACACCAAAATTCAAATACATCAATTCTTCTAAGTTCTTCTTTAGTCTTTGTCCAATTTTCACATGCATATGAGACTATTGAAAATACCATGGCTTGGGTCAGGCACTTCTTAGTCCTTAAACTGAGATATTTTCTCATTAACACTTTAAAGAAGTTATTTGCTGCAGATTGACTTAATGCAATAAATCCTACTGCATCCATGAGAGTTGATTTTGAGTTCAAGCACAATGAAGTCTTTGGCAGCTTCCATTTTTGCTCTTCTTATCATATGTCAGCTATCGGTCCAGTGGTGAGGTATCTGTTTTATTTATATTGAAGTGTAGCCCATACTAACTGCACTAGGCTTTGATCTTCATCAGTAAGTTTTCCACGTCCTCTTCACTTCCAACAAGCAAATTTGAATCATCTGCATATTGTAGGTTGTTAATGAGTTGTGATGCCATTTCCTTCTTCATAAAATGCATCATCAGATTCTTTGCTCAGCATACAGATTGAAAGGTGTGGTGAAAGAATGCAACCTTGGCTCACACCTTTGCTGATTTTAAACCATTCAGTATCCCCTTGTTCTGTTCAAGTGACTGCCTCTTGGTCTATGTACAGGTTTCTTGTGAGCACAATTAAGTGTTCTGGAATACCAATTCTTCATATTGTTATTCATAGTTTGTCATCATCCACACAAGCTAAAGACTTTGCATAGTTAATTAAGTACAAATAAACATCTTTCTGGTATTCTCTACTTTCAGTCAA
>NW_006408579.1:9796468-9801040 GCF_000296735.1 Chrysochloris asiatica
AATGAGCACAAATATGGATCTTCTCCAGTAGTTGGCCAGATAGAAATTTGGTCTTAAAAAATTCTTGGCATAGACAATTGATGCTTCCAGCACTGCATCAGGTTATTAAAGTATTTCAATTTGTATTCCGTCAATTCCTGAGACCTTATTTTTCTCTGATGCCTTCAGTGCAACTTGGACTTCTTCCTTCACTACCATCAGTTCTTAATTATATGCTACTTCTTAAAATGTTTGAGAATCAACCAATTCTATTTGGTACAGTGACTATGTTTCCTTCTATCTCTTTTGATGTATCCTGCCCATGTTGTAGAGTGTGTTCAAGTCAATTCCAACTCATTGTGACCCTGTATAGGTTTTCCAAGGATCAACTAATGTGTTTGAACCACTAACCTTAGGGTTAACAGTCCAGTGTTTATTCTACAGCACCACACCAAGACTTCACTCTCAGAACAGTTGTTAGGTGCCCACTGTTGTTGTTATTAAGAGCCATCGAGTCAGTTTTTGTTTTATTTTTTACTTTTTACTGTAATACATACTTTATTGGAGAGACAACGTGCTCATCAGAGATGGTTAGGGTCACAAGGCAATTTAAGTCCATTTGTGTGGTTCAAACCCATGCTGTTGAAAGATCAACTGTATATGCTGTATACTAGACCTTTTTCAGATGTATGATTGATAAATATTTTCTCCCATTCTGGTCAGTTTCAACAAAACTGCGAATATAGAATCTCTGTATTAAGCTTAGTGCCACTTTACAGGGATTTGAACTAACAACTTGTGTTTAGCAGTCCAATGCTTATCCTACAGCACCACACCAGGACTCCTAGGTTTCCTTGTTGTTGTTGTTGTTGATAAGTGCTGTCGAGTCGATTCCGACCCATAGCGATCCTGTATAGGGTTTCCAAAGAGCAGCTGGTGAGCTTGAACCACCGACCTTGCAGTTCAAATGACTTTGCAGTCTGATGCATTAGCCCACAGCACCACATCAGGACTCTAGTTACCCTTAGAATCCTTCAATTTTGTAAATTGACACTTGAATTTTTTCATCAGTTCTTAAATTTGAGAAATGCTGAGCTTGTTATTCTCCTTTGTTTTCCTAATTCCAGGTCTAACTAAATGTATAGGCATTTGTTGTTGCTATTAAGTGCCATCGAGTTGGCTCTAACTCACAGTGACACTGTAGAGGGTTTCCAATGAGTGGCTGGTGAGCTTGAACTGACAACCTTGCAATTCAAACCAAGCTTGCAGTCCATCACATTAGCCCACAGAGTTACACCAGGACTCCAAATTTATAGGCACAGGGAAGTCTAGCTTCATTTTTAGAAAACTAGTTACAAAACACTTCTAAGAAAAATCATATGCAGGGGTGAATTCTGTCAAAGGATGCTCTCTGTTTACATTATTCAACACAACTCTAAAACAATCTCAACCTGAAACGTCTGCATTCAAATGTTCCCTGGCATGGCAAGATGTTTCACATTTACATAAATAAAAAGGCATGCCAACTGATCTTTCCAGAAAAAAAGGATAGTCTGTGTAAGAGTTAATCCCATTTCTACCATCAAAGAGTGATATGGCTAGAAACGTTTTTAACAGGAAGTTTTATTTTTTCACTTTCAAAAAATATTAAACACTAGTTTATACTCTGTTTTATGGATAATGCCAAATCTTAGCCCAAAACTACTTTCTTTCTTTCTCAAATGTCCCTGAAACTGTCATGTCCCTTAACAAATAGTTGAACTATTTTAATCTGAAAATAATTTACCATTAAGAGTATTGCTTCATTAGGGATTATTTTTGTTGTTAGTCTATTTATTTTGCATTCTTAAAATAATACCATTAGGCAGATTTAATTTTGGTCTGTGGTTTACAGTTGCCTAGGAGAACTCTTTCTACTTTGATTTGATTAATGTCGCATTATCAGCTGGATCAGGAAAGTTAGATTCAGAGTTGATCTACCGATAACTCAGAATTGTAAGAGTTAAGCAGTAACAACAAAAATATAAATATCTAGTATTGTTTCTGGGATAGGACCTTAGAAGGTTTTTGTTGATCAATTGTTATGCATTGAAATCCTTCAAATCTAGGGTACTTTTGAAAAGCTCATGCGAGATCAGTTTTGTATTAAAAACTGTTCTAGTATCTCTCATCTTTAAAGGGAGGTGAAGAATCTGCTCTTGAATCCAAATCTCCTTCCAAATACTATATCCTTGCTTTTCTATCTCCTTCTGGTGTGGCGTTGTGGGCTAATGCACCAGACTGCAAAGCCGTTTGAACTGCAAGATGGGTGGTTCCTCCCCAGCTGCTCCTCGGAAACCCTATACAGGGTCACTATGGGTCTGAAACGACTTGATAGCACTTCACAACAACAATAACAAATAGCCAAACTTGAAATAATTGCTCTTACTTTCTCTCTTTCTTTACTGCTATCTTCAGCTTAGTCCAGTCCTATTTCCAGCCTTCCATTCTATTGACTCTCCTCTCCAGTATCCAATGGTCATCTCTCTGTACAAGTCTAGTTTGCCCTCTCAGCAACATTTAGTAGTTTACTGTTTCCTTTTCTAATTGTTTGACGCCACATTTTCCTTGTTTTCCAAACTTTATGGATTTTTTGTCCAGATTCTTGTTTACTAGTATCTCCTCCTCTGCTTGACCTTCTCTAAATGTGAGAATTCTTTGGTTCTCTTACTTTTCTATAGTCCCCTAGGCAAATTTGTAATTTAAATACCATCTATAGTGTTATGAATCGGGCTGCGAACCTTAAAGTCAGCAGTTTGAGACTACCAGCCACTCCGTGGAAGAAAGATGAGGCTTTCTGCTCCCGTAAAGATTTACAGCCTCGGAAACCCTGTACAGGGTCGCTATGGGTCGGAACCGACTCGACGACACTTAACAACAACAACATAGTCCAAGTACTGAGGTGGTTACGAATCGGGCCGCTAACTTTGAAATTTGAAACTACCAGTTGTTCCGCAGGAGAAAGAGGAGGCTTTGTGATCCGGTAAAGATTTGCAGCCTCGGAAAACCTGTGCAGGGTCACTATGAGTCGGAACCAACTCCACGGTACTTACCAACAACAATAGTCCAAGTAGAGTCCTGGTATTGCTCTGTGGGCTAATGTGTCAGACTACAAAGTCGTTTGAACTGCAAGGTTGGTGGTTCAAGCGCACCAGCTTCTCCTTGGAAACCCTATACAGGGTTGCTATGGGTCAGAATGGACTCAACGATACTTAACAATAACAAAAATAGTCCGAGTAATCATATTACATCTTCAGTGCTGAATGCTTCTGTTACAACATAATTTGCTCAACTACCTACAGGAACAAAGGATACATTGGATCCCTTCCCCTCAAATATTATGTTTCCATAATGATGGCCTCATCCACTCAGTTACTCAAATTCAAAACCTAGTTTTGAGTCTTTTTTCATTAGGCATTGCTCATATCCAATCTACTGTGGCGCTGTGGGAAAAAGCACGGAAACACAAGATTGATTTGAACCTCGAAGTCGGTGGTTCAAATTCACCAGCTGCTTCACAGAAACCCAATACATGGTCGCTATGATAGCACTTAACACTACCATTCCATCCTAACTCATGCTACCAAGTCATTGCACCTATACTGTTGCAATATTTTCTTGTCTGGTCACTTTGCTTCTACTCTTGCTCTTTAAAATAAATTATCTACTCAATATTAGGGTGATTATTTTAAGAACAGTTATCATATCTCTCTTGTGCTTTACTTGACTTGCAGGTTTTTCCCTGTGTTCTTCCAGATCCTGTGTGATACTGATCTACTTGTAGTCTTCTTCTTCAATAGCTGCAGCCAGACTGGTAGTTAAAAACAAAAATATTCTGAAACCCAACCTCATCACCTTTGGGTTTTCACCTTTATTCCCTCTGTCTAGAACAATGTGCCTGCCCCCCAGTGTCTCTTTCTTTTTTAAACAATTGAAATATTTTATTGTGTTTGTTTGAAAGCTTACATATCAAATTAAGTTCCAATTTAACAACTTCTGCACAATTTCTTCAGTGAAATTTTTTACAATGTGTCAGCATTCTCATTTTTTCCCATTCTGGTTGTGATAGTTCCAGTAATTTAGTCACCCTTGCCCTTACCTATTTATCTTTACTGTTGAGTAAACATTGACCATTTGGCTTCATATATGATTTTTAAAAGGAGAACACACAGTATATATGTTAACAGGAGCACCATGACTAGGACAAGAACTGGACTGTGAACCACAAGGTTGATGGTTCGAGTCCACCGACACTCTGTGAAGAAAGATGAGACTTTCTGCTTCCGCAAAGATTGACAGCCTTGGAAACCTTATATAGGGTTGTTGTGAGTCGGAATTGACTCAACAGCACTTAACAACGGCATACATGTCATCAAGAGGAACCAATCCCTGGAGAAGGACGTCATTTTTGGTAACATGGAGGGTCAGTGAAAAAGAAGAAGACCCCCAAAGGTAATAAAATTTGTGAGGCGGGTGCAAGACCAGGCAGTACTTCGTTCTGTTGTGCATTTGGTCACTATGAGTCGGAACCAGCTCAACAACACTTAACAACAA
>NW_006408579.1:9801220-9845449 GCF_000296735.1 Chrysochloris asiatica
CTTTGTATAGGGTTTCTGAGAAGTGGCTGGTGAGCCTGAATCGAAACCTACCTTACAGTACAGTGAATTAACCCACAGCACTCCACCAGGATGCTTATGTATAATCACATTCATATTTGTTGTTAATTTTATTTCATATTAATTGATTGCAATGCCCAAAAAGTAACATCACTCATTCCACTTCTACGCTGTGGTTTCCATTTCTATTCTTTCCTCTTTCCTAATCCTATTCTGCCTTTTAAACTTTGCCTTTGGGCAAACGCTGCCCTTTTGATCTCAAATGGCTGATTGTTCTAAGGAATGCAACTCTCCTTAGTATAATTGCTCACCTTATACATCTGTTTATGGTTTGTCTGAAAATTAAGCTGGGAAAGATAGTTTAGTTCCAGGCCTGACAAGTGACTAAGGGCTATAATCTTGCAGGTTCTACCAGTGTTAATATTAGTATTCTCTCTTACTATTTTGAGTTTTGTTCCACATTTCCCCCAATTCTATCCAGATCCTTCCAACATATTCTCTTTAAGAGCAATTGGTCGTGGTAACCAGGCACCGTCTTGTTCTTCTGGTTACAGGGTGGTGGATGCTGACGTTTTTGTGGTGCATTAGTCCTGTGGACTGATTGTTTCCATGAATCTGGAATTTTCTTCACTCCTATGCTCCAGATGGGGAGAGACCAATAGTTCTACCTCAGATGACTGCTCAAAAGCTTTTAAGACCCCAGTTGCTACTCACCATAGTAAGATGTAGAATATTTTCTTTGTAGACTATGCTGTACCAATTGACCATGGTGTCCCCTGAGACGACAAATCTGAGCCTCTAGACCTAGAAACTGAATCCCTCAAGGTGTTTGGTTGTGTCTAAGAAGTTCTCATAGCTTTGCCCCCCTGTATGCTCTACTACGTCCATGGATATATTTTCAGCAAAGGTAATACCCATGAAAAAATATCCTGTCAAATCTATATATATTCATGAGTATAGCCTCATTCTCCTTCTCATACCTGTTCAGTTTATGTGTCTGTTTACCCGCTCATAGATTATTTCTATTATTGTTATTTCTTGTATACTTCTCAGTGACATATTTTACCTTCATCAAATTGCGCACACTTCATCCTCACTTGGTGTTATATTTTCCATCATCAGAAATAACATGATACACATCACCCCCACACACATAACCCTCATAACCACAGATAGTGGTGGTAGTGGTGGTTGTGTGTTGTTGAGTCGTCTCGGACTCACAGCGATCCTGTATAGGGTTTCCAAGGCTGTAAATCTTTACGGGAGCAGAAAGCCTCATCTTTCTCCCATGGAATGGCTGGTAATATCTAACTGCTGACCTTGAGGTTAACGACCTGACTTGTAACCACTACACTCTTTACCATAACAAAAATATGGGAACAACCTAAGCGACTATCAAAGGATGGATGGATCCACAATTTGTGGCACACAAATTTATTGGCATACTGTGCAGACATAAAGAGCAATGATGATTCTCCAAATATATTATGGATGATCTGGAGGACATGAGATGCTGAGAAATAAGTAACAAAAGGACAAAAATGGTATGGTCTCACTATTACAATAATAAAGACTAGGTATGTATATTGAAATAATGCTCACTAGTGGTTATGATATATAGCACTTAATAAGAACCTATTTTGAGAATCATCATTGCTCTTTATGGCTGCACAGTATTCCATTGTATTTGTGTACAAGTTGTTGATCCATCCATCCTTTGATAAGTGCTTAGGTTGTTCCCATATTTTTGCTATTATAAAGAGTGCTGCAAAGAATATAAATGTGCATTTCTGATTATGTATTTAGTATTATATCTCTAGGATATAATACTAGAAATGAGAGAATAGGGTCATAATATAGTTCTATTTCCAATTTTCTGAGGAAGCATCTCAGCATTTTCCATAGTGGCTGTATTATTTTATTAGCAGTGGATAAGTGTTCCAATCTCCCCATATCCTGACCTTACTGGCATTCGTTGTTTTCTGTTTGCTGTTTTTGTTATCAATGCCATTTAGCAAAGGTGCAGTGGTATCCCAATGTAGTTTTGATTTGCATCTTTCTGATGGATAATGATCCTGAACATTTCTTCATATGTTTGTTGGCTGCTCGAATCTCTTCTTTGGTGAAGTGTCTGTTCATGTCCTGTGCTCATTTTTAAATTGAGGTTTTTGTCTTTTTCTTGTCTTTCTAAACATTTAGAAATTAGTCCCTTGTCTGATATGCCATTGCAAAAGATTTTTTCCCATTCTGTGGGCACCCTGTTTACTTTTTTGGTGAAATCCATTGATACACATAAGTTTCTAATTTTTAGAATGTCCCAATCATCTATTTTGTCATCTTTTGTTTGTGTAATTTTTGCAATGTTTGGTTGTCTGTGTGTGCCCTGTATTAGAGCTCTTAAATTTGTCCCTATTTTTTCATTGATGACCTTTATGATTCTGGAATTCACATTTAGGTCTTTAATCCATATTGAGTTGGGTTTTGTATATGATATGAGATAAAGGTCTTGTTTCAATCTTTTGCATATCGCTTTCCAGTCCTGCCAGCACCATCTGTTGAAGCAACTATGTCTTCCCCACTCAATGTACTTTGGCCCTTTGTCAAAGATCAGTTGGCTGTATGTGGATGGGTTAATTTCTGGATTCTCAATTTGCATCTCTCTGATAGCTAACGATTACAAGCATCTTTTTTTGTGTTTGTTGGACCCTTGAATGTTCTCTTTGGGGAAGTGTCTATTCATGTACTTTGCCCATTTTTAAATTGGGTTGTTTGACTTTTGTTGTTGGATTGTTGAAGCTTTTCTCCTTCTGTCTTCAAAAGATCTACTGCTTCTTATTATTTAGATCTTAGTTCAGTTGTTAGTTATTCTGGGAAGCCTTCTTTGACATAGCTAAGACACCAGTCATCCCAGAGATCGTCTGTCACATCAAAGAGGATCTCTGGCTTACTTTCTTTTTGGCACATAATTCATACCACAGCCAAATATCCTGTTCATTTGTGTACTGTCTATCTACTTTCCACTAGTACTACATTGTAAGCTCTAGGAAGGCAGTAACCAGTTTTTAGGTCAGTGCTTGGCAAATAACAGAGGCATAAAATATTTGTTAAGCTAACACATTTGGGATGATTATATAAGGCATAAGGAGCCATGGTAATGTAGTACGTTATGAATTTGACTGCTAAAGACAAGGTCAACTTTTTAAACCTACCAGCTACTCCTCAGGAGAAATAAAAGGCTTTCTGCTCCTGTAAAGATTTGCAGTCTGGGAAACCTAATTCAAGGTCACTATGGGTCAGAACTGACTAGACAACACACAATCACCAACCACTACATAAGTTATGTATTAAAGCCAAAGACGATAGAATGCTTGCAATAAATTAGTCATCTAGAGGGTGTTTGTTTAGTTTTAAATTTTAGCTATAGGAGGGGGACCTGGCTGAACCCTATCTAAGATTCAAATGTTTATGATGAGCTACAATAATTTGGTGGGTATGAAGCTTCCTGTGACACTAAGCTTATTTACATTGATGAAAACAACCTTGAAAAGGAAGTTTGTGAGAAAATCCAAAGGATTCAGAAATAGATATGGAGTGGTGAGTAAAGCGAAGACTCTTAACAGTCCCTTAGCTCAATCCCAGGCACTTGAGTGTGGTGCTAATGCATGTGACCAAAAGGTCAGCTTGAACTGCAGGGTCAGTGGTTCAAACTCACCAACAGCTCCTCGGAAACCCTTTACAAGGCTGTTATTGGTCAGAACCAACTCAATGGCACTTAACAACAACAACAGTGACCAAGACTGTATCAAAGAGAAGTGAACTGAGTTGTTTTGCTGTTTTGTTTTGTTATAGAAACTCTGTAAAACAGAAAGATATAAGCAATGCTGATTCAGTGTCCAGGCTGAAAAGTAAGAGACTGTTTTGGGCAAAGGGCATATCTCAGCATCTCTGCACATATGATTCCTTTACAGTATGAAGTACAGATTAGGCTGCATCCCAGTGACATCTCAAAGGTTTGCTGATTTTGGAACAGTTACAGATTAAATTGTTCACTCCTCCACAAAAACAATGTGTTAGAATCCTAAGGCCCATATCTGTGCATGCAATCCTATTTTGAAAAATGGCTCTCTTTTCTACGTTAATCAGATCATATCTGAGTAGGGTGGATTATAAACTATTCATTTTTTATTTATAACAAGAACAGATTAGACACAGAGATACACACACATGGGGAAGACAAAGGCAATATGAGGACTGCTAATGAACCAAGAAATATCCAGGGCTAGCAAAAAGTAAGGAATCAATGGTTAATTAAAACTCTGATTTGGACTTTTAGCCTCCAGAACTGTGAGAAAATAAATTCCAATTCCTTAAGACCACCCAGTTTGTGAGATTTCTGTTACAGTAGCCTTGGAAAACTTAGAGAACAGTCCTGGGAAACACTCTGAGCAGAAAGTTGGCTTTGCTTCCTTAGGATTAGCTCATGTCTTCGGCCACCACGTTCACAAATGGCCGTAGCAGAACCAGACACTACTTCCTCTCTCATTCACATCTAATGGCAAAAAATAAGGGTGTTGTTTGTTTTTTTTTTTTAAAGAAAACTCCTCATTGTGTCTCATTAGTTTTGACTCTGTCATAGGTCCAACTTTGAACTAGACAGTGCAAACAATGGATGTTATGGTAATTATCTGAGGCCACAGTACCCCACTCCTAGAGATCACAGCTAAGGTATAATCTAAAAAAAGACTGGGAACAATGAGGCAACTGTAATCAACAAAATTGAAGTGATTTTTTTTCATTAATTCAGCAGCATTTACTGAGCATTTATTTATTCTGGTACTCTTCTAAGTGCTAAAATGGTGTGCTGAACAAAGTATACAAAATTGTAGCAAATGTCTAAGATTTCAAAGCTACAGACTTATTTTATAGCTCTAGCTTGACTAACCCACCTATTTTCTGGAAATGGGGAACATGGCCAGGGTGATTCTTCCGTATCATAGATGAAAGGAAATATTTAGCAGAGCTGCTAGTTCTCCTCCTGTGGAAATCTTGAATGATGTAGCTCCCCTGATGCAAAAAGCTACAATCAGAGCAATCCTAACCTTTCCCTTGAACTTAGAGGATTGCAGCTGCTGAAACTGTTTGTCTTTACCCAATATCCAAGCAAATGTATAAATAGAAAGGATCCTGTGAGGGCAGAAACATTGATGACAGGGTCATGGTTTCCCTTAGACACCAGAGAAACTCATGCCCTTCTAATAGAGGAGTGTTCACTGCATTTTCATCTAATGCTACTCTTTGCAAATATTTCATTACCAGGTTAGAGTGGAACAGTGAAGCATGAGAAGAAAGAGCACTGATGGGGCAGGGGTGGTTGATTGAAAGTAAAGGAGAGAGAACTAATAAACCTCTCCCTTCCAGGGCAATATGAAAACACTCACATTAAGAATAAGTAGCTCACTTGAAAAAACTCAAAGTCAAAATGAAGTATGAATTATTGATTTTTTGTGAGCCAGGAACATTCCATTCCTGCCTTTGCTTCATGCTCTTGAATTTTGATAAATCAACAGTCTTCTTAATGTCTAGACATCTACCTTTCAAATACCACACATTTTCTTTTTCTTTTACTTACTTATCTCATTCTCTCCCTTATTTCCTCCTTCTTTTGCAACTTCTCTTCCTCTCTTATTCTCTTTTTTTCTCATTTTCCTCCTCTTTTCCCTTTACACTCTATCCAAGCAAGGCTAGGCTATTTCAATTAAAAGAGGATGGAAAGGACCACCAGTGTTGCCAAAGGTTACCAATATTTCCTGCTGCTACCAGAGGAAGTGCCTTGGTGAGTTGATCATAATGGAGACACCTCCATTATGCCTCAATTATGAGAGAATGAGAGAATCTTCCACATCAAAAAATTTTATCAGACTACCTCATATGGTCATAGATGTTAATGTTTAGTAAAATTCTATTCTATAGCTGAAAGGTGTATAGAAAAAATTAGGGAAATGTAAAATGGCAATAGTGATGATAATTAGATGTTGACATCTTTTCAGGAGGCAGTGACAGTAGTACAGTCAGATTTCTAATAACAATAGATAACAGTAATATGTTGTTGGTGGTGGTGTAGTTAGATGCTATCGAGTCGGTACCTACCCATAGCAGCCTTATGCACAACAGAAGGAAACACTGCCCGATCCTGGGCCAACCTCACTACTATTGCCACACTTGAATCCATCAATGCTGCCACTTGGCCAATCCATCTCATTGGGGGTCTTACTCTTTTTCTCTGACCCTCCACCTTACCAAACATGATATCCTTTTCCAGTGACTGGTCCCTCTTGACATCATGTCCGAAGTATGAGAGATGAAGTTTGGCCATCTTGGCCTCCAAGGAGCACTCTGGCTGTACTTCTTCCAAAACGAATCTATTGGTTCTTTTGGCAGTCCATGGCACTTTCAATTTTCTCCTCCAATACCCTCTGGTAGCATAGTGGTTATGAATCGGGCTACAAACCGCAAGGTTAGCAGTTCGAAACTACCAGCTGCTCCATGAGAGAAAGATGAGGCTTTCTGCTACCTTAATGATATATAGCGTCGGAAACCCTGTTCAGGGTCGCTATGGTTTGGAACCGACTCAAAGGCACTTAACAACAACAACATTATAACTCAAAAGCATCAATTCTTCTACTGTCTTCCCTGTTCACTGCCCAGCATTTACATGCATATGAGGTTATTGAAAATACCATAGCTTGGGTCAGGCACACCTTAGTCCTCAAGCTGACATTTTTGCTCTTCAACACTTTTAAAAGGTCTTGTGTAGCAGATTTGCCTAATGCAATACATTGTTTGATTTCTTGATTGCTGCTTCTGTGAATGTTGATAGTCGATCCAAGAAGAATGAAGTCCTTGATAACTTCAGTCTTTTCTCTATTGATAAGAATGCTGTTTATTGGTCCATTGGTGAGGATTTTTGTTTTCTTTACATTGAGATGCAATCCATACTGAAGGCTGTGCTCTTTGATCTTCATCAGTAAATGTTTCAAGTCCTCTTCACTTTCAGCAAACAAGTTTGTATCACCTACATATCGCAGGCTGTTAATGAGTCTTCCTTCAATCCTGATGCCATGTTTTTCTTCATATAACCCAGATTCTCGGATTATTTGCTCAGCAAACAGGTTGATTAATGGCTCAGTGGCTGACACATTTCCCTTTTTAAAATGTAACCACAGTAATTTGTACCTATATAGCAACATTTAGACATTATGTCCAAGAAGAAAATCTTTTAAAACATTTCTCCAAATTATTTTTTCCTAATAAAAAATTTAAAATTTATCAGCAGGAGTTTTCCTTTTCTTGAAAAGGCAATCATTCAGTTGCAAGAACTAATCCAGATGTCTGACATCAAGTCTAGGGCACAAATATGGGGCCCAGAGAACCTAAGATCAGTCTCAATGAGTGACCTCAATTTAGAACTCACATTCCCCACCAGAGTCAGATGAAAGAATTTACAATATTTCTAACATCATAACACCTTATATCAATTAACATAACAACCTAATGGAATCTGTATATTTTATTTCTTCCCACATGGCTCTGTAAGGTTGTACTTTCCTCATTTTATATTGGAGTCTTGGTGTGGTGCTCTAGGATAAGCACTGGATTGCAAGGTCAGTTTGAGCTACAAGGCCAGAGTTTCAAATTCATCAGCTGCTCCTTGAAAATCCTGTATACAGTCCATATGAGTTGGAACCAACCCAATGGCGCTTAACAACACTAACAACAACAAAGTGAAAACATAAGAGTTTGAGTAACTTAAGCAGTGGATTACCTGGTTGCAGGTCTCTGACTCCTATTTATTCCCAGCTTGATACACACTACTGTGATTCCATCAAATGTTGATGAAATGGTTCCCATGCTTGGCTTCTTTCGCATTCCTGCTTGTCCTATTTCTTAACAGTTTCTCCTGGGGGCACCTCCCTATTAAATCACTTGTACAGTAATCCTTCTCTTGGGTGTACTTCTGGAGCACCTGACCTGAGAGGTCACACTTCCTATCTAGGTACACTTTCTCCATGAATCCAGTTCTTACTATTTCTCCCCTTTACCCTTCTGGCCTGGGTTTAATAATGATTCTCACTGTTGCTCATCTCTTAAGTGTTTGAATAGCCTTGGTGACACTCTTAACCCTGTTCACATTCAAATCTGTAAGAAAGTCTTTAAGTCTTGAGATACTTTAGTTTGTTTCATACAGAAACTATTAATGGTAAAAACTTCTAACTGCTCTCCCCATCATTACACTTGGTCTTCAATTCATCATCCATACACTGTCTTCAGTGATTGATACTTTAGAAATGTTAGTTAGATCACAATTCTTCAATTTAAAAGCCATCAAATGATCTTCATTCCTACTATCATATAGGAGGTCTTTCATGCTGTAGTTTATATTTTAAACCTGAGTGCTAATCACTGCCTTTTGAATATAGTTATACTAGTTGATACAAGAAGAATGAAGTCCTTGACAACTTCAATCTTTTCACCGTTGATAAGAATGTTGTTTATTGGTCCAGTACTGAATATTTTTTATTTTCTTCACAACAAGATGCAATCCATACTGAAGGATGTGATCTTTGACCTTCATCAGTAAGTATTTTAAGTCCTTTTCACTTTCAGCAAGCAAGGTGGTATTATCTGCATATCAAAGGTTGTTAATGAGTCTTCTTCCAATCCTGATGCCACATTTTTCTTCATATAACCCAGCTTCTCAGATTATTTGCTTAACGTACAGATTGAGTAAGTATGGTGAAAGAATACAACCCTGTTGCACACCTTTCTTAATTTAAAACCATTCAGTGTTCCCATGTTCTGTTCAAACAACTGCCTCTTGTTCCATGTACAGATTCCTCATAAGCACAACTAAATGTTCCAGAATATTTATATTTTGCAATGTTGTCCATAGCTTGTCATGAACCACACAATCGAAAGCCTTTGTGTAGTCAATAAAGCACAGGTAAACATCTTGCTGATATTTTCTGCTTTCAGCCAAGATCCACTGGACATCAGCAATGGTAGCCCTCATTCTACGGCCTCTTCTGAATCTGGCTTGGACCTCTGGAAGTTCTCTGTCAATGTATGCTTGCAGCTATTTCTGTAGTACCTTTAGTAACTCTTTACTCACATGGGATATCAAAGAGATTGTCTTATGATTTCCACATTCCATTGGGTCACCTCTCTTTGGAATGGGCACAGATATGGATATCTTCCAATCAGTTGGCCAGATAGTTGTGTTCCAAACTTCTTGGCATAGATGAATGAGTGGCCCCAGTGCTGCCTCACTTTCTTGGAAGATTTCAATTTGTATTCCATCAATTCCTGGTGTCTTGTTCTTTGCCAATTCCTTCAATGCACCTTGGACATCTTCCTTCAGTATCATTGGTTCTTGATCATATGCTACCTCTTGAAATGGTTGAACATGAACCATTTTCTTTTGGTACAGTGACTCTGTGTATTCCTTCCACCTTCTATTGATGCTTTCTGCATCATTCAATAATTTACCCAGAGAATCCTTCAATAACGAAAGTTGAGGCTTGAATTTTTTTCTTCAGTTCCCCCAGCTTGAGAAATGCTGAGCGTGTTATTTTTTGTTTTCTAATTCCAGATCTTTGTACATTTCATTGTTATATTTGACTGTGTCTTCTAGAGCTGACCTTTGAAATTTTCCGTTCAGTTCTTGTACCTCCTCATTTCTTCCATTTGCTTTAGCATCTCTACACTGGAGAGCAAGTTTCAGTGTCTCCTCTGACATCCATTTTGACATTATCCTTCTTCTTGTCTTCTTATTGACTTTTTGTTTTTTCCTGTATGATGTTCTTGATGTCAGTCCACAACTCTTCTGGTCTTTGGTCTTTAGTGTTTAATATATCAAATCTGTTCTTCAGATGATCTCTAAATTCAGGTGGGATGTGGACTTGTTTTCATTTTCTTCAGCTTCAGTTTAAATTTGCATATGAACAATTGATGGTCTGTTCCACAATCTACCCTTGGCCTTGTTTTGACTGATGATATGGAGCTTTTCCATCATCTCTTTCTGCAGATGTAGTCAATTTGATTTCTATGTATTCCATCCGGCAAGGTCTATGTGTATAGCCATCTCTTGTGCTATCTAAATAAGGTATTTGAAATGAATAAATCATTGATTTTGCAGAATTCTATCATTCCAGCATCATTTCTATCACCAAGGCTATATTTTCCAACTACTGATGCTTCCTGTTTGCTCCCAACCTTTGCATTCCAATCATCAGTAATGATCAATACATCTTGATTGCATGTTTGATCAGTTTCAGATTGAAGAAGTTGGTAGATTTCTTCTATTTCATCAGTAATGATCAATACATCTTGATTGCATGTTTGATCAGTTTCAGATTGAAGAAGTTGGTAGAATTCTTCTATTTCATCCTCACTGGCTTTAACGGTTGGCATGTAAATTAGAATAATATTGGTATTAACTGGTCTTCCCTTTTGATGCATGGATGTTATCCTATCACAGAGAGCCTTGTACTTCATGACTGATCTGGATATGTTCTTTTTGACAATGAATGCAACACCATTCCTCTTCAATGTGTCATTCCTGGCATAATAAACCATGTTGTTGTCAGATTCAAAATGGTCAGTGGAAGCAGCCATCAATAATTCAAATGATGTATTACATTAGGCAAAACTGCTGCACAAGACCTTTTTAAAGTGTTGAAGAGCAAACATGTCAGCTTGAGGACTAAGGTACGCCTGACCCAAGCAATGGTTCTTTCAATAGCCTCATTCATATGCATGCAAAAGCTGGACAGTGGATAAGAAAGACTGTGGAAGAATTGATGCTTTTGAGTTATGGTGTTGGAGGAAAATATTGAAAATGTCATAGTCTGCCCAAAGAACCAACAAATCTGTGTTGGAAGAAGTACAGCCAGAGTGCTCCTTGGAGGCCCAGATGGCCAAACTTCATGTCTCATACTTCAGACATAATGTTAGAAGGGACCATTCGCTGGAGGAGATCATGTTTAGTAAGGTAGAGCCTCAGAGAAAAAGAGGAAGGCCCCCTGTGAGATGGGCTTAAGCGTGGCAACAACTGTGACGTTGGCCCACATCGGCAGTGTTTCCTTCGGTGGTGCATAGGGTCACTATGAGTCGGTAGCGACTCAATGGCACCTAACAACAATAACAGAGATACTAAACTACCTGGAATTCCCAGAACAGATAAGAGCACTTCTTATCTCTGTGTTTTGATGCCCAAATGCTCCCAAAATGTGGCAAGCTTTCTATTTCTCCAATTTTGCTAAGTGATTCCTACAATTCAAGCCAACTGTCATCTCTCCAGGAAAACTGGGAGTTCATGGAGAATGAGGATTATTCATTCTTAAATATGTTTATACCCTCAGCTTCAGCCTGAAACAGAATAGACCGTTTGTTGAATGAATAGCTTTTTAAGGAGTGAAAATAGTTACCACTGTAACACAGCACTTGACAATCCCTTTATTATCTGCACTATCTTTGAATAGTGAAGTAAGAATGTTAATAACTGCCATTTTTATGTGTCAACTATGTGGAAAGTCACTTAGTATACATTATTATTTAATCTTCACACAGAGTATTATTATGTAAAGATGTGAAAAGTAAGCCTCAGAGAGATAAGTAATGTCCTGAGGTTACACTGCTAATGAGAGGTGGATCTGGGATTTGAATCCTTCAATGTCTGCTCTTTCTCTTACAGATAGGCAACTGTGCCATAATATAAGGTATAATAACCATCATGTGCCAAAGGCTTATTCAACCTCTATTCCCAGGCTCCTGGTTAACATGAAGAATGGGGATACTTATTGTTTCATATATCCATGCTATGTTCACACAAATGGAGTTGCATAATCAATGTTTTTTGCATGCACCTTTTCCCATCTATTCATAGGAGAACATATTTTGGGGACATTTCTTCTGAAGAGATGGTAGAACTAAAGAAAGTCAGATGTTTACTTTAGAACAAATTTGTTTCTTTAGAACAAATAAGACCTTATTACATACTATATACAGTAAAATACTCATGGAACATTACTTTCCTTTAAGAAATAGGGCTACAGTTACAAAGCACTGGGATGTGCTTTGCCAATTCTCTTTAGGACTCAGCAAGGCCCTGATTACATGCTGATCACACACACAGAGTCAGATTCAGACAATTAAAGTTGTGATGTCTTTTTACTACCATCAGAACTCAATAACTAAATGATAGCAGAAGTTAATTTGGCATTTCATAAGTAACAGTGAATCACTCATTGTTAGTGACCAATAATAAATTAGTGTTGTTATTCTCATGACAAAGAAAAAAAGTCTATAAATGGGAAATTATATTGCATGCATAATGGAAAAGTTTGAATGAGTGATATAAAATCACAGAATTGGCAACTCAGAAAGACAGATTTGCCACCTTTTGACTTTTGTTCAGTTACAGGGCTTGCTTATGGAGTCATTTTCACCACTGCACAATTTTATCACTGCAGCAGTATCTTTGTTCTCTCAGCCTAAATTATGGTGGTCAACTCATTCAAGTTTTGATCAGGATTTTCCTGATTTTAATACCAAATACCCTCCTTCCTAAGGAACTCTGGTAGCGTAGTAGTTAGGAGTCAGTAGTTTGAAAGTACTAGCTGTTCCATGTAAGAAAGATGAGGCTTTCTGCTCCTGTAAAGATTTACAGCCTCAGAAAACCTAAGCAGTGTCTCTAAAAATTGGAACTGACTTCAAGGCACATAACTACACCACCACCACTCTCCTTCTTAGGATTCTAGTTACGGTGACTGTGTTAGCTAGAATTATGGTCCACAAAGATATCCGCATTCTAATCCTCCGAATCTGTGAATATAGATGCTTGAGAGGGGGAAGAACATCCTGAATTATCCCATTTGTTATTGCTGTCAAGTTGCTTCCTACTCATAACAACCAGGTATTGGGTTTTCAAAGAACAGCTTGTTGTAGTTGCTTTGGTTGTTGTTCATTGCCATCGAGTTGGTTCTGATTCATAGTGACCTGATGCACAGCAGAACAAAACACTGCCCTGTCCTATGCCAATCTCACAATCATTGTTATGCTTGCGCCCATTGCTGCTGCCCCTGCCAATCCACCTCCTTGGGGTCTCCCTCTTTGTCACTGATGATCCACTTTACCCAGCATGATGTCCTTCTCCAGGGACTGGTTCCTCCTGACAATATGACCAAAGTATGAGAGACAAAGTCTGGTCATTTTGGTTTCTAAGGAGCATGCTGGTTGTACTTCTTTCAACACAGATTTATTTGTTCTGATTGTTCATAGTGCTTTTAATATTCTTTTCTAACTCCATAACTCAAGTGCATCAATTCTTCTATTACCTAACTTTCACATGCCTATGAAGCTATTGAAAATACCATGGCTTGATCAGGTGCACCTTAGTCCTCAAATTGAGATTTTTTGCTTTTGAACAATTTAAAGAGGTCTTGTACAATGTGGTGCTATGGGTTAATGTGCTGGACTACAAAGTTAATTTGAACTGCAAGGTCGTTGGTTCAGGTTCACCAGCCACTCCTCAGAAACCCTATACAGAGTTGCTATGGGTCAGAACATTTAATAACAACAACAACATATTTCATATTATTTCCTAACTACTGCTTCCGTGAGTGTTGACAATGGATTCAAGAAAAATAAAGTCTTTGACAACTTCTATGTTTCCTTCATTAATCATGATGTTATATATTGGTCCAGTGGTGAGGATTTTTATTTTCTTTTCATTGAGGTGCAACCCATACAGAAGGCTGTGGTCTTTGATCTGCCTTAAATAATACATATTTTAGGTTCTCTTCACATTCAGCAAGCAAGGTTTATCATCTGCATATTGCAGGTTGTTAATAAGTCCTCCAATCCTGATGCCATGTTCTTCTTCATATAATTCAGCTTCTTGGATTACTTGTTCAGCATATAGATTGAAAAAGCACAGTGAAAGAACTGTCCCACCAGTGATCATTTCCCTAGTCACACAGAAGGGTAGGTAAACTAAGAAAACCCAATCAGATTTTTTTCATGAGATTTTTCTGACAAATTTATGAGAACGGTTTTGTTTTTCCTCACAAGCCAAAAAGGTATAAAGATATAATTTTGAGATAGTTTGTAGCCACTATTTTATTCTCATAGGGAGTATTGGTATCAAAGAGTAAAAGAAAAAGAAAATCAGAGATGGGAAATGAGGATACAGAGTCAGACAGATGGACCTAGGGGCTTTCATTCCCTTGTTTCAAGTCACTGGACCAACACTACCCCCACATTCCTCACAATTTAGTTGTCTGAGACAAAATTTTCCCTTATGGTTTAAGATAGCTTGAGTTCATTTCTGTCATTTGCAAACAAGAATTCAAACACAATCCATGGCCTCACTTTAAATCTTGGTGTTTCCAAATTCCTCCCAGACCTCCAGTCTACGTGCAGTTCTTTTTGGCTTTCCCAATTTTGGGGATGATGTATAAAATGGTAATTAAAACCCAAACATTAAAGAAACAGACATGAATCTGAAGTTCACTTCAGACTAATGACTTGGTATAACCAGTTAGTTAATCAATCTGAGTCAGTTTCTTCACCTGTAAAGGAATGGAAGTAATAATAGTGCTTAATCACGAATACAACCCTTCTAAGCTAATTGTTGTTAGCTGCCATTCAGTTGAACCTACTCATGAAGGTTCTATACACAATGGAACAAAAAGCTGTTTGATTGCACCATCATCACGATGGGTTGCAGATCAGACCATTGTGATTTACAGGGTTTTCATGAAATGGTTTTGAAGTAGATCACCAGGCCTTTCTTCCTCAGCTATTTCAGTCTAGGTCTGCTGAAACCTGTTTAGCATTATAACATCATGCAATCCACCACTGACAGT
Source organism: Chrysochloris asiatica (assembly GCF_000296735.1). Taxonomy (NCBI): domain Eukaryota; kingdom Metazoa; phylum Chordata; class Mammalia; order Afrosoricida; family Chrysochloridae; genus Chrysochloris; species Chrysochloris asiatica. Next base: position 9,816,166 of record NW_006408579.1, read on the forward strand.
TAAGTATTGGCCAGGAATTAAAACCAGATCTCTGTGGTGCTGTAGAATAAGCACAGGACTGTGAGGTGGGTTTTAATTGCAAGGTAGGTGGATTTAAGTGAAATAATAAAAGGCACTTAGCACCCTGCCTGGCACATAGCATTCAGTATAACTCAGCATTCCATTGCTACCAATGTCGCCTACATTCGCTTTGGGGTTTGCCTTTTCTTGATGGCCAAATGAAATGAAATTCTTTCTTCCTTTTTTTATTTTTCTCTTTCCCCACAGCTACCCTCATTGACTAGTTATAAGCCCAAAATCTATTGAGGGTGGGAGGAATTGGGCTGTGTGCCTATGCAGATCTAAATAAAACCAAGGTGTGTGACCCTTCTACTGGTGGTGCTGTGTATTTCAGGTCCCTGATACTAATTGTAGCATATTGTGCTACTGCTAGGCCATGAGAAAGTGTGAGATTAGTTGCAAACAGTTTTACAAGTTTATTGGGTTTTAGAAATCAACTATGAAACCGTTTTACTATTGGGAGTGCAGGCAACATAAAATGAGCAAAACATTTTGCTTCTTTGGAAGAAAGGTAGGAACAAAATACAAAGTAGGATTAATTACTGATTATCTGTGGAAATGAGAAATGGAGAAACAAAGATGCGGACTTTTAGTACCGTTTGCATTCTTTCTTGTTGCAATTATTAATCCTATTAGATTGTAAACTCCAATAGTATATGGACTCAGCCTTATGAATTATTGTGTCATTTTCAAAAGATGCTGGTTAAATTAATGTTGAATGAATAATTGAAATATATGCTTCATAGCAAAAATTTTTTATTAATTGTTAAGAATAATCAAGAAATGTAGCAGTGTTTTGTTGTGAGAAGAGTTCAGGTTTTGAGTTCAAAGTGAAACTCTTTCATTGGCCAATTTTATGAACTTGGGTAGATAATCTCTGAACTTTTTTTCCTCCTTATCTAAAAAAATAGGAACCTCAGTGCTCATTTAATACTGTTTTGATGAGAATGAGGTTTGGTAATGCCTGTCTCTGTTCAATAAATGATTATATACTTATCAGTAGAATCCTAGAGACGACTCAGAGCCCACATAGGTCTGTGTGTTTTCCTCCTGTGGATGAGGTTAGCTTTTTAAACAGTCTTGATTCCTATAAAGTGACTCATTACCCCATATACAAGTAGAGAGTTTTGCTTCTTTCTTGCTGAGGGAATATTCTTTCTCGTATTTTAAATATAATTAAATCAACTTGTGAGGCCAATTAAGGGAAAAAAATAAAATATCTTCACACTTACAAGACTACAACTGGGCATCTCTCCTGCTTTGGCCAGGCATTCCAGATGGCTGCTGCACTCCTCTGGCTGTCCCTTTGCTTAGGAGTTTTTCTAGAATTTGAGTTTATTCTTTAGAGACAACAAAGACCCTTGATGAAACTTGGCAGGTGTTCTTTAAAATGCTCTTTAAATGTATCAGTAGATTTAAAATACACAGGAGGTGAATGAATCTGTTTGTGAGACCAGCTCAGGAAGAAACTCCAGTAATAACAGAGGTCAGTCAGCCATAAGTTGCTCGCCAGCCCCAGAGGATGCCAAATTATTAGGATATTTTTGGTTTGCTTTAAGAAGAGGAGCAAGGAATTAGTACCCACCTCCCCATGACGTACACAACATTAACATGTGATGTTGTTGTTAAGTGTTGTTGAGTCGGTTCTGACCCATAGCCAGCCTGTATAGGGGTTTCCAAGTAGCAGTGAGGTTGAACCCCTGACTTTGCTATTCAAAAGACTTCACAGTCTAGAGCATTAACCTACAGCGCCATACCAGGACTCCTTTGATGTTGTAGAGAATATCAAATTATCTAGTTCTTTAGGCCAATTTCAGAGGATTTTTCATGGGCCCTTAGATAAAAACTTCAGGGATTTTGTTAGATGTGTAATGAAAGAAGAAAGACTTCCAATCCACTGGACTCAGAAAATAGCTCATAAAAGTCTTTTAAATATCATCTATGAGTGGAAGGTCAACTTTTTAAGAAAAATTTCTTCTCTGTACCTCAGTATGGTAAAATGAAGTCACTTTCTTCTGCCTTGAATTGCCATACAAAAAGTTTCCTGTTATAATCTTAGTACCCAAGGTACTAGACTGAGGAAGAGGAAACATGACTACTCTATAAATAAAACATAAAAATTGACCTGATCTGGACAAAATGGAAGCAGACTGTGGATCTGCCTCTAAATCAATGTTTCCAAAGAATACATTTGCTATTTAATTTTAGTTTTGTCTTTGTAACAGTGCTTTGTTTTTTTTTTAAAAAAACAAAACAAAACATGAAATGTTTGATTGACTTCTGCTGCTACAATTAGAAATGGATGAACAGAGAATGGAGCTCTTTGGAAAACTCCATGAGGTGCAATAGTTATGAATGCCTTTTTCCTTAACCAAGAGTTCTGATTTCCCATAGTCAAGCATCTGTGGTCTCATCCATCACAGACCCCAGCATCATCATCATGGGTACTAGTAGCCTAATTTTAGAGATAAATGTCTATTTCCAGTACAGTCTGTGGGCACAACCCCATCCCCTACCAGTTTGGCCACCTCTCATTCCCAGGCTCCCAGTGCTCCTCTGCTATCCTCTGGCTTCCAAAAAAATCCCAACCATAGGAGTAATTTACATTCTACTCTTCTAACACTTGTCGTACCTACCTATTTATCTACGTCACTTCCCCCAACATCCTCACTATCTGATTTCCAAGGTGGAAGCTACTTAAAATGATGAGCCAAATATATTACTCCCAGGAGGCATATTCATATCTTAGTTGAATGACTTATAGAGAATAGCCCAAGAATATGAAAATGATGAGTTACCTCCATTCATTGTGATTCTAATGCACACCACACTCTTAGAGACACTTTGCATTTATTATTTAAATTCTATACAACAATTTCACAAGGAAAATATTATTTTTACCATTTTACAGAATAAGTACACAGAAGTACTTTCCTGAACTCAGAGATGCAGTAACTATTAAAGCTGGATTTTGATTTTGAGTGTATGTTATTTGATCTGATTAAGCAACTCTAATACAGAACTTTAAGTTTTAAAAATAGTAAACAGAAAGGAGAAATACTGCATAGGACTACTATTGTAAAAAACAAAGAACAAGAACTCATACTAAAGGCAAGAAGGGATTCTTTGATGGTTACCGGGATGTGAGAGGTAGGGTGAGGTGAGGAAGGGGAAGGTGGAGCACAAGGTAGGGAATAGACACAGGATAGTTTGGGTGCTAAGGAGGGGAACAATACACAAGAAGGGGGAAGGGAATGGAAGAACAAGGCAGATGGGACAACAATTAGGCAGGTTTGCATGGATTAAGTGGGACAGAGATAAATAATGATGTATGCACAACCTTTGAACAACAGGGTTCTGGGATACAAGGATTGAGGCATGGTTAGAATGGGCAAAAGGGGAGAATCAATGTTAAGATGCTTGGCTGTCTTTTGAATCTTTGTTTTCCTTGCATACCATTATAAAATAGACACTCAAGAGGGGAAGAAATGAACATATATAGCCAGAAATATCACCAAAGAAATCTTGTAAGTCTGTCTTCTGCCTATAACTGATTGGAATACCTAAAATGGGGCTACAATGTGCCTAGTGAAGAAGGCTTCCTGTGGAGCCTCTGCATTACATAAAACCATAAGTGGAATCCTAAACTCCATCCAGAATCTTCTGAGGTGGGAAATTTCCACTGGAAAGGACAAGCAGACCAACCTGGAGTGACTTTAAGAAAGAAGATACTTCTTGAAAGAAAGACCAACAGGAAAAATAATGGCAGTCTGAGTGACTACTACAAGAACAAGCAAGTTGCTTGCATAGGGGACATCAAGGCAAGTGGTTGGGTCCCCTTAGGGAAAACCCCCTTCCAAGACTAAGACTCAATGGGAATACACCAGCAGACATGCACTCTGACTGGTGACCATGTTGATCACCGATAAGGGGAAGTGAGGGAAAAACAGCAATGAAAGCTGTGAGCTAAGCCCTACCAGGTTCAACAGATTCCTGTGAACCTAAGTGGAGACCTGGTTGGCCAGAAATATAACAAGACCTGGGAACTCCTGGGCCCAGAGTCAGTGACATAGCCACAGAGGACTAGAGTGGAGAGTGAAGTGTCTATCTGATAGGAAGTGAGGGCATATACACAAGAACACCCACACTTGTGGTTAATATCCACTTGACCTGGCTTCAATGGCTGGATGAGTAGAACTCAACTAGAAGAAGAAAGAAGAGGGAAAAAAGAGTAATCTGATACAATTTGATGAACTTGACCTATACCTATGGATGCAGTAGCTCAAAAGAGGGAACACATCTTTACAGCAAGAATAATTCTCATCCCTTTGAAGCACAGGGTAGACAGGGATTGGCAACTTGGACATTGGCTACCCAAAATGAGAGGGCTACAAAGGCAAGAAGTGACTTACTTACAAGCTTTCAAGAGGGAGCCTAGATCCAGAGGGCATGAAGGAAGGTAGAATCTCCACTGGGTAGTATCCAATCTGTCTGGGTGGGGCTGATGAAAGGAAATGGGGATAGTACTCATGTGGCACAATAGTGAATAATTGCTATCAGGACTGACTGTGAGGTTTGAAAATGTAAAGGAAGACATTTTGTAGCAAAAAGAGGTGAGTGATTGACTTTGCAGTTCAGGAGCGGAGGTCCCTGGGACAATGAAGGGAGAAGAGTGGAGTGTGGGACTCTACCCAGAGAAACAGTGACCCCAGTGATGGAGGCAGAGACAATGACATGGAGAAATGGAGCGGCTGGGGACTCTAGACCCAGAGAGGGAGAGGGGCTGTGTGCTGAAGACCAAGGGGCAGGCTTGCAGGGTATATATACCCTTTGATTGGTTGATGATGCATGGAGAAGACTGTAACCATGGCAATGAAACAATATACGATAGGATGAATGTAAACCTAATGTTCTCCCATGTAAACTATCACATAATTCACAATAAAACATTAACAAAACAAACAAACAAACAAACAAATACCAGCTAATCCACAGGAGAAAGATAAGGTTTTCTGTTTCTATATGGATTTACAGCTCAGAAACCCTATACAGGATCACTATGAGTCGGAACTGACTCCACAGCACATAACCGTCACCACCACCATGCAAATAAGGTGATTGTGGCCCACAGATGAGATTAGACAGCTTTCTAACTATGTAAATAAGGTGTATGGGATCCTGCAGGGGTGGGATGATGAAAATAAGGTATGTGGAACCCTAACAAGGGAATTGACTAGTTTTATCATATCACTAGGCTTCAAAGAGAACCAATTCCAGAGATTGCTTGAGACAATGTGAAGCAATGGCAATGAAACAATGGCAGCAGAACCAGGACACTGATGCAAGACAGTGTGGTGGACATACCAGTCCATGGAACAAGGTGACTACAGTGGATGTACCAACTCAATGAATGAGATAGTTGAGTGCTTTCAGGCCGAATGCTCCTTGAGGGAGTGGGTGATACCTCTGCACAGTTATTGACAGAACTAAAGAGCTTGGCAATGCTTGACCAAGCAAGACAGAGACTAGGTCCAGGGGTCCAGAGGCCAAGGGAGAGATCTACCTGCAGGCACAGTTGTAAAGCTGTCCTGACCTAAGAATTGTATACTGACTCATTTCTGATACTGAATTGTAACCTCTTCCAAAAAACAAACCCATTGCTATCAAGTCAGTTCCTACTCACAGCAATCCAATAAGACTAAGTAGAACTGTACATAGGGTTTCCAAGGCTATAAATATTTTCAGAAACAGACTGTCACATCTTCCCCAGGCAGAACAGCTGGTAGGTTTGAAAAGCTGACATTTCAGTTAGCAGCTTGACACTTAACCACTGTACCACCAAGGCTTCTTATAACCTATTACTTCTCTAATAAACTCTATAATCATGGAAAATAATAATAACCAAAATAAACAGTAATAATAAAGCACTTCTAATACCAAAGCAGAGTCCTAGTATGGCACTGTGGGTTAATGTGCCAGACTGCAAAATCATTTGAGCTGCAAGGTTGGTGGTTCAAGCTCACCAGCTGCTCCTCAGAAATCCTATACAGGGTCGCTATGGGTCCAAACCAACTCGATAGCACTTAACAACAACAACAAAAATATCAAAGCAAGAGAATCACTTGTGAGTAAATAGGGTTCTAAGTGACCTTCACATCATATCTTATGTACCTTCCTTTCTCCTCCTATACATATAGGCAGCCCTGGCATTGTAGAATAAGCTAACCAAAAGGTTGGCGGTTCAAACCCCTCAGCCACTCCTTGGAAACCCTAAACAGGGTTGCTATGAGTTAGAACTGACTCGACGGCACTTAACAACAACACCCATCAGTAAAACCCTGAAATATGAGGGTTTTATCTAATAAACTGAATGAAATAATAGTAACCGATGTTTATGGGCAAAAGTTGCACAGTAGGATGAGACCTATTTTCTCTAGGCAATAATAAAATAGACCCCTGAAACAGGTAGTGTGTTATACGGAAGTTGATATGGAATGACTCATTTGAGGAGAATATCATATGTAATGGAAGGCAGCAGAACACTTTTCTTTCTTTTTAAATACCTTTATGGTGGCAAAACAATGTGACATTTGCATTCTAACCGTTATTAAGTGGATAATTCTGAGACATTAATTAAATTTACCATGTATGTAATTTATCACCACTATCAACTTCCAAGTTTTTCATCACTCCTAACAATACACCCCAAGCATTAACGCCACACTCTCCCTCCCCCCAGCCCCTGGTAAACACTAATAAACTGTGGTCTCTGTCCATTTTTCTTTTCTAGATCTGTCCTGTAAGTGGCATCATACATTATTTGTCATTTTGCAACTGACTTACTTTGAGATGGCGTGAGGGGACCCCAGAAATCATGATTTAACATGGACCATTTATTAACTGAAATCTTGTGACTGAAATCCTGAGGAATGTTGAAGCCTGCTCCCCTCCTTGCTTGAGTAATTGTAAAGATGTGCAGAACATACCCAGGACACAGACCTGAGCAGCCAAATCCTGGAACATGTCATTAAGAAAGACCACCCATATTCATATTTTATGGGACTTATCATTAATGTGCCTGACCCAAGCCATGGCATTTTCAATAACCTCATATGCATGTGAAAGCTGGACAGTGAATAAGGAAGACCATAGAAGAATTAATACATTTGAGTTATGGTGTTGGAGAATATTGAAAGTGCCATGGGCTGCCAAAAGAACCAACAGATCTGTGTTGGAAGAAGTGCAGAAAGAGTGCTCCTTGGAGGCCAACATGGCCAAACTTCATCTCCCATACTTTGGACGTATTGTCAGGAAGGAGCAGTCGCTGGAGAGGGATATCATATTTGGTAAGGTGGAGGGTCAGAGAAAAAGAGGAAGACCCCCAGCAAGATGGATTGGCAAAGTTGCAGCATCAATGGGCTCAAGCATGGCAACAATAGTGAGGTTGGCCCAGGATTGGGCAGTGTTTCATTCTGCTGTGCATGAGGTAGCTATGGGTCAGTACCGACTCATACAACAACATCATTAATGAAGACAACTCATAAAAATTTTTGTATTTCTTCCTAGTGAGTTATTTTACAGGTTGGACATAACATTTAATATATCCATTTATTTATTGATTGACATTGAAATTATTTCCATCATTTGGCTACTGTGAATAAATGCTACAGTGAATCTCAGTTTATAAGTATCTGTTCGAATTCCTGCTTTTGAGTATTTTTTTCTTTTCTTTTCAGTCTGTTTGATATATATTCAGTATTGCAATTGCTTGGAGAACACCTTTACACGAGTCCCGAATCTTCTATTTACTATTTATGCAATCTTCAGAGTCTCAGTTTCCTCATCTATGAAATAACTATTGCAGTGTTGGCCTCAAAGTCTCTTGCAGACTTCAAAGAATAATAAATGCAAAACCCACTAGAAAATACAAGCACTGTGCAAACTCAGCTATTTTAAATAATTCCCAGCACCACGGTGTTCCCTGTAAATAAGATTATATAACCTTGCTCTGTCTATCTCCCTGCATCACATTGTGTCATTTTCAATGTTCAAGGACAGACTGAATTTCTTTGTGATAAATCATTCAAACAAGTGGGTAAAATAATGAATGAATGAATGAATATTTTATGAGAAACAGACCAGGATGTTTAAGTCAAAAGTTAGTACCACCTGGAACAGCTGCTCTGAGCAGCAGCCACTCATGCTGTTTCCTCCTGTTTCTCATCTCTGCAGACTCCTGCCCCATTTTCCTGCAGGGGAAGGGTGCTGGCCAGCACTGGGAGATGCCTAATTACCCTGCTCTGATTTCCCTCTGGAAGACTGGCGCCAGGGCCTGAACTCAGCTCTTCCCTCAAAGTCTCCAGAGACGCACACTCCTGGAAAGCCAGCTATCACCCCCACCTCATATGCACACAATCCAGAAAGCAGACAGACAATGACTATGAGCACCAATCCTGCTCCACCCAATGCTACCCACCCTAAGACCAGACTTAGACAGTCAATAAGGCACAGCAAGGACAACAGGTGACAGGGCAAAGGTGCTCTGCACAGAATAAGCTCCTGATACTTTGACAAGACCTGATTTAAATATTCCATCCACATATATCCTATGATGCCACAGACAGCTTTTCCCTGATGAGTGGGCCCTGGTTTGCATTTCTTAGCATTGCTTTTAGAGAGCTTGCCAAGCAGAATAAAACACCCCTCCCCCTCACTGCCTGGGAAGGCTCTGGAGTACCTTCCTGAGGAAGGCTGTTTGAAGTCTCTATTACCTGCCCCCTCCTTTGACTGCTTGGAACAGCTATAGAGTGAAAAATTAGAAAATATCTCATCCCCCTTAGGAAAAAGTGTTTAGCAGGGAAATCACTTCAAAAAAGTGTCTCCTTCCACCCACCCCTTCCTTCACCATCTTGAGAACCCAGGGAATGACACCATCAAGTAATATGTCAACCCTCCAGAGACTGCAGCAAGGGGCACACAACCCATTAAATGGAGGTAGTTTAACTGCATTGGATCACCAGGGTTTTCCTGTGAGCTTCTAACCTCAAGGGGTCTGTTTACTCTAGGTGCCTGTCAACAGTGTTCTCTCAGGTGTCTGTGTATTCCATCTAAAATGTTTCCTCTCCTCTTTCATAGAATGAATAATGTTTACTCTGATCCAAGGCAATGTCTTGGCACCTGCTACCAACACCACATAAATCTAAACTTTTGTTTGTTCTGATCACATTGCCTATTTGTTTTGTTCCTAATCTTTATTCCCCTTCCTACCTTTCCTGCCCCGCTTCCACCTTTCTTTCTGTTTTATAAAGGGTGGAGAGTAAGAGGAGATGGGAGAAATGAGAGACTGGAATACAATTCATTGTGACCTGGTTCTTGCAGATCATTGATTCAACTAGCCTTAAATGAAAGAGTTAGTGTTGGTCTCCATTTGTGAAAGATTGTGGTTAATTGTTGCTTAAGGAGTCCTAGTAATGTAGTGGGTTAAGAGCTGGGCTACTAACCGCACATTCAGAAGTTAGAATCTACCATCATTCTGTGGGAGAAAGATGAGAGTTTCTGCTTCAGTAAAGATTTACAATCTCAGAAACCCTATACAGGGTTGCTATGAGTCAGAACTAACTCTATAGCGCACAACCACCACCACCACCAGAGAGAGAAAGTATGGTCCATGGAATCAGTAGCTTTGGTATCACCTTATTGCTTTCTTAAAATGAATAATCTCAGGCTCCACCCTTGACCTACAGAATCAAAATCTGCATTTTATTAAGATTTTTCAGTGATTCAAATGCAAGCTAAAGTTTGAAAAACGTAAGTCCATAATATTCTTCTGCCAGGACTTTTCCTCTGCACTAAGTGACATGGAACAGCTTTTGTTGCTCTGTGTAACGCTTCCTAAATTCAATGGGTTCACTGATATAAATACACAGGAATATGAACTGACTCTAAGAGTTGCTTGCCATTATTGTTGTTGTTTTGTAATCAACTTCATTCTGACTCATAGAGACACTATTAGTGCAAGAAAAAGGAGCCCTGTTGGGTTAGGCATTGGATTGCTAACCACAAAGTCATCAGTTCAAACCCACCAGCTGCTATGTAGGAGAAAGAGGACACTATCTGCTTCCATAAAGATTTAAAGCCACAGAAACCTGAAGAAGCACTTCTACTCTGTCCTATGGAGTTGCTCTGTGTTGGAATCAACTCAGTGGTGATGAGTTTGGTTTGCGTTAGTTAGTGGAAAATCTTTTCCATGATTTAAAAGATGTACATGCAATAACTGAGGTGATTGTGATTAAGAATGTGTTATAAGTAGAGGTTGGTTCAATTATTTCAAAGTGAGGGCAAATTTACCTAACATTCAAGGCAAGCAGGAGTTGTCCATAAATCAGACATTCAGAATTCAATGACTGCATCCCAGTTCAGTGTACCACATAAGCTAGTTAGTTGTGAGAATCAAACAAAATGTCTGTGTTAAAACATTATGTAAGACACAGAACAGTTTTAAACTGTTATTTATCAGTGTTAATTAGCACAGAATCATAACAGTCATAGTTTCAAATTAGAAAATAATTAGTAGGTCCAGTCTCCTCCTTTAAGCAAGGATCCTTTCTTTTTAGAAAGAGAAATCACCTACTGAGCCTCTCCTTACAGTCTTATGATCTCTGAAAAGTTAACAAAGAGAGGTGGAGATACAGATATGGATGGATGGATTGATGGATGTATGACTGCACGGACATTTCCTGAGCATGGGCACCATGTTTTCACATATTCTCCTCTGACCCTTACAAGTGTGTAACAGAACATAGGCATCCTATGGTGGATGTTATGGTGAACACCCAGATCATCTTCAGAAATGAAGAACATACAAGGGGGCTTCTAAACATTTGTGAAGAAATGGAATGAAAAGATAATCGACTTTTCTATTAACTTCTTGAAGCCCCCTCATATCCTTCCAATGACTGGGAGTGCTGGTAAATATCAATTGTGGATTGCCTCATTTAAAGAAAGTCACCTTATCCCAGCTGCATTCAATGAACGATTGACAAAAGATATCAAAGTCCAATCTTCTTACTCAACTCAGGAGCTTGGAAGGGTAATCCCATCCATGTTTTCTATTGATACTGCATTATAACTCTGTTTCTCCCTCTGTTCAGTTCTGTTTCCTTTTATAGAGATCCATCCCAAGAATACTGCCTAATTAACCTTCTGTTCACTAATATCCATCTCAGGTCCTGCTTCTAAGGGAATCCTACTTGTGAGAAATCCTCTATATTGCTTTGAATCCATAATGCCAGCTATACATACTCACTGAACACCCTTAGAGTGACTCACAGAGGAGCAGAAGCCATAAGAGCTAAAAGGAAACTGGGGGATTATTTACTTCAACCACTTCATTTAATGGAAAAGATTCCGAGTTTAAGTGATTTGGCCGGGGATACCTCACTACTTCTGCTGTGGCGCTGCGGGTTAATGCAGTAAACTGCAATGTCTGTTTGGGCCGTTAAGGCCAACAGTTCCAACTCACCAGCTGCTCCTTGGAAACCCTGTACAGGGTCGCTATGGGTCGGATCCAGACACGATGGCACTTAGCAACAACAAACAACAACCTCACTACTTAGTGGCAGAACCCAAAGCAAACCTCAGGTCTCCTGACTCATGATACAGTATTGTTTTCTATTTCACAATGATGTTGTTATTAGCTACCATTAAGTTCATTTCAACTCATGGCAATCTTATGCACAATTGAATAAAAAACACTGCATGGTCTGTACCATCCCCTTGATTGGCTGTGAACCAGACCATTGTGATTGACAGGATTTTCACTGACCGATTTATATAAGTAGGTTGCTAGGCCTATCTTTATAAGTCTGTCTCAGTCTGGAATTGCTATTGAAAACAGCAAAGCAACATTTAAGCCTTCACTGAGAGCCAAGTGGTAACTACACACTAGACATATTAGCCAGAAATCAAGCCTGAATCCCCCTCATGGAATACCAGAATTCTACCTTTAAACTACCAATGCCTTCTGCATGATTATATTGTCTTAGAAAAAGAAAAGGCCTATATCCACACCTTAGGAGGAATGTAGAACTTCCACATCAATTTCATTTGCACATGGACTCAAACAGTCATAGGCAGATAAAACATTCTGTAATGAAATCTTTTGCCATGATATTTGGCTTATACTCAAAACATAAAATCACAAACATTCATATTTTAAAATATTGCTACAAGAGTCCTGATGGTTCTGGGTTAGGTGGTGGACTGCTAAGCTAAAGGTCAGTGGTTCAGATGCACCAGATGCTCCACAGGAGAAAGATGAGACGGTCTGATCCTGTAAAAGTGCCTAATCTCTAAAAGCCAATATAGGGTTGCTAAAAGTCAGAATTAACTTGATCTCTCTGGAGTAACTTCCATTTTTTGGTAACACACGTGGGTTGGAAAATATCTTAAAACAGATTGTTGTAAGCTCTCATAAGACCTGTTATAGATAAATACATACTTAAAGTACCTGAAATTATTTCTGTGAATTATCTTCCTTAAATAAGGCAGAATGATCAGAATTGAGACTCTGGGTTCATATATAAAGCAGGCCTGGAGATTTAACAATAAATAGCCCAAGGGAGAACTGAGAAAAAGTGGAGACACTACTTTGTTCTTCTTAGCTTTTAATAGGGCATGCGAGCTTTTCTTTCCATCATGGAACTAACAGTCCCTCCTCTTGTGTATCAATCACATTGGATTATGAGTAATTAATTACCCTTTACATCTGTCTCCCCCACTAAACTATGACTGCCTTACCGTCAGGCACTGTGCTCACTAACTCACTCAAGTGCCAGGCTGGCGTGTATGCGTATGCGATTAACCAATGTTATCAAGTTGATTCCAACTCATAACAACCCTACAGGGCACCGTTCGACTGCTCCATAGGGTTTCTGAGACTAAACTCTTTACAGAAGAACTTGCCTTATCTTTATCCCAGGGTATAGCTGGTGGGTTTGGACTGCCAACCTTGCAGTTAACAAGCCAACACTTAACCCACTGTGCCATAGTGCTTCTGTATGTGATAGCTTTTGTTGCTTTTAAGTGCCATTGAGTCAGTTCCAACTCATAGTGATCCTGTATAGGGTTTCCAAGGAACACCTAATGGTTTTGAACCACCAACCTTGCAGTTAGTAATCCCATGCTTATCCTACAGCATTACACCAGGACTTCTTCCAACTCATAATGACCCTGTATAAGATATCTGAGGATTGGCTGGTGGGCTTGAATCACTGACATCCCGGTAAGCAGTCCAATGTGTATCCTACAATGAGATACTATATGTGATTGTTGTTATTAAATGTCTTTGGGGTGATTCCTTGAGTGACCCTATATAGGGCTTTCAAGGAGCAGGTGATGGGTTTGAACTGCAGACTTTGTGATTTGCTATTCAGTGTTGATCCTACAGTGCCACACCAGGAGTCCCTGCATGTGATTAGCAGTAAATAAATGTTTGTCAAATGTGTGAAGAGATGAATAATGATCAATATTGTGTTTTCCTTCTCATTCTTTCCTGAAAAAAAAAAAAATGCCGAAAGGACAAATATTGCATAAGACTATTATTGTTAAAGCTTAGGAAACAATGTCCATACTAAAAGAAAAAAAAAATCTCTGTTGGTTACCAGAGGTGGGAGGGAGGGGACAGTAAGGCACAGGTTGGGGATAGTAACATCAGGGCTTGGATGAGGGGGAGGGCAATATACAAGGAAGGGGAGTGCAAAAAATATACAAGAAGGGGGTTGGAAGAACAAGGAAGATACGGGAACACATAGGTCGGTTTGCATGGGCTAAATGGGACAGAAGTCAATAGTGATGTATAATCAACATTAGAACAACAGGGCTCTGTGATACAGAAATAAAGGCATAATTGGAATTGGTAAAAGAGGGAAAATAAGCCATCAAGTCCCTTCAAGACAGACCCCCTTCCAACACTGAAACGCAAAGTGAACACAGGAGCAGGCTTGTAAGCTCGCTGCTGACTGTGTTGATCTACTTGTGATTGGAAGTGGGGGAAAGGCAGTAATGAAGATATAGGCTGAGTTCTACATGTTCCATAGACTCCTGTCAACCTTGAGATGAAAAAGAGAAGAGGAAGGGCTGATTGGTCTGAAGTTTGGAGTGATCTGGGAACTCCTGAGCTCATGAACACTGATGTAACCACTGGGGACTAGAGCTGAGAGTGAAGTGTCCAGCTGATACGAATTGGTGGGAAGTGCACAAGAATGTCCAAATTTGCAGATGGTATGCATTTGACCTAGCTTCAATGGCTTGATGATCAGAACTCCACTAGAAGAAGATAAAGAAATATGATAAAGGAAACAAGTGTAAAGTGAAACAATTTGATGAACTCGACCTATACTTATGGATGTAGTAGTTCCAAATATCAACTGAGAGGGAAGGAGTCTTCACATTAAGGATCAAGATTATCCCCTCAGTACACAGGGTGGATAGGGATGGGCAACTTAGACACTGGCTACCTAAAATGAGGGGGGATATAAGGGCACAAAGTGGCTGGCTTACAAGTTTTAATGAAGAATTTTAGTTTCATAGTGAAGGGGGAAGGTAGAATCCCCACTGAATAGTTTTCATCTTGTCTAGGTTGGTATGGTGAAAGGATATGAGGATAGGTTTCTTTTCATTCAATAGTGAGTAATTGTTATAATGACTAATTACAATTGTCACAACTGTAAATGTAGAAGTTGTGTAATAAAAGGGGGAGAGTAGTTAATCTTACATTCCAGGAATGAGGACCCTAGGACCATCAAGAGAGAAGAGCATGAGTGAAATGTGGGATCTAATCAGAAAAGCAGGGACACCAGAGATGGAGGCAGAGGTGATGGCATGGAGATACAGAGCAGCTGATGACTCTAGACTCGTGGAAAGAGAAAGGCCGTGTGCTGGAGGGCAGAAGCTAGCTTGAAAAATGTGCCCCTTAGCTATTTCAACAATTGTATATTCCTGCATGTTTTTGTGTACATACATCCACACACACAAAACGAAGCAAAGCAGAAACAGTGGCAAATATTATTAAAAAAATACTATTAATTGATGATGCACAGAGGGGATTGGAATCATTGCAGTGAAACAAAATATGATTGGTTGAGTGCAAAATCAATATTCTGATGTAAACTATCACTCAATTCATAGTAAAAGCTTTAAAATAATAATAATAAATAGAAACCAAATACTAATAATTTTCCCAAAGAAAACTTATAAGATTCAAGATTCTCAGGGAATTCAGGGGTTGAGGAATTATCTAGTGTAGATCTAGTGTGGTCTCAATCTATTTTACATATTAGGAAAAGAAATCAGAGGACTGAGAGGTGGAAGGATTGTGACCTTATGCTGTCAAGAAGATCATGTTCTATATTTCATGCCAAAAGGAGAAATGAAGTCCTAGTACATGTTATAACACGGATGAACTATGAAAACATTATGCTGAGTGAAGTTGGTACAAAAGTAAAAATATTGTATGATTCCACTTAAATAAATCTAAAATAGGCAAGTGTGTAGACATTAAAATATCTTAGTGGCTACCAGGGGAAGATGAGAGGGAGGAGGAAGGGAGGACTTATTGCTTAGGGGATACTAAGATTTTGTTAAGAGTGATGGAAAATTTTGGAAATGGATAGTGGCGATGGTTGTGAAACATGATGAATTTAATTAATGTCACTAAACTCTACATGTGAAGAATTATGAAAGGAAATTATTTTGTTACATGTGTATTTATCTCACAAGCAAAAACAATGGTGCTCTGGGTGAGTTAAATGCTTAAAAATGAGTAAGTAGGATTCAAAATTGAATTTGTCTCTAATTTTGTCACTCTCTCTAGGTAAAGATTCTCAACTCTCTCTTCTTATGTTTTAGATCTTCCCTTTAAAACATATAAATAAATATTCCTTCTAGTTCCAAACCTGATGATAAAACTAGAAAAACAGAGTCCAAGTTCCATGCATAGAT
Organism: Chrysochloris asiatica; assembly: GCF_000296735.1. Lineage (NCBI taxonomy): Eukaryota > Metazoa > Chordata > Mammalia > Afrosoricida > Chrysochloridae > Chrysochloris > Chrysochloris asiatica. Next base: position 9,832,225 of record NW_006408579.1, read on the forward strand.
AGTACTCTTCAGAACAAGGGTCTTAAAGTCATTGATCCTTCTGCTTATGTGAAATGGATTGGAGCACAGCTGGGATGCCTACCTCAAGTCTTATTAAACAGAGAGCTAATCTGATCAGAGTCTGGGCTTAACTGAGGCTGACTACATTTCCTCAGGGTTTTTGCTGTCCCCAAGGAGCAGGGAAGTCTGGATGCAGATCACAAATATAAGTGCTTTCACTGAGGCATGCCTGGATTTGCAATTCAATTCCATAAGGAAAATAAAAAAGACTGAGCTTCTGGGTTATAGCTGAATGGCATGGGGTCACTGGGTTCCTAAGCAGCAGTGACTGCTCAAAGGAGCAGGGGGGTTGCACATCTAAGGCAGGGTAAGAAGCATCACATGTATTCTCTGTCATTCTGGAGAGAGAGGTGCCTCCTGGGAAATGGGGAAGATTGCATCAGCAATTTGATTAGCAGAAGGAGCTGGAGCTAGGACTAGTTGGGGTAATACTTTGCAATGTGACTCTTCAGACATCTCCACCTTCTACTCTTTGCTACCTCTGCTGCTTATTAAATAGGCCATAAATTCCAAGCCAGGAATAACTAGATAATCAGAGAACTATCACTAGCCTTATTATTAGTTTTAGTCTAGTAATATTACCAAGTTCTAGAAATGTGCTTTGCATACAAATATCTTTTATTATTAGGGTGAATAACAACTTCTGAAGAGCTGAAAGGATAGTTCCAGCAGAGAATAATCAGTGGGTTCCTGATGCTGAAGCTCAGAGCATAGGTGGGCTTGAAACAGAGCAGAGGTCAGGCACACTAGGAAAGAGCAAGCTCTCAGCATTAAAAATAGAGGAATGAAAAGACTGGAAGATGAGACATACAGAGGCGTCAGAAAGCCTACTTCTGATGTCAATCTATCTGAAAAGAATTAGGAAATATCGATTTGATAGCAAATGATGGAGGCAAAGTGCAAATAAAGAGAGTAAAGGAAGAAGAATCTCTCAGTTATATATAGAAGATAAAGTGTTTCTTTTCTTTTAAAGAAAGGTAGGTTTGACGACGTTCCCTAGCAGATTTTGGGTACCCACCTAATCCACAATGAGAGAACTTGGTCTTTTTCTATTTCTAGGTCATCGTTCTAAAAAATGTTCTGCTGCAGTTGTTAAGTATCATTGAGTGGGTTCCAAATCATAATGACCATGTATAAGGTTTACAAGAAATGGCTGGTGGGTTTGAATCACCAACCATGTGGTTAGTAGTCCAGTGTTTATTCTACAGCACCACATCAGGAATCAAAAAATATAGCAGACCACAGAATGCAAACACACATGTTACTGTTGTTAGTTGTTGTCAAGTCCATCCTGATTCCTGGTGACCCCATAATCACTTGGAAAACATTAATTTACATCTACATTTTGGTTTCTTGACTGAAATCAAAGGACATATTGTATAAGGGAAATGTGATGCACAAGACTTCTTTAAAGTTTTCAAGAATAAAAATATCAGTTTGAAACTAAGGTGAACTTGACCCAAGCCAGGATATTTTCAATAGCCTCATATGCATGTCAAAATTGGTCAATGAATAAGCAAAACTGGAGAAGAATCAATGCATTGGAATTATAGTGTTGGAGAAGAATATTAAAGGTACCATGGACTGCCAGAAGAACAAGCAAATCTGTTTTGGAAGAAGTACAATCAGAATATTCTTTAGAGGCCAGGATAGCAAGAGTTCACCTCCCGTATTTTGGACATTTTATCAGGAGGACATCATGTAAAAGGACATCATGTTTGGTAAAGGGTCAGTGAAAAAGAAGAAACCCCCAAAGAAATAGATTGACACAGTGGGAGCAGAAATGGACTCAAACCTAACAACAGTTGTGAGGATGGCACAGAACTGGACAGTATTTCGTTCTGTTGTGCAGAGGGTCACTATGGGTCGGAACTGCCTTGATGGCACCTAACAGCAGCATAGTTTGTATTAAGTTAATATGAGAAACAAGTTAGGGATGATTCTATACAAATTGCATTTGATAAAGAATTAAGTGAGCATAGCTTGATTTCCACATTATTAAACCCAAGAGATGAAACATTTTTATATACTATTAAAATGTTTTTATTATTTTAAACTACAGGAATCAGTATTTGAATTGCTTTATCTAGGATAACCTAGAACTATACGGGAACCCTGAGCCTCATTCACCCAGCTGAGTCAAAATGCTATAAACCACAATAATTTTACCATTACTTAATCAGGCTGTCATACCAGAGCTACCAAGAATATTTATCTAATATCCTAAATCTGGTATAATAAACCAAATTACATTGAACATTTGAGTAACCCTTTCCTGGTGTGGCAGCATAGAATAAGCCCTGGACAGCAAACCACAAGGTTGGCAGTTCAAACCCACCAGCTTCTCCTTGGAAACTATACAGCGTCTTATATACTTAACAACAACAAGTACCCTGGTAGCATAGTAGATTACAAGCTGGAATGCTAACTGCAAGTTCAAATCTACCAGTCTCTCCATGAGGAAAAAAAAATTGAAGCTTTTTGCTCCTGTAAAGATGTAAAGCCTCAGACATCCTATATAGGTTCACCATGAATTGGAACCAACTCAATGACAGACAGCCACCACCATCCCTTCTTCTAAATGCTTTTGTTGACCTCTTGATGTCTTGCAGTAACTGAGACTGCATAGTAATATTGTGATGTTCATTTTTACATTTTATAATGTCCTGTTTAATGTCATGATAATTAATGGCAAAAGCCAAATAGTCAAGCTTAGAATCCATATTGGCTAATTAGTTCTATGGCATTTTAATAATGCCAGAATTCCATTTTTCAACTTGTGGTTTTGGTCTATGCACAGTGAAGAGATAATAAGATTGCTGAGTCATATGGTATTTCTATTTCCAACTTTTTAAGGAAGCATCATATGGCTTTCCACAGTGGTTCTATCATTTTACAGTCCCATCAGCAGAGCTCTGGTAGCACAGTGGTTACAAATCAGGCTGTGAACCTTAAAGTCAGCAGTTTGAAACTACCAGCTGTTCCATGGGAGAAAGATGAGATTTTCTGCTCCCGTAAAGATTTACAGCCTCAGAAACTCTGTGCAGGGTCACTATGAGTTGCAACCGACGCCACGGTGCTTAACAACAACAGCAACAACATCAGCAGTGTATGAGAGCCAGCATTTGTAGTCTTCTGTGTTTTTTAACTATTTTATTAATGCTGCTGGTGGTGGTGGTGCCATGAGTTGACTTCAGCTCATGGCAACCCTGCATAGGGTTTCCAAGGCTGTAAATCTTTACAGGAGCAGAAAGACTTATCTTTCTCAAATGGAGTAGCTGATCGTTTCGAACTGCTGATCTTTTGTTTAGCAACCCTCTAAGGTGGGATATTTCATTGTTTTCATTTGTGTCTCTCAGATGGCTAATGATAATGAACATTTCTTCATGTGTTTGTTGGCAACCTGAATATCATCTTTGGTAGAGTTCCTGTTCATATATTCTGGCCATTTTTTAATTGTATTGCTTTTTTGTTTTTGAGGTGTTGAAGTCTTCTATAAATTTTAGAGATTAGTCCCTTTTCTGATATGTCATTGACAATTTTTTCCCCCAGTATGCAAGTTCTATTTTTACTCTTTTAGAAAAATCTTTTGATGCATGTGAGTGTCTAATTTTCAGGAGATCCTTGATATCTATTTTATCTTCTGTTGTTTGTGAAATTTTAGTTATGTTTGCTAGCTATTTATGGTATAATGTAAGGCCCCTCAGTTTGCCTGTATTTATACTTCCATGATATTTATAGTTATGTTGTCATTGTCATGTGCTTTTGAGTCAGTTCTAAATCCTAACAACCTTGTATAGGGTTTTCGAGAAGTGGCTGGTGAGTTTGAGCCACTGACCTGCAGTTCAAACTGACCTTGTGGTCTAGTGCTTATCCTACAGCATCACACCAGGGACACCTTTTATAGTTACATGTTTTATATTTAGATCTTTAGTCCTTTTTGAGTTAGTTTTGTATATGGTGTGAGGTATGGATCCTGTTTCATTTTTCTGTAAATGGACATCCTGTTTTCCTAGTACCATTTATTAAAGAAACTATCTCTTCTTATTTAATGGATTTTGGACATTTGTCAAAGATCAGCTGTCCATAGATAGATGACTTTACTTCAGGATTCTTAATTTTGTTCCAAGTTGGTCTATGTCATTGTATCAGTACCAGGCTGTTTTAAATACAATGGCTGTATAGTAGGGTTTTATATCAGGGACTGTGAGACCTCCTGCTTTGTTCTTCTTTAGTATTGCTTTGATTATTGAGGTTGTCTTTCCTTTCCATGTGAAATTGGTGATTAGTTTTTCCTTCTCTTTAAAGAATGATGATGACATCCTATCAGGTTTGCATTATAGCTTGAGTTCCCTTTAGAAAGTATTGACATTTTCACAATGTTAAGCCTTACAATCCATCAGCATGATGTGTTTTTCTATTTATGTCAGTGTGTAATTGTAAGATAAACATTAAACTGCTAACCATAAGATTGGTACCTGTAACCCACCATTCACTCCTTGGAAACCCTGTACTGGATCACTATGAATTAGCATTGACTCAATGGAACTTAGCAACAACAACTTAGTTTCTTGTAATAGTGTTTTGTAGTTTTCTTTGTATAATTATTTTCTTCTTTTATTTCTCCAGTTAGGTTTGAGCTCTTGATTTTGTAAAATGCTTTTTGTGTATTGATTGATATGATAATGTGGTTATTCTCCTTTGTTTTGTTTATGTGGTAGTTGTGTGTTGATAGTTTTTCTAGTGTTGAACCATCCTTGCATACCTTAATACCTTACACGAATCCCACTTGTCATGATATATATATATATATGTTGTTGTTGTTGTTAAGTGCCATATACACACACACACACACACATTTACTTTTTTTTTTTTTTTTTTACTAGACTGTTGGATTCTCTTGATTAAGGTTGAGTGATAGTTTACATGGGAGAACATTGGTTTTATACTCATCACTTCATTGCGATGATTACAATCCCCTACATACATCATCATCATCATTCAACAGTATTTGCTTCTATTGCTTCTGTTTTTTGTTTTGGGTTTTTTGGGGGGTTGGGGGAAGAATGTACACAAAAACACTCAGGAATATATGGTAATTTAAACAATCAAAAAGCACATTCTGCAAACCTGCCTCCCATTCACCAGCACACATTTCTCTTTCCATGAGTCCAGAATCTTCAGCTGCTTTTGCTCTTCATGTCCTCATCTCTGCCTCCATCTCTGGTGTCGCTACTTCTCTGGATAAGGTTCCACATTCCGCTCATGTTCTTCTCCCTTGATGGTCTTAGGGTCCTCTGTTTCTGGACTATAAGATTAACTACTCCCCGCCTTTTATTACAAAACTTCTACCTTTAAAGTTGTGACAGTCGCAGTTAGTCATGATACCAATTACTCACTATTGAATCATAAGAATCTTTTCCCCATCTCCTTTCATCAGACCTGTCTAGACAAGATGAAAACTATTCAGTGGGGATTCTTTTTTCCTCTCACACTCTGAAACTAAACTCCTTCTTGAAAACTTGTAAGCCAGTCACTTCATGCCTTTATAGCACCTACGCTCTCCATTTTAGATAGCCAATTTCTAAGTTGCCCATCCATATCTATTCTGTATACAGAAGGGATAGGATTGATACTTGATATGAAGACTCCTTCCCTCTCAGTTGGTATTTTGAGCTACTACATCCATAAGAACAGATCAAGTTCAATAAACTGTAGCAGTTTACACTTGTTTCCTTTAACAATAAATTTTTTTTTTTTTTATTATCTTCCTCTAGTTGAGTTCTGTGGCGCCCTGGTGTGGTGCTGTGTGTTAATGTGACAGTCTGCAAAGCCATTTGACCTGCAAGGTTGGCAGTTCAAGCTCACCAGCTGCTCCTTGGAAACCCTATACAGGCTTGCTGTGGGTTGGAACCGAGTCGATGGAATTTAACAACAACAACAAGTCGAGTTCTGATCATCAAGCCATCAAGGTTAGGTTGAATGAGTACTATCTACAAGTTTGGGCATTCTTGTGCATCTCCCCTCACTTCATATCAGCTGTACACTTCACTCTCAGCTCCACCCTCCGTGGCTATGTCCTTGTCCATGGACTCAGTCATCCCGAGGTCTCATCACACTTCAGACCAAACAGCCCTTCCTCTTCTCTCTCTCATTATCAGGTCAACAGGAGCCTATGGAATGTGGTCAAACTAAATTCATATCTTCATTGCTACTGACCAACATGGTCACCAGCAATCTTACATGCCTGCTCATGTGTTCTCTTTGAGTTTCAGTCTTGGAGTGGGGTTTGTTCTGAAGAGACTTGAACGTTTGCCCTGATGGCTCCCTGGTGAACCACTAGCTTATTCTTGTAGTAGCCAATCAAACTGTCATTTTTGTTTTGGATTTTTCCTGCTGGTCTTTCTTTGAAAAATTATCTTCTGTTCCTCTAGCTGTTCCAGGCTGGTCTGCTTGTCCTTTCAAGTGGAAATTTCCCACCTCAGAAGGTTCTGGATGGGGCTCAGGATTCCACCTAGGGTCATACACACTACAAAGACTCCACAATAAGCCTATTTCACTGGGAAAGTTCCAGAATCCTTTTTAGGTATTTCAATCAATTATAGGCTGAAGACAGGATTATAAACTTTCTTTAATCATGTTTCCCAATATTCCTTTCTATCCCTCTCAAGTGTTTATTTTACAATAGTAGGCAAGGGATACCAATATTATAAGACAGTCAAGCATCTTAACATTATTTCCCCTTTTACCCATCTGGACTATGCCTCAATCCCTGTATCACAGAGCCCTCTTGTTCTAAGGTTGAGTACACATCACTATTTACCTCTGTCCCATTTATCTCATGCAAACATCCCTCAGTGTTCCCCTTGGGTGGGGTTTTATTTAGAATATTTGTGTCTCTGTTACTGAGAGATGTTAGTCTATAATTTCCTTTTTTCGTGGCATATTTACCTGACTTTAGTATCAGGTTATTCTAGCTGATATGAATTTTCTATGCTATGGAAAAACTGGTGTGAGCTCTTCAGAATACTTGGTTTTATTCTCCATTGAAGCCACCTGGGCCAGGATTCTAATGTTGCTGTTGTTGTTATGGGTCTGTTCAAATTTCTATCTCAGTCTATGTTAGTTTAAGTAGGGAGTGTGCTTCTAGAAATTTGTACATTTCTTTTAGGTGTTCAAATTGTTGGAACACAATTCTTCACAGTATTTTGTTATTATACTTTTTACTTTTGTTAGTTCTGTTACCTCTTATTCATTCTATACTGTATCCCACTGTATAGAATTGATTTCTAAAAGAATCAGTTTAAAGGATCATCACCGTCTGGACCACCCAAAATGACTGCTGTTTTTTTTTTTTTTTTTGAAAGATCTCTGAAACTATTTTGTAAGAAAAGTTTCCTTTGATCTATAGCACAAGGGAAAAAAAAAAAAAAAACTGTTAGAGAATCATAGGCATGCACCAAATCATGGTGAGCACTGTGGGTTAATGTGCTGGACTGCAAGGTCAGTGTGAACCACAAGGTCAGCAGTTCAAATTCATCAGCCACTCCTTAGAAACCTTATACAGTGTCCCTATGAGTTGGAAGTGACTCAATGGCGCTTAACCACAACAACAACAATATCTAGGAGTATGGGTGGCACAGTAGGATAACCACAAGGTCCACAGTTCAAACCTACGAGTGACTCTGTAGAAGAAAGATAAGGCTTTCTGTTCCCGTAAAGATTTACAGTCCCAGAAACCTTATACAGGGTCACTTTGAGTTGGAACTGACTTGATGAAATAGCACTGTAGGATAAGCATTGGACCACAAGGTCAATTTGAACTGCAAGATCAATAGTTCACACATACTAGCCACCCCTCAGAAATCCTATACAGGCTTGCTATGAGCCAGAACTGACTCAATGGCACTTAACAGTAACAACATAACTAGAGAGTAGAACTACAAGAACATTTTCCTTTCCTATACTACTTGGTTTCAATTTATGTACTCATTTTGTAATCATAAAACAGCAATAAAGGTTTACAAAAGACAGGCCATTTAGATTTTAGTCCAACACTATCAGTTTAGAACAAATATTCAGATAGGTGTGGTACTGTAGGCTTAGCCCTGGACTATAAACCACAAAATCAACTGTTCAAACCCAACACCTGCTCCTCAGAAATCCTACTCAGAGTCACTATGATTCAGAACCAACTCAATGTCGCTTACCAACAGCTACAATCCAGACAGGAAAAATAATTTGTATTGTCAATAATTATACGGCTAGTTGTGAGTAAAACTAAGTTATATGATTACCTAGAACTGTTAATGCCTTTCCTCAGTGTCCATATGTTTAGAAATTTTCAGATGACTCTAAATATTTTTCTTGATTTAATATTCCATGTTTCTAAGAGTGGGAAGGTTCCTTGGAAACCACTGTACTCAGTTGTGTGGCAATGTTATGTATTGCCCAAACAAAGGCATGTTTGCAAGAGACAGGAATATATTTTTGTTAATTATTCCTAAACATCAGGTATAAACCAGAACCCTCTAGGCACTCTAGGTTGTATGGCAACTCTAATCTTAATAGATGATCTGCTTCCAGATACGCATTGGGATTTCAAAGCTTGTAACTTTATATCTACCTGCTAATAATTCTAAGAGTAAAATATAAATGGTGCTTACTTTGTTAGTGCTGCTAATCTTTTTTTTTTTTTTTTTTTGCTGCTAATCTTTTGAACATTTTTGGAGATAAATGAAACAGAGGAACAGTGGTGGTTCAGTAGTAGAATTCTCACCTTTCATGCAGGTGACTTGGGTTTGCTTCCCAACAAATGCCTTTCAGATTTAGTTACCACATGTCTGTCAGTGGAGGCTTGTATGTTGATATGATGCTGAGCAGATTTCAGCAAAACTTCCAGACTAAGAAAAACTAGAAAAAAAGGCCTTGGCTAACTGCCTCTGAAAATCAGTCAGTGAAAACCCTATGAATCTCAGTGGTTCAATTCTGTCATGCACATGGCTTCATTGTACATTGGGACCTTAATAAAAGGCAGTTAAACACAAAACAAACCAAAAAAAAAGAGTTGAGCAATATTACATTCTTTCTGTTAACTGACTAATTGAGGCCATAATCAGAGTAAAATATTAAATGAGCTCTGCAGTTGTTGTTAAGTGCTGTTGAGTCATTTCCAACTCATAGTGACCCTCCTTGGGGTTTTCAAGAGGGACTGATGGATTTGAACTGCTAACCTTGCTGTTAGCATCCCAATGCTTAACCTACAGTGCCACACTAGGACTCCAGAATACCATCAAATGCAGTAAGGTTTGAAGAAGCAAAAACAGCCATAGGTAAAAATTCTGGGTGAAAGAGAAAAGAATAGAAAGAAGAAAATTGATACATGTTTGGTGAATTGTCTATACATGATCCTTTCAAAAGTAATATTTAACTTACCAAAGTCACAAGTAATTCAGACAACAAAGTAACTGGATGACAATGGTAAAATACTATCCAAGTCAACATCAGTGTAGCAAGAGAAGTGCTGAACTGTAAGGATTTTATTCAGATATCACATCCATATTTTCTGGCATGTAGCCTGTTAAATTCCCAGCCATGATAATGCATATTAATGGGAGGTTGGAAGTTAAGTAAATATAATTTGAGCAAGTCAATTCTCTGTACTATGCATTCTGTAATGGATAAAAAGCTAACTGAAATTATTGTTGTTGTTGTGTGTCGTGGAGTCGGTTCCGACTCATAGAGACCCTGTATAGGGTTTCCAAGGCTATAAATCTTTACAGGAGCAGAAAGCCTCATCTTTCTACTGCGGATCAGCTGGTAGTTTTGAACTGCTATCCTTGTGGTTCGCAGCCCAATTCGTAACCACTATGCTACCAGATTATTAGTCACGTAGAAATAAAGCCTTGATCATGTAATAATAATAATAATGAAACTTAGCTTCCAGACATCACTTAGACAGCATGAAGCACTATACAAAACACAATCAAAGATATGCAATTCGTTCCTCTTAGCAACCTTTATAAGCAGGTATTATTGTTGCACTTATATAAGTGAGATGACTGTGACTCATCACAATTAAGTTATTTGTTTCCTGTTTTATCATTACTGGAGAAATTAGAGCTAGAACTCAGTTCTCCTAACTCCCTATCCACCTTCTAATTCAGTCTGATTGCACTTGAATGCATAAAAACAGATTGACCTCAAGAAAACTAGGGGTTTAGTGACTTCCAAATACCCATTTTGACCAAAGTCCACCTCTTGGATTTTGATATCACCCATGGGCATACCCCATCTCACCCAGCTCCTACCCCATTCACCAACTGACCTGCCTTGCTCCCTGAAAATTGCAAGTGTGTTTTACCTTTGAAGTAACCAAATTCAATTATGGTTTCTGCCTTTGTGTCTCCTCAGCCTTTTTTCCTGTACAAATTGATGGTGACAGCAAGGATATCAATTCAATTACATACCATCTTCTGGTTCCTGGTAATGTTTCTGAGTAGGTCAACAGAGACTAGCTAGAAACAAGAATGACCCTGAATTAAAAGAAAAGGATAAGGAGCAAAAGCCTGAATTAGAAATCCATTTGACTTACTAGGAATATTTAAGCCAACTTCTATCATAGAATTTTGAAACAAAGCAAAACAAACGTGTTGCCCTCTAATTGACTCCAACTCACAGCAAACCTATAGGACAGAGCAGAACTGCTTCACAGAGCAGAACTGCTGTAACCCATGCAGAAGCAGACTGCCATAGCTTTCTGCTGCAGAGTAGCAGGTAGATTTGAACATTTCAGTTAGCAGCTTGAGGGCTTAACCACTCCACCACCAGTGCTCCCTTTTTACAGAATAAGCATGGCAAACTGCAGTAAGAGACAAAAATAGAGCAAGCATAAATTCTATCATAGAATTTCTAGAAAAGATTAAAAAGCTTTACAATATATCCCCAGGTAACCAAAACCTGACAGCACCAAATAAAACAATATCTTATCAAATAACTGAATTTTGTGGCAAATATGTCATAGAAGAGTTTATTATTTTGGCATTTTAATTGAACAAATATTTATATATTGAGTTCTTATAATATGGCAGGTGATTCTAGATTAGAGTGGGAAACTTCAGAGAAGAAAATTACAAAATCCCTGATACATTAGTGGCAACATTCCAGTTAAGAAGATAAATGCAGATGGTAAAAGGGCTGATAGTAATAGGAAAGAGGACATATGGCGGGATCACGGAGGGCCTTTCTGAGAAGATGATATTTGAAAAATGGAAGAATGAGTCATAAGTATATCATAAATTCTATCAAATTAATTGATGTCCAAATAGTATGAAATCTAATAATTTACTCTGTATGTTTTATTTGCTCAGACTTTAAAGATGATTATTTTAACAAAGATTACTATTTTTTGTCTTATCATCTACCCAAGAAATAGCTACAAGAGTCCAAACAAACTTTTGTGGTCTCTGAAATGCCAAATGAAATCCCCTACAAAATAGAATCAGTTGATCAAACTAAGTGACTTTTTTCTTTTCTTCCCTAATAATCCTTTAGAAAGTCAAGTAATTTCTACTTGTTCTACTACTTTTGGTCAGCTACTTATCTGTTTGTGTGATACAAATTATTTTTGTATATTTCTATGTTGTTATATATAAAAAAGAGATCAGGTATGGTGCTATGGATTAATGTGCTGGACTGCAAGGCCAGTTTGAACCTCAAGGTCAGTGGCTCACACTCACCAACCTCTCTCAGAAACCATATACAGGGTTTCTATGAGTTGGAGCTAACTCTATGGCACTTAACAACTACAACACCAAAACATAGAAAAGGCCTAAATGATGAGGAATTTGTTCTGTGTTTCCTTCTGAAATCAGACTTTTGACATACTTTTAATAAACTAATTTGCAATTTAGATCTAGTCAATTCAACACATATTTAATGTAAATGCTATTAGCAAGATTGTGGGTCAAACACAAAATGGGAGAGAGAAAAAAATGAGTAAAACACAATATTTGCTCTTATACAAATATAAAGTTGCATAATAGATTAGCAGACAAATAATTTTAATATAAGGAAGAATTGGATTTCTGTCACTCAGAAAAATAGAAATTTCTTAGAGTTAGGAAAATGTAGACAGAGAACATAGAAGATTTTGTAGAAGTGGATTTGAGATGAGCCTTTATAGTTTGGTAGAATATCAGAATAGAAAAGAGAACCAGAAGATATTTCAGACCAAAAAGCATTATGCTGCCATATACACTGATGAAGACAAAGTAAAGTATTTTAATGAAGTCTGCAAAGACCTGGAGTTAGAAAATCAAAAGTGAAGAATAAGCTCAGCATCTCTCAAGCTTGAAGAACTAAGGAAATAATACAAGCCTCAACTTGCAATATTGAGGTATCGATTCTATGGGTAACATATTGAATGAAGCAGAGTGTCAAAAGAAGATAGAAGGAATTTACAAAAAGTCACTATACCAAAAAGAAATGACTGATATAGTATACACTATTTCAAGAAGTAGTATATACTCAAGAGTCAATGCTATTGAAGGAAGAAGTTCAAGCTGCACAGAAGACATTGGTGAAAAATAAGGCTCCAGGAGTTGATGGAATACAAATTGAAATCTTTCAACTAACTGATGCAACAGTGGAAGAACTCAGTCATCTATGTCAAGAAATTTGAAAGATTATTACCTAGCCAACTGATTGGAACAGACCCATATTTGTACTCATTTTAAAGCGAGGTGAATCAATGGAATGTGGAAATCATCACACAATATCATTGGCATCACATGCAAATAAAATTTTGCTGAAATAATACAAAAATGGTTGCAACAGAACATCGACAGGGAAATGCCAGAAATGCAAGCCAGATTCAGAAGAGGACATGAAATCAAAGAAATCATTGCTGTCAGATGAATCTTGAAAAATGTGTTTTGTACTTTATTGACTACGCAAAGGCTGTTGGTTGTGTAGATCATGGTAAACTATGTATAAAATTGCAACAAATGGTGTTCCAGAGTACTTGATTGTACTTAGGAGAAACCTGTGCAAAGACTAAGAGGCAGTCATTAGCACTAAACCAGGGAACAATGAATGGTTTAAAATCAGGAATGGTGTATACCAGGATTTTATCCTTTAACCATACTTATTCAATCTGTATGCT
>NW_006408579.1:9849072-9851808 GCF_000296735.1 Chrysochloris asiatica
TATCCCTCATTCCACATCCTCTTCTGAATCTGGCTTAAACCTCTGGAAGTTCTCTGTCAGTATATGGTTTCAGCTGTTTCTGTATTACCTTTAGTAAAACCTTACTCACATGGGACATAAAAGATACTGTCCAATGATTTCCGCATTCCATTGGGTCACCTCTCTTTGGAATGGGCACAGATATGGATCTCTTCTAATACAGGACATAATATGATGGATCCTGGAAATTTCATTTCTAAAGTTGGGTCTGTTGTTGATATGGTGACCATACATAGAGATTCATTGCTAGGACTCTTTATTTTGATAATGGATCAGAGAAATGAAACTAAAGCTAGAAAGGTATAGTACCAAGAAAGGGGAGGGCTTTTTTTTCTTTCTTTTTTAATGTTTTATTGTGAATTATGTGTTAGTTTACATGGCAGAACATTAGCTTTACATTCGTCCTATCGTATATTGTTTCATTGCCATGGTTACAATCCCATCCATGCATCATCAACCAACCAAAGGGTATACCCTGCAAGCCTGCCCCCCAGTCTTCAGCACACAGCCCCTCTCCCTCTCTGGGTCTAAAGTTCCCAGCCATTCCATCTCTCCATGTCATTGTCTCTGCCTGCATATCTGGCGTCACTGCTTCTCTTGGTAGGGTCCGGCTCTCCACTCTTCTCTGTTTTCATGATCCCAGGGACCTCCACTCCTAGACTGCAAAGTCAATCACTCCCTTCCTTTTGCTACAAAATGTCTACCTTTACATTTCCAACCCTCACAATCAGTCCTGATAACAGTTATTCACTATTGGATCACAAGAGATCTATCCGCATCTCCTTTCATCAGCCCTGCCTAGACAGTTTAGATACTACTCATTGGAGATTCTACCTTCCTCCACACCCTCTGGATCTAGACTCCCTCTTGAAAGCTTGTAAGCCAGTCACTTCTTGCCTTTCTAGTCCTCCCATTTTGGGTAGCCAGTGTCCAAGTTGCCCATCCCTGTCTACTCTGTGTATGGAGGGGTGGGAATGAGAGAGGGCTTTTCTTTGATACTGTACCTTCATTATACTGTTAGTAAAAATGAATTTACATTTTCATTGAGTAAAACACACATGCCCACTACAGGCTGGTCTGGTACATATTCTTAAATGTTATCCTTCCATATTTTCTCTGCATAAGCCCACAATACAAACACACAGCAATTTTTATTCAGCCAACCATCTGCACCTAGTTTCACAGTCTGTGAGTAAAATCAATATGTAATACAAAGAAATTAAAAATAATAGTATTCCTAGCCAGAATAGACTCCTCATCTTAAAGGGATGTTTTCTTCTTAGAAAAATCTACCTACTCCACTGAATCTCTTGTTTGTGTTCTGTGCCAGAATTATTGGGCTACATACTAATTACTAGACCTGGCCATTTAGTCTGATTATCTCATTACATAATTTCAACTTCTCCAGCTGTGAGAGTGACTTTTTAGGTTGACTCTTTCAAAAACAACTTCTCAAATGGAAACAAATGAAGAGACAAATGATAAGTACCCATCAGAAATTTAACTCATTTAGAGTAAATGTAGAGATTTGGAGCAGAGTTCAGAGACTGATTTATGATGGCATATTCAGAGTCTGTGACAAAGTCCACAGCTCCAAGTACATGCAAATTAAGTTGGCACTAACTTCAAATTGAATCTCACTATTATCACGGGAATATAAAATTATGTGAAAATTGATGGGATTATTTTTGGAAAATGTTAAAGATAAAACTATTTATCGGTACCTGTCATGGAGGGACAGGAATGAATTGTAAAAGTTGGCAAAAAAGTAGGAAACAAAGATAATGAATATGAGCATCCACCATAAGAATTGTACAGCACTGTCTGTCTAGCCTGTTCTGGCCTTTGTTCTTACCTCCTTGAGGAAAGAGTGGCATAGAAAAGGCATTACTGTTGTACCATAATCCTGTTCTATAGATCTTGGCTGAAAGCAGAGAATATCAGAAAGATGTTTACCTGTGCTTTATTTACTACACAAAGGATTTCTATTGTGTGGATCATGACAAGCTATGGACATCACGAAGTATGAATATTCCAGAACACTTTATTGTGCTCATGAGGAATCTCTAAATGGACCATGGGGCAGTTGTTCGAACAGAACGTGGGAACACTGAATGTTTAAAAATTAAGAAAGGTGTGCTACATTGTATTCTTTCACCATACTTATTCAACCTGTATGCTGAGCAAGTAATCTGAGAAGCTGAGTTATATGAAGAAAAACATGGCATCAGGATTGGAGGAAGAAGACTCATCAATTACCTGCAATATGCAGATGACACAATCTTGCTTGCTGAGTGAAGAGGACTTAAAATACTTACTGACGAAGATCAAAGACCACAGCCTTTGGCATGGATTGCATCTTATTGAAAAGAAAACAAAAATCCTCACCACTGGACCAATAAACAACATTCTTATCAATGGAGAAAAGATTGAAGTTGTCAAAAACGTAGTTGTACTTGGATCAACCATGAACCCTCATGGAAGCAGCAGTCAAGAAATCAAATGACGTATTGCATTAGGCAAATCTGCTGCACAGATCTTTTTAAAGTGTTGAAGAGCAAAGATGTCAGCTTGAAGACTAAGGTGCACCTGACCCAAGCTATGATATTTTCAATAACCTCATATGCATGCAAAAGCTGGACAGTGAATAAGGAAGACCATAGAAGAATTGATGCTTTTGAGTTATGGTGTTGGAGG
>NW_006408579.1:9852049-9852961 GCF_000296735.1 Chrysochloris asiatica
TAGGGATTCCTGGTGTGGCGCTGTGGGTTAATGCGCCAGACTGCACAGCCATTTGAACTACAAGGTCGGTGGTTCAAGCTCATCAGTTGCTCCTCAGAATCCCTATACAGGGTAGCTATGGTTTAGAATTGACTCAACGGAATTTCACAACAACAATTATTGTTAGAGTCCTGGTGTGGCACTGTAGGTTAATGCAGCAGACGGCAAAAACATTTGAATTGCAAAGTCGGCAGTTCAAGCTCACCAGCTGCTCCTTGGAAACACTATACAGGGTCACTATGGGTCTGAACCAATTCAACCACACTCAACAACAATTGTTGTTGTTGTTAAGTGCCATCTAGTTGGTTCAGACTCATAGTGACCAACCCTGTATAGGCTTTCTGAGGAGCACTTGGTGGGTTTGAACCACCAATCTTGCGGGTCAAGCCAACCTTGCAGTTCAGTGCTTATCCTATAGCATCATACCAGGACTCCCAGGGTGGTATATCTCATCCTTAATCCTGTAATTAGTTTGTCACATCAATTCATATATATCACATCATCAGAGATAGCTACATCTCAATTACCAAGCCACTGAATTTCCTGGTCCAGTAAAGTTGAGACAAAACCTTAACTATCACATACAACTCAGGGATCTAGGATGTAGGATAAGCACTGTACTGTGACCTACGAGGTTGGTCAGAAATTCAAACCCACCAGTGGCTCCTCAGAAACCCTATACAGGTTTGCTATATGGCAGACACCATCCTGCCAAGGGGCAGAACTGCGAGAAGCCTTATGCATGAAAAGTTCATTGTTTAGCAGAGCGACAATGAATGCCCCCCTTGGATAGCAAAGCTACAAGGGATGATTCATGCAGGGGACCTGTGGTTTCTAGCTTTCCCTTGGAAAAAGAGTTTATTTCTGATTTCC
>NW_006408579.1:9853610-9856757 GCF_000296735.1 Chrysochloris asiatica
CTAAACTAGACATTTTAGGGAGGATTAGAGAGAAACAGAGTAGCTCACAGAAGGCAGACATTATCATGGTAAATAAGGAGTAACTAAGGAGAATATAGACACAGGAATGTTTGGTTTCCTTGTGTTCCTCTTGTACCGTTGATGTAACAATATAATATTTGATTGATTTGTAACTGCTTGTACGTGACTGTTATGAAATCATTGTATATTCTAAATGGGATATAAGAAGCAACAGTTTTGAAATAAACAGTCAAGGCAGCAATCAGAGAGAGCGTCATCAGAGAAAGCCATTATCATCATCTGCCTGAGACTCAAAATGACCCATTGACTCTTTGAGTTTTATTTATTTATTTATTTATTTCATTCGCCGACGCACATCCTCCTATCGAGACCCTCCTAGTAATTGTGTCGAGGCTGGTCCCCGGCAGCTATGAGTTGGAAAAGACTCAACAGCACTTAACCACAAATATTTACTTACAAATATTTACTTTAGAGTCAACAATTTCTAATACTTTGCCTCATATGCTTTTTCTTTAATTTTCTTTCTTTAATATTGGTGAACTCTTAAATAGTAGATATCAAGATATTTTTGTTGTTGTTAAGTGCCATGGAGTCAGTTCTGACTCATAGCAGTGGGTGAGTTTGAACTGCCCACCTTGCCATTCAAACCAGCCTTGAGGTCCAGTTGATAACATGGATCTACCGACCTAAACAAAATGGAGTCAGTTTAGTCATTAGGTCTCAAATGAGTACCCTGCAAATGAGGAAGTCTAAAAATTAGCCAAGATGACCTTATATTCTTAGAAGGAGAATAGGACAAGGAGAATAGGACATGCTTAAACACACCCAGATAGTTACCTCAGTAATTAAGCAGCTGAGACCCTAAAGGTAGAATATGTGAGGAAGTTTGTTGATTTATTCATTCCTTTTCCAAAGGAATGCTATCTTGATATTAAAATAAATTAAGTGTACATCCAATGTAACTTACCCTATGTAATGTGCCTTTTATTCATAATGGACAGGATGATCTTGAGAAATTATTCTCTCCAACCTCCAGACTGCTGGCTTTCAGTTAATAAAGTTGAATTGGATCTCTCCCCATCTCTGTGATTGACTACAGTGATAGGCAGCAAACCCTCATTTCAGTTTAGCAACACGGTGCTTATTCTATGATGTTACACCAGGATTCCAGATACTAAGATACTTCAACCTAAATGCTTTAGCATGTATCTCAGAAAAAAGTTATTCTATAAATTCACAAAACAATACAATTACATTTACAAAGTTTTAGCTGGATGTCCAATTTCCCAAATTGTTCCAATGTCTTTTATACCTTTTTTTTTTTTTTAAATACAGGAAGTTTTCATGTTTCTTTAGTCACCTTTATCTTGAATACTGCTTAACATTTTTTTAAAAAGTTTTTTACTTTATAACTTTTAAGACATTGTCATTTTCAGAGTCTAGATCAGTTTTTTGCAGATTGTTTCTCAGCTTGGATTTTTCTACTTACTTCCTTGTTAGTAAAAATTAAGGTTACACATTTTTGGCTGGCTAGCGTATCCTCCCTAATGAATTGTACCAGAAGACATATGTTGTGAGTTTGTCAAAGACATATGTGTTGAGTTTGGTGATGGTAAGTTTGGACATTGGCTCAAGTGGAGCTGCCGATGTCTTCATTAAAAATGTACAGTGTTCCTTCTATAATTAATAAATACTTTTTACACATCTGTTATATCTTACACAATTGTTTTTAAATGCTTTCATTATTTTTGCATGGACTGATTATTACATAGTGATTGATAGCCTCAGAAAATCATAATTTTACATTCTTTTTACATTTATTGGAAGTGTTATGCCTGGATAGGATAAACACTTCATTGTTAACCATGAGCTTAGCATTTCAAACCCACCAGCCGATTCCAGGGAGAAAGATGGGGTTTTCAGCTCCCTCAAAGATTTACCACCTCAGAAACCCTATAGAGGGTCACTATGAGTCAGAACCAATTCAACAGCACTTAAAAACATACATTTATTAGATGTTATTATTCTGTACAGATGAACTTTCCTTTCTTCTTTTCCATCGACTTCTGTTGTTTTTGGTATCATTAAAGGTTCACAGATTTTTAGAAGTAATCTATTGTAATCCATTCCTGCCATTATTTTTTGTGATATTCAAGATGTCCCAAATATGACCAGTGGAAGGGTCTTCATGCTTTTCCTGGTTTTTTGATATTTGTATCCGTTTTTGAACACTTTCTAACTTTTTATTCTAACTCAATATTCCAGGCTCACATTGTGTTTCCTTACCCCATACATAGAATCAGACACTTTTCTAAGGAGTTCTGCTTCATTTCAATTGGAAATGGTAACCAGACACCAAGGTCAGGAATAAATATATTCATTCATTGATACTATATATATAATAAAGTTATGGATTTATACTAATAATTCCAATTGGAATTCAATGAAGCAAATTCTTCCTAGCCTTCCTACATTTATTTCTCTAACGTTTTACCTTGAGAACCCTATACCCCCCAAATTTGGATATAGTTGATCATTTGATCAACACTTTAATTTACACAAAATAGTTTCAAACTCTTTCCCAACCAACAGAATTTCCTTTTATCCTTAGAAAATAATGTACTGAAGATGGGATGCAGTCAGAGTACAGTGTTTATATTTACTTGAATTAATTGTGGTTTTGTTTCTCTATGTTTATATTATGAATTTGGTATGCAATTAAATTGATATGTTTCTATTTGCATGTCATCATAGGATTACACTACATACCTCCACCACTTATATGTCAGCTTGTGTGTTGCTATGATGCTAAAAGTTACAGCACTGATATTTTAAATACCAGCAGGGTCACCCATGGTGAAGGTTTCAGTGGTGTTCCCAGACTAAAACAGTCTAGGAAGAAAGAAAGGCTGACTACTTTGAAATGTTTAGCCACTGAAAGGTTTGTGAATAGCAGCAGACCATTGTCACATATAGTACTAGAAGATGAGCCCTTCAAGTTGGAAAACACTCAAAATACAAATGGGGAACAGTTGCCCCCTCAAAGGAGAAATGACCGTAATGGAGCACAGCTTTCAAGACTTTCCTTTGCTGATAGGGCACAACTCAAAATGAGTAGAAACAGCT
>NW_006408579.1:9856857-9864538 GCF_000296735.1 Chrysochloris asiatica
CCATAGAAGAATTGATGCTTTTGAGTTATGGTGTTGGAGGAGAATATTGAAAGTACCATGGGCTGACAAAGAACTGACAGATCAGAAGTGCAGCCAGAATGCTCCTTGGTGGCCAGGATGGCCAAACTTCGTCTCTCATACTTCGGACATGTTGTCAGGAGGGACCAGTTGCTGGAGAAGGATATCATATTTGGTAAGATGAAGGGTCAGAGCAAAAGAGGAAGACCCCCAGCAAAATGGAATGGCAATATGGCATCATCAATTGGCTAAAGAGTGGCAAAAATTGTGTTGTTGGCCCCGGCCTGGGCAGTGTTTCATTCTGCTGTGCATAGGGTCATTATTAGTCAGTACTGATTCAATGGCACCTAACAACAACAACAACAATGCTCTTTGGGAAACTGGGTAGAGAGATGTCAAAGACAGCTCAGACAGTTACAGCTTCTTTCACATGATCTTCTGTTCTTTATTGAACAAAGTAGCTCTGTTCAAATAGAAAAGACTTGCCCCACTATCTAAATCTTTAATGTAGGTCACTTCTTTAGCCATGTCCACTCAAACTATTCTTTTATTCCAAAAAAATAAACCCACCTTAGAATATCCATAGGAAAAGAAAGGTATTCTTAGACTAAATTGGAACGCTAAGACTATCATTTAGCTCATTCCCACATTAACAGTATAGTTGGTGACCATCTTCTTCTTTGTTCAAAGTTCATCTTGACAGACCTCCAACCTGTTCCCTCCAGTTTGTTCTCTGATCAGTTAGATGCTGTGTGTCTTTGCACAAAGGTCATATAATACTAACAGCTGCAGAACATACCAAAGGAGGATTAACGATCTTGATTCCACCTTCTGACTCAAACACATGCCACAGAATAAGAATCTCAGATTAGTACTACACATCACTATTTCAGACACTAAGAAACTCAGACACCTCTGTAAGCCTGTCTTGGAAAACAGGTCAGCAATATTATTTTCTCAAGCTCCTGGGAAGAATAAATAAACAGTGATGCAGTGTTCATAATTCCCCAATGGAGGTATTCAGTTTCAGCCATAAGAGTGCTAAAGACTTCTACCACGATGAAAATCCATTCAGTGACAAAAGAAAAAGTGAAAATGGTAAGTTTCTGAATTACCTGATTAATTAAAATAGACATGTGTACCACAGCTGATTTAGTCATTTGGGCAAGTTTGTGACCATGACTAGATTGTGGTGTAGATGGGAAAAGTTGGGGAGCAAGAGCATATTTATGTAGGCTTAAATAGAAACACAGATAGTGAGTCCAAGCAAGAAATCCGCAGAAAGATACTACAAATAACCCATTCCCTGGCTGCCAACTAAAGACTTATTATAGAAAGAGTAAGAAGGAACTGGCATCCTGGCCAGTCCAGGAGAATTTAAAGGTACTCCTCCCACACACCAGGCACTCATTAGCATGTCTCCTCAGTTTCTCAACCATGTAACAGCTGCAAACAGACAATAGTGGGAAACTGTCACAAAAGAGGAAGAAAACATACTGGAAAAGGCTGTTAATTAACAAAAGATGTAGGGGGATGTTTTCTTTAGAAAGAGATGCAACTCTTGGACAGAAGAAAAAGGTTTTGTAAAAGGGAATTTTGATAGAAAACTCAAGGAAAATAAATCATAGTAAATATATTATCATTGTGTTCAGGACATTGAAACCACACTCATTTGTTCCTCAAGCATTTCTCAGGCCCTGACTAGGTACAAGGGACTTTTCTAAGTTTGATGGGGCGGGGGCAGATGGACTAAGACAGTTCCTATCCTTAGAATGGAACCCATTCTAAGTGGGGCAAATGGTTAAAGTGCTTGACTACTAATCAAGAGGTTGGTAGTTTGAGCTTACTGTCAGGTACCTCAGATGAAATGAAAACTCAGCTATTGAAAACCTATGGATCAGAGTCATACTCTGACATACATGGGGTGACCATGACTTGGAATCAACTCCATAGCAACTGGTTTGGGTTTCTTGGTTTATTGGTTTGTCATTAAATAGTGGTACTTAATCCAGGTTCTCTAAAGGAGCAAAAGCAGTGAAGCATATATAGGCATCTTTCGCTAGATTTTCTATAGAAGTAAAACCAGTGAAATATATATATATATATATAAAGAAATTTATTATCAAGGGAATGGCTTACAATTGCAGAGTTCCAAGTCCGCAGTAGAAAGAGAGAAAGCCTTTCCTGTGTGTCCATTATATTGTGATCAGGCCACACCCCCAAGGAAGCATCCTTTTGATTGGTTGGCTGCTCAGAGCCATTCATCACAGAGTTAACTATGCCTGTATTTGGTTACATCACCATGGAAATAAGTATATCCTAACTGCTTATTGTTGTTGTTAAGTGCCAGTGAGTCGGTTCTGACCCATAGCGACTGTGTGTAGGGTTTCTGAGGAGCAGCTGGTGAGCTTGAACTGCTGACCTTGCAGTTCAAATGGCTTTGCAGTCCTAACTGCTAAACCTCAGTAAATCCTGATCTAGTCAAGTTGACATAAAACCCTAACCATCACAATGGGTATATTTAGTGAGAAATTCACTTAAAGGAAATGGCTCAGACAATCGTAGTGGCTGGCAAGACTCAAATCTGTAGTTCAGGCAACAGCCTGGAGGTCTCTGCCGGCTTACATCACAAGAACTAGAGGCCTGATCTCATGAAAATCGCAGGCTGAAGCGACAGAACAAGCTTTGCTTAGCAAAACCATGAGGTGTATCTACTCTGGAAACAGAATATGCCAGTTCTTCAGAACTGTTGCCTTATAGGGCACATTTCTTGGTATGCCTTGCAGAATGAGAATTTAAGATGCCACCCTTGATTTTGAAAATAGAGTATATTAAATGTAGATTGCAGAGCTTCTTCAGTTATCTATTTTCACTTTCAGGAAGTTGAAGTCCACTTTTCCTTAAAACATGTCAGCTAAGAGAAGTTGTTGTTAGGTGCCATTGAGTCATTACTGACTCATAGCAACTCTATGCACAACAGAATGAAAAACTGTCAGGTCCTGGGCCAACCTCACAATTGTTGCCACACTTGAGTCCATTGATGCTGCTACTTGGCCAATCCATCTCGTTGGATTTCTTTCTCTTTTTCTCTGACCCTCCACCTTACCAAACAGGATATCCTTCTCCAGAGAATGTTCACTCCTGACAATATGTCCAAAGTATGAGAGACAAAGTTTGGCCCTCCTGGCCTCTAAGGAACACTCTGGCTGCACCTCTTCCAACACAGATCTATTGGTTCTTTTGTCAGCCTGTGGCACTTTCAATATTCTCTTCCAACACCATAACTCAAATGCATCAATTCTTCTACAGTCTTCCATGTCCAGCTTTCACTTGCATATGAAGTTATTGAAAATATCATAGCTTGGGTCAGGTGTACCTTAGTCCTCAAGCTGACATCTTTGTTCTTCAACATTTTTAAAAGGTCTGTGCAACAGATTTGCCTAATGCAATACATCATTTGATTTCTTGACTGCAGTTTCCATGAGTATTGCTGGCTGATCCGAGAAGAATGAAGTCCTTGACAACTTCAAACATTTATCCGTTGAGAAGAATGCTGTTTATTGGTCCAGTAATGAGGATATTTTTTTCTTTACATTGAGATGCAATCCATACCAAAGGCTGTGGTCTTTGATCTTCTCCAGTAAGTATTTTAAGTCCTCTTCACTTTCAGCAAGCAAGGTTGTATCATCTGCATATTGCAGGTGATTAATGAGTCTTCCTCCAATCCTGATGCCATATTTTTCTTCATAGAACCCAGCTTCTTGGATTACTTGCTCAGCATACAGGTTGAATAAGTATGGTGAAATAATACAACCCTGTTCCACACCTTTTTAAATTTTAAATCATTCAGTGTTCCCATGTTCTGTTAGAACAATTGCCGCTTGGTCCATGTAGAAATTCCTCATGAGCACTAGTAAGTGTTCAGGAATGCTCATACTTTGCAATGTTGTCCATAGCTTGTCATGATCCACACAATTGAAAACCTTTGCATAGTCAATAAAGCACAGATAAACATCTTTCTGATATTCTCTGCTTTCCGCCAAGATCCATCAGACATTGTCAATGATTTGTTCATTTCAAATACCTGCTTTAAACACCATAAGAGACGATTATACACATGGACCTCACCAGATGGAATACACAGAAATCAAATTGACTCCATCTGTGCAAAGAGATGATGAAAAAGCTCTATATCATCAGCCAAAACAAGGCCAGGGACAAATTGTGGAACAGACCATCAATTGCTCATATGCAAATTCAAACTGAAGCTGAAGAAAATGAAAATAAGTCCATGAGAGCCAAAATATAACCTTGAATATATCCCACCTGAATTTAGAGATTATCTGAAGAACAGATTTGATACATTAAACACTAAAGACCAAAGACCAGAAGAGTTGTGGGATGACATCAAGAACATCATACCAGAAGAAAGCAAAAAGTCATTAAGAAGACAAGAAAGAAGAAAAAGATCAAAATGTATGTCAGAAGAGATTCTGAAACTTAGAGATTCTAAGAAAAGTGGCCCTCCACATATTGGCAGTCCATTCCCACCAACAATATGTCATTCATCCAGTAAGGACATAAAAGCCACTGGTAAAAGTATACCAGGTACATTAGGCAATGCAAGTTTCAGAATACCCACACAAGTCAAACCAAAGAAAATAGAGTCAAGGAAAGCAAGGCAAAAGCAACTAGATCTCCTGGTGCCCCAAATTCCTGGTGCCCCAAATGAAAAAAAAAAAAAAAAATTGTGAAAAAACTTCACATTTGATTTGAAATGAAGAATAAAAACTATGAAAAATGGATTAATCATTATTACTCTCAATCACCAGCCTTTGAGGAGGCAGTGATATTCCCATTTTATGGAAGTAACTGAGGTTTAAACATATTCATAAACTTGCAGAAGAGCACCAAGGAAAACCGATTGCTGTCGAGTCGATTCTGACACATGATCCTATGCGACAGAGTAGAACTACTCCTTCAGTTTCTGAGACTGTAAATCTTCACAGGAGCAAACTGCCTCATCTTTCTTCCATGGAGCAACTGGTGGATTCAAACTCCCAATCATTCAGTTAACAGCCCAATACTTAATCTACTACACCACCAACGATCCTTTGAAGAGCACAGAACAGGTTACGGATCCAGAGTTACATTTTATCAGCCTAGCTATAATGGATATGGACTCTTACTATTTGGAATATCCAATTAGGCAGTGGTAGCAGTGGATTCCTAATATCCTGAGATCTCCATCCTATGTTCCATCCTATGCTCACTTCCCATAAGCTTCACTTCCCATAGGCTTTAAATTTCAACACTTGGATCAACAGTGTTTGCTTCAGGCAAAGTTTAGTACAGAGTTTAAGTTAGCAGCATGTTCAAGCCACAGCAGACTGCAGGCACTGCTGTGCACCATCATTTTCTTCCCACCCAAGTCCATTATGTCCTTTCCACAGCGAGTATCTTCCTAGAGCTTTTGTTGTTCTGGGAAAGCTAGAATGACTTGAGAAAAATAAAGTTCAGCTATCACAGGTAATGGCCTGGTGTGCAGAGAGCCAGACTCACACCTTTGAAAATAAAGTCCCTTCTGAGTTGCTTCAAAACAGCCAGCCCATATCTACATGCCTCTTTGGTCTCTGCAGGAAAGAGAGCAGGGCACAGGGCCCTAGCAAGCCCTCAATTCAAGTATATTGATATTCAGTAGGTTGGGGAGTAAGAAGTACAACATTTGGTTGGGGCTAGTGACTGACTGCAGTCAACTAAGAAAAATCAAGCCTGGAGACTGAACAAAAGGCACATTGAGAAACATCCTAGTTTTTCACATTTCTTCTGGCTGGCTCTGAAATGATTAGTGAGTGATATGTATAAAGTTCTTTGTTTGAAAGGAGCAATTCCTGAAACTGAGCCTCAGTTTATTTCCATTATTTCTTTAAATCTGCAAGTTGAATTCACTTTCTAACATACTCAGGGAGTTTATCCAAGTGGGAGGCTAAGAAGGAGGGCGCCAATGGAGTGGACGTGTGCTTAATGCAGACGCCATTAATAAATCACTGATAGTTAAGATATAGATTGGATGATGGGCTGCAGATGGGAAGGAGGTACCTCAAATTGCTTTTCTCATATAGATTATTGGATTAACAAGAAAGCAGCAGGCAAGTGGCAAACTGGTGTAACAAATTGCTATCATAAAATAAAAAAGATGAATTTATCTCAAGATGGTAAAAAGGCTCCATTGACCATCAGCCCTCTGGAGAGGTATTTGAAGAGTGATTATCTCGGAGAGCATTCTCCATACTTTTGCACCTAAACATATCCTGGTAAAGGACAGGGAAAGCCTGACTGCTGAGACTAATTAGCATAGCTATTAGCACAAGCCCAGTACAAAGAGTGATAAGTGGAGGTGCCTATCACACTACTCTGACAAGCAATACTGGGAGAAGTTGTCTTCTTCCCCTGACACCCCCATAGTTCTCCTATGTTAATTTTTTTCATTTGGAAAAATTTCAAACCTACAGAAAAGTTTCAGGAATAGTAAAACAAATATAATTTCCAATGAGTTAATTCCAACTCTTGGTAATCCAATATGCTACAGAGGAATACAGAGTTGTTGATAGACTATTCCATAGGATTTTCTTGACTGGGTTCAAGCTCACCAGCCGCTCCTTGGAAACCCTATACAAGGTCGATATAGGTCACAATGGATTCAAGGGCACTTAACAACAACAACAATCTTTCTCAGAAACAGATTGCCAGACCATTTCCCATGTGGCTGCTGGGTGGGTAAACAGTTTGCACCATGTCTGATATAGTGCTGCTATATCAGAAATGCCACAAGTGGATGGCTTTAACAAACAGAAATTTATTCTCTCACAATTTAGGAGGCTAGAAGTCTGTCTCCTTTCAACATCAGTAGGCCCCACACTCTTTAGTTCCTTATGTGTCTTGGCATCAGTCTTCCTTGGGATCTAGGAGCTTCACACTGTAGGGATCCCAGCTCCAAAAGATGCACTGCATTTCTGGCCTTTCTATCTTGGAGGTAGTAGTTCCCCCCTTTCTCAGCTCAAATCTTTCACCATCTATCTCTTATAAGATAAAAAATGTTGCATGCCAAACCCTTCCTTAGGAATCTTCCATAAAATGAGTCAGGTTGATGATGGTATTAAGGATGGTGTATAATTGTTAGCCACCACTCCTTTGTCAGTTAGTCCTACTGTGGTGGCTTTTGGGTTGCTGTGATTCTGAAAGCTATGACACTGATATTTTAAAAACCAGAAGGGTCACTGATGGTGGACAGGTTTCAGATGAGCTTCCAAACGAAGACAGACTAGGAAAAAAGAGTCACGAACTACTTCCAAATATTTAGTCACTGAATACCTTATGAATAGCAGAGAAAAACTATCAGATATAGTGCCAGAAAATGAGCCCCTCAGGTTGGAAGGCACTCAAAATGCAACAGGGAAAGAGCTGCCTCCTCAAAGTAGAGTCAACCTTGATGACACAAATGGAGTAAAGCTCGTGGGAGAAAAGCCCATGAGACCTTCATTTGCTAATGGGGCACAACTCAAAATGAAGAGAAACAGCTATAAACAGCCATTGAAAATCGGAACATGGAATGTATGAAGTACAAATCTGGGAAAATTGGGAGTTGTCAAAAATGAAATGGAAC
>NW_006408579.1:9864638-9866205 GCF_000296735.1 Chrysochloris asiatica
TTTTATCCTTTAACCATACTTATTCAATCTGTATGCTGAGCAAAAAATCTGAGAAAATGGATTATATGAAAAAGAACATGGCATCAGGATTAGAAGAAAACTAATTAGTAACCTGCAATGTGCAGATGATACAACCTTGCTTGCTGGCAACAACAATAACAAAAAAAAAAATTAAATACTTTGATGAAAATCAAAGACTACAGCCTTCAGTGTGGATTCCATCTCCATGTAAAGAAAACAAAAATCCTGACAACTAGACCAATAAATAACATCATGATATATGGAAAAAAGTTTGAAGCTGTCAAGGACTGCATTTTACTTAGCTCTACAATCAACACTCATGGAAGCAGCAGTCAAGAAATCAAATAACATAAGGAAGTAGGAAAAACTGCTACAAAAGGCCTCTTTAAGCTGTCAAAGAGCAAAGACGTCAGTTTGAAGGATAATGTGTGCCTGACCCAAGCTACAGTATTTTCAACAGCCTCATATTCATGTTAAAGTTGGACAGTGAATAAGGAAGACAGTAGAAGAATCAACGCTTTTTAATTATGGTGTTGAAGAAAACTATTGAAAGTACTATGGATGGCCAGAAGAACAAATAAATCTGTCTTGGAAGTCAGAAAGCTCCTTAGAAGCCAGGATGGTGAGATTCTCATACTTTGTACATGTTATCAGAAGTAACATCGTGCTTGGTGCAATGGAAAGTCAGTGAGAAAAAGAAAAACTCCCAAAGAACTGAATTGACAAAGTGGCAGCAGCAATGCGCTCGAACATAATTGTGAGGATGGCTCAGAGCCCAGCAGTGTTTCATTCTGTTATTTGCTAGGAATTGGAACTGACTCAATGGCACCTAACAACAATCACAACAACACATTACGCAAGCAGAAAGGGAGAAGGTATGTTGTAAGGTAAAACAAGAGTAAATACTCCAGTTGTAAATTAAAACAATCTATCATTTTTTCTTGTCTGTGACTGCCATGGGCATTGACATAAGACCTCATTAAAGTGGTAAAGATCAAAGTGCACCTGACCAAATCCACGGCATTCTCAATCACCTCATATACATTCCAAAGATGAACAATGAATAAGGAAGATCAAAGAATAACTGATGCTTTTGAATTATGGTGTTGATGAAGAATATTGATTATATCAAGGACTGTCAGAAGAATGAACAAATATGTCTTAGAAGATTTAGAGCCAGAATGTTTCATATAATTGAGGATGGAGAGACTTCATCTCATGTACTTTTGTCATGTTATCAGGAGGGAGTACTCCCTGCAGAAGAACATTGGTAAAGTAGAAGGAGAGCAACTAGAACAAGACTCTCAATGAGATAAATTGGCACAGTGACTATAACAATACGCTAAAACAGCAATGACTGTAAAATGGAATAAGACCAGGTAGTGTTGTTATATTATGTTATACATATGAGGGTCACTAAGAGGGACCAGGAGTCCTGGGGGGCGGGGGTGCTGCGGGATAAAATACTGAACCACAAGATCAGTTTGAACCACAGGTCAGCAGTTAAAACTCACCAGCAGCACCTTGGAAACCCTATACAGGGTTG
>NW_006408579.1:9866566-9867114 GCF_000296735.1 Chrysochloris asiatica
TACCTTTGTGATTGTCAAGGTTTTATGTAAACTTGACTGGACTAGGATTCCTAGTGATTTCCCCATGGTGGAATCTAATACAGTGTAGTTAACTCTCTGATGATTGGCTATGAGCAGGTGTAGTTAACTGTATGTTAATTGTCTATCAGCAGCCAATCAATGAAAAGGATGTTTCTTGTGGGTGTGCCTTGCTTTCAATATATTGGACACTCAGAAAATCTTGTTTACATTCTGCTAGGTCTGAATCTTGCATCTGGCTCATCCTTTCTCTTCTGGTTTTTTTGGACTTAGACAGTGGCCTGCTCTATTGCCTGCTGATCCTTGGAGCCATCAGTAGCCTGTCTTCTTAACTGCCTGCCTGCCCTGTCTGTCTGTCTGTCTGCCAGTCATATCTACTTGACTGCCAGCCTGCCAGACCTGCCTTCCTAATGGACCTGCTTGACTACCTGCCAACCATGGTTCACCTGACCCAGATTTGGGACTCTCAAAAACCTACAATTGTGACCCATTTCCCTGATGTAAATCTCTCTCTTTCTCTCTCTCTCTCT
>NW_006408579.1:9867444-9870072 GCF_000296735.1 Chrysochloris asiatica
TGTTGTTAAATGCCTTCAAGTCAGTTCTGATGCATCAAGACCCTGTATATGGTTTCCAAGGAGCAGCTGTTGGGTTTGCACCGTCAATCTTTAGGTTAGTAGTCCAGTGTTCATTCTTCTGTGAAACACCAGGACTTGAATATACTATTGTATGTGAATTTAGAAAGCATCTCAGGAAGAGATTTAATGCATTAGATACTAATGGTCAAAGACAGAAGATTTGTGAGATAACGTCAAGAAAACAAAACAAAAAGAATGTCATTAAAAAGACAGGAGAGAAATAAAATACCAAACTAAACATCAGAAGAGACTAAAATTTGATCTTGAGTTTGTTGCTGTTGTTAAAGTACCATAAAGTCAGTTCCAACTCATAGAGACCCTGTATTGGATTTCTAGGAGTGACTGGTGAGCTTGAACTACTGATCTTACGGTTCAAACCAAATTTACAATCCAGCATATTAACCCACAGTGCCATACTAGGACTCTGCTTTTGAGTGTATAGAAGCTAAACCAACTGGAAGAAATGAGGAGGCAAAAGACTCAAAAAGAACATTTCAAAGGTCAACTCAAGAAGACAAATCAAGTATAATGAAATGTGCAAAGACATGGAGTTAGTAAACTAAAAAGGAACATTTTCAGCATTTATCAAGCTGAAAGAATTAAAGAAAAAACTCAAGCCTAAACTTGTGATATTAAAGAATTCTATAGAGTCCTGGAGTGGCACTGTGGGTTAATGTGCTGGACTGCAAAGTAGGTTTGAACCACAAGTTCAGTGATTTAAGCTCACCAACTTATCCTCAGAAACCCTATACAGGGCCACTATGGGTTGGAACCAACTTGATGGCATTTAACAACAACAACAACAATAACAATGGACAAAATATTGCATGATGTAGTGGTGGTGTGCCATGGAATCGGTTCCAACTCATAGTGATCCTGCATAGGGTTTCTGAGGCTGTTAATCTTACAGAAGTAGAAAGCCTCATCTTTCTCCTGTGGAACAGCTGGTAGTTTCAACCTGCCAACCTTGAGGTTAGCAGTCCGACTCATAACCACTACTCTACCAGAACTCCTTTTTACTGCATGACATAGAAAGCATCAAAAGAAGATTTAAAAAATACACAGTCACTTCTCCAAAAAAGAAATGTTCAATGTTCAACCATTTCAAGAGGTAGCATATGATTAAGAACAAATGGTACTGAAGGAAGAATTCTAAGATATACTGGAGACATTGGTGAAAAATAAAGCTCCAAGAATTTACAGCAAAAAATGAAATGTTTCAACAAACTGATGTAGCACTAGAGGTGATTACTCATCTATGGAAAGAAATTTGGAAGACCTGGCCAATCGACTGGAAAAGATTTGTATTTGTGCCCATGCCCAAGAAAGGTGACCCAACAGAATGTAGAAATCATTTAACAACATCATTCCTATCACATGGCAAGTATACTTTTGCTGAGGTAATTTTTAAAAATGGCTGTGACAATACATTGACATGGAACTGCCAGAGAGTCAATCCAGATTCATAAGAGGATGTGGAACAAGGGATATCATTGCTGATGTAAGATGGATCTTGACTGAAAGTAAAACATACCAGAAATATGTTTATCTGTACTTCATTGACTATATAAATCTTTAGACTGTGCAGATCATGACAAGCCATTGAACACATTGCAAAGAACGGGTATTCTAGAACACTTAATTGTGCTCATGAGGAACCTGTACATAGACCAAGAGGTAGTTAGTAAGACAGAACAAGGGGATAACAAATCCTTTCGTGACATTTATCCAATCTGTATGCTGAGCAAATAATCAAAGAAACTAGATTTTATTAAGAAGAACAGTCTGTGATATGCAGATGGTACAAACTTGCTCATTAAATGCGAAGAGGACTTAAAATACTTACTGATGAAGATCAAAGACTAGAGTCTTTAGTAAAGATTGTACCTCAATATAAAAAAAGCAAAAATCCTCACAACTGGACTAATAAATACCATCATGATGAATTGAGAAAAGATTGAAGTTGCCAAAGACTTCATTTTGTTTAGATTCACAATCAATATTCATGGAAGCAGCAGTTAAGAAATCAAACGGAGTATTGTATTGGGCAAATCTTCAACATCAAACCTCTTTAAAGTGGTAAAGAACAAAGACATCAGTTTGAAGAGTCAGGTGCACCTGACTCAAGCCACAGCATTTTCAATTGTTTCATATGCATGTGAAAGTTGGTCAATGAATAAGGAAGCTAGAGAAGAATTGAAGTATTTGAATTATGGTGTTGGAGAAGACTATTGAAAGTACTGTGGAATGCCAGAAAAACAAACAAATCTATGCTGGAAGAAGTACAGTCACAGTACTCCTTCCGAGCCATGATGGCAAGACTTTGCTTCTTATATTTCAGTCATGTTATCAGGATGGGCCAGTACCTGGAAAAGGACATCATGCTTAGTAAACTGAATGATGAGCAGAGAAAAGGAAGACCTTCATCGAGATGGATTGACACAGTGGCAGCAACAATGGGCTCAAATGTAGCAACAATTTTTTTTTAATGTTTTATTGTGAATTATGTGATAGTTTACATGGGAGAACATTAGCTTTACATTTGTCCTATCATATATCCTTTCATTG
>NW_006408579.1:9870911-9872212 GCF_000296735.1 Chrysochloris asiatica
GGTCTTGCCACACTGCTGGTCAACCCAGTCTTCACCCGGGGTCACAGGAGTCTATTGAATGTTGGAGGGCTTAGCTTGCTGCTTCATTGCTGTTTTTCCCTCACTTCCCCTTATCAGTGACAAACATGGTCACCAGTCAGAGTTCATTTCTGCTCATGTATTCCCATTGAGTCTTAGTCTTGGAAGGCGGTTTGCCCTGAGGGAACCCGACCACTTGCCTTGATGTCTCCTGGACAAGAAACTTGCTTGTTCTTATAGTAGTCAGTAGAATGTAGCAACAATTTTGAGGCTAGCATAGTAATTGGCAGTGTTTCCTTCTGTTGTGCATGAGGCACTATGAGTCGGAACCAATTCAACTACAACTAACAACAGCAATGTCAACACTATGTATTTGGTGAATTAATATTATTTTTTGATGATATAAAACACTGATGAGTGTTAGAGTTTAAATTCTAAAACCCTTGATTTGTGGAAGACTGTAGTCCCACTGTGGAAGTCCTAACTCATTTTTTAGTTTGTGGTGCTATGGGTTAATGCACCAGACTGCAAAGCCATTTGAACTGCAAAGTCAGTGTTTCAAGTTCATCAACTGCTCCTAGGAAACTCTATACAGGGTTGCTATGGGTCGGAATTGAATGGATGGCACTTAACAACAACATAAGTTCAAATTCCATTAACCATCAGTGTGTCAGCCTTGCCCTCAGGAAGTGTGTGTTTGAAAGTAAACTACATCTCTTATTCAAGTCAGGGAAGGAAAATGTTGCCCTCATGCTTACACTAGAGAACTAGGGAACTTGCTTGGGTGTGTCCTTATTGATTTTCCTAAAATAGCCAAATGTTAATACACTTTGAGTTAAGAGTTGGGTTCCTGATGACTGTGACTCAGGGTCCCAAGGTCATAAGTGATACCCTAACCACCATGTAACCAGGTGGTTGCAACCCCAGTACCAATCTGATATGCTTTTTAAATCTGCAACTGTGTACATATCCCTATCATGAGTTTTTCTCTACTTCTTTAGTAGGAACTGTAACAGTGATGAATTGACCTGCCACCAAACATGATTTTGAGATGATTTCCTTTATTTGTCATCATCTATAATTAGTCCCCTGTTTTGAATTAGCAGATTCCATTTTGACCTCAGTTCTGTGTACATATTAGTGGTTTCTCTTGTTCTAGGCTGATTGTCTTTGACCTGGTTAAGGCTGAATAAAAGGTCTTTTGAGTCCTGGTATGGTGCTGTAGGATAAGCTTTGTACTGCTAACTGAAAGGTCAGTGGTTCAAATCCACAGCTACTTCTAG
>NW_006408579.1:9873162-9875059 GCF_000296735.1 Chrysochloris asiatica
TTTTCCAGTGCACATAGAACATTCTCCAGAATAAACCATGTCTTAGGCCACAAAACAAATCTCCATAAATTTACAAATATCAAAATACTACGAAGCATCTTCTCAGACTAAAATGCTATCAAATTAGAAATCAACAATAGGAAGACCAAGGAAATGAAGTCAAATACATGGAAACTGAATAACACCCTGCTGAAAGGTGACTGGGTAATAGAAGAAATTAAATGTGAATTCACAACGTTCCTAGAAACAAATGAGAATGAAAACACAACATACCAAAATCTTTGGGACATGGCGAAAGAAGTACTGAGAGGAAAATTTATTGCAATAAACACACACATCTAAAAAGAAGAAAAAACCAAAATTAACACATTAACACAGCATCTGCAACAATTAGAAATAGATCAACAGTGGGAATCTACAGCCACCAAAAGAAAAAAAAATAATATAGATTAGAGCAGAAATAAATGAGATAGAAAACAGAAAAACCATAGAAAGAATCAACAGGACAAAAAGCTGGTTCTTTGAAAGGATTAACAAAATTGACAGACCATTGGAAACCTAACAAAGAAAAGAGGGAGAAAACACAAATACCACACATTACAAAACATATGGGTGATGTCACAATGGATCCAAAGGAAATCAAAAAGATAATAA
Organism: Chrysochloris asiatica; assembly: GCF_000296735.1. NCBI lineage: Eukaryota > Metazoa > Chordata > Mammalia > Afrosoricida > Chrysochloridae > Chrysochloris > Chrysochloris asiatica. The sequence goes on from NW_006408579.1 coordinate 9,873,817, forward strand.
CAAAATACCATGAGGAGTTGTACTCCAAAAAATTTGAAAACTTAGAAGAGCTGGATGTATTTTTAGATAAACACGACCTACCTAACCTTACACAGAGTGAAGTAGAAATCCTGAACAGACCCATAACAAAAGAAGAAATTGATCAGGTCGTCAAAAGACTACCAACCAAAAAAATCCAGGACCAGATGGCTTCATTGGTGAGTTCTACCAAACATTCAGGGAAGAGTTGTCACCAATTCTACTCAAATTATTCCAGAAGATAGAGGAGGATGGAAAACTTTCTAATACGTTATATGAAGCAAGCATAACCCTCATACCAAAACCAGGGAAGGACATCACTAAGAAAGAAAATTATAGACCAATATTCCTCGTGAACATATATGCAAAAAATCTCAACAAAATCCTAGCCAACAGAATCCAGCAACACATCAAAAAGGTAATACATCATGATCAAGTGGGATTCATATCAGGGATGCAAGAACGGTTCAACATTAGAAAAACATTCAATGTAATCCACCATATAAATAAGAAAAAGGAAAAGAACCACATGATCAAATTGATTGATGCAGAAAAGGCATTTGACAAAATCCAACATCCATTCCTGATAAAAACACTTAACAAAGTACGAATTGAAGGGAAATTCCTCAACATAAATAAGAGCATATTTACAAAACCAACAGCCGACATTACTCTCAATAGAGAGAAACTGAAACCCTTCCCTCTCCAAACAGGAACCAGACAAAGATGCCCTTTGTCACCACTCCTATTAAATATTGTGCTGGAAGTCTTAGCAAGAGCTATACGACAAGACAGGAAAATTAAATGTATCCAAATTGGCAAAGAGAAAGTAAAACTCTCTCTTGCTGGGAGCAGTCGATGAGGGTAGAGGACAGCTTCGATTTACTGCTTGACACAGTCCAGTAAATAGCAGAGTAGTCTGACGAAACAGATAGCTCTCAGAAGTTGCTTTCTACCTTCTCTATATAGTAATCTTAATTTTACTTATAAATATATATAAATTGGCAATATTCTCAACTTTCACTATGAGTTCTATAAACCTTAAAAAAAACTAGCTTAGCAGCAATTGCTTTCAGCCTTGGTGGATTGAATACAAAGAGAAATTGTGTAAATGACTCCCTTTCCTTAGAAAACCTAAGTAACTGTATTTGTGAGGCCACAAAAACAGATAGCATTTAGAGTCAAGCCGACCTACCCCCATAGACCTCACCACAATCAGTCACTA
>NW_006408579.1:9880304-9881439 GCF_000296735.1 Chrysochloris asiatica
TATTCATTTCAGATAACTTCTTTAGACAGCATAAGAGATGACTATATACATGGACCTCACCAGATGAAATAAATACAAATCAAATTGATTACATCTTCAGAAAAAGACTATGGAAAAGCTTCATATTATCAGTCAAAACAAGGCCAGAGGCAGACTGTGGAACAGCCCATCAATTGTTCGTATGTAAATTCAAACTGAAGCTGAAGAACATTAAAACAAGTTCATGAGAACCAAAATATGACCTTGAATATATCCCACCTGAATTTAGTGATCATCTGAAGAACAGATTTGATACATTAAACACGAAAGACCAAAGACCAGAAGAGTTGTGGGATGACATCAAGAACACCATACATGAAGAAAGCAAAAAGTCTTTAAGAAGACAAGAAAGAAGGAAAAGGTCAAAATGGATGTCAGAATAGACAATGAAACTTGCTCTGTAGCATAGAGATGCTAAAGCAAATGGAAGAAATAAGGAGGTACAAGAACTGAACAGAAAATTTCAAAGTTCAGCTCGAGAAGATAAAGCCAAATATTATAACAAAATATGCAAAGATCTGGAATCAGAAAACCAAAAAGGAAAAACACACTCATTTCTCAAGCTGGGAGAACTGAAGAAAAAATTCAAGCCTCAACTTTCATTATTGAAAGATTCTCTGGGCAAATTATTGAATGATGCAGAAAGCATCAAGAGAAGATAGAGGGAAGACACAGAGTCACTGTACCAAAAGGAAATGGTTAATGTTCAACTGTTTCAAGAGCTAGCATATGGTCAAGAGCCAATGATACTTAATGAGGAAGTCCAAGATGCATTGAAGGAATTGTCAAAGAACAAGACACCAGGGATTGATGGAATAAAAATTGAAATCTTTCAAGAAAGTGAATACCAGCACAGGAGGCACTAACTCATGTCTGTCAAGAAATTTGGAGGACTACTATCTGGCCGACTAATTGGAAGACATCCATATTTGTGCCCATTCCAAAGAGATGTGACCCAACGGAATACGGAAATCTTTAGGCAATATTTTTAATATCCCATGTGAGTAAAGTTTTACCAAAGGTAACGCAGAAATGGCTGCAAGCGTACAGTGACAGAGAACTTCCAGAGGTTCAAGCCGGATTCAGAAGAGGCTGC
>NW_006408579.1:9882334-9886656 GCF_000296735.1 Chrysochloris asiatica
AGAAAGACCGTAGAAGAATTGATGCTTTTCAGTTATGATGTTGGAGGAGAATATTGAAAGTGCCACGGGCTACCAAAAGAACTAACAGATCTGTTTTGGAAGAAGTGCAGCCAGAGTGCTTCTTGGAGGCTAAGACGGCCAAACTTTGTCTCTCATACTTTTGACATATTGTCAGGAGGGACCAGTGACTGGAGAAGGGTATCATGTTTGGTAAGGTGAAGGGTCAGAAAAAAGAGGAAGATCCCCAACGAGATGGATTGGCCAAGTGGCAGCATCGATGAACTCAAGTGTGGCAACAGTAGTGAGGTTGGCCCGGAATTGAGCAGTGTTTCCTTCTGCTGTGCATAAGGTCGCTATGAGTCAGTACTGACTCGATGGCACCTAACAACAACAACACACACATATATAGCTAAGATCCCACTCATTTCAGATATAATCCAAAGGCCTGTTTCACGTTTTTTTACACTAAACTCTTAATATTTTATTTTTCTCTGTTTATTATTTTAACTTTTAATAGTTTCCTTCTGTATTGCTTAAGCATTTTAATGTGCCGGTCTTTATACCAAGAAGCAACTGAGTTCCAAAAGATAGTCATTCTTAATCCAAGGAATGAGACTCTAATAGTGAAAATTTCTGGACAGGGATTCCAATGAGTAATTGAAATATGGTGTATCCTGATTTCATTTCATCTCCCATTCTAGGGAAGACTGCATTGAGGGAATACTCTGTGAGATAAGGCTGGATAGAGCAGGAACTAGGTCCAACTCTCTGAAGTAGGGTTGGCAGAAATGAGGTGAGAAAACAGGGCCCACAAGCCAGCTGGCATTCATGGCAGGGGTCCCTCCCAGACATCAGAAATGCAGGGGAACCATAGAAACCATATGTGTGAGAAACCCTGGTATAGGAAGGAGAACTATCAGAATCTTCCCTGTATGGGGCTAGATCCCAAGCGCTGTGATATGATGGTAGTTTCTAGCATCTCTGCGGTCCAGTGTGGGGCAGTAAAACCTCCTCTGCCCCTCCACCAGCAGCAAGGCAACAACCAGATCCCACCTGGTCTCTTCTATTAAGGGACCCCTCAGCTGGTGGTGAGTTGTCTGAAAAGCACCTGTATATCTGTTCCACCCAGTTGTTAAGTTTTAAGAGGGTAAGGCAGATTTTATTATTCCTCATGTTAAATACCATGGAGTCAGTTCTGACTCATAGTGACCCTGCACAGGGTTTCCGAGGCTGTAAATCTTTATGGTAGCAGAAAGCCTCATCTTTCTCCCGTGGAACAGCTGGTAGTTTTGAACTGCCAACCTTGAGGTTAGCAGCCAAATTCATAATCATTATGCTACCAGCAGTTTTTGTTCACTTAGCAGGTATTAGCTGTATGTGGTAGTGAAGAGAGACTAGAGAATGAAGGCAAGTTTCCAAGTTGGAGAAACGTAATACATATTATAGGTGAAATAGGTCAGTACAGCTCTTAGTTATTTTTAATATTGTTTGCAATTCATTCAATCATTTAATATTTATTGAGCACTTAATACATACCAGTCACTGTAGTAGACACTGGGGATACAGGAGTAAACATATACTAATCCCTACCATCTTGGAGTTGGTTATTATGGTATCATGAATTGACTTGATATGATTTTCCTGTCCCAAGTCATGTTGCTGTTATTTTTAAGTGCCACTGAGTTAGTTCCGACTCATTGCAATCCTGTATAGGGTTTCCAAGGAGCAACTGACGGGTTTGAACCACTTATCCTACAGTGCCACACCAAATGATTGGGCTGTTGTTGTTATTGTTAAGTGCCATCGAGTTGGTTCTGACCCATCACGACCCTGTATAAGGTTTCCAAGGAGCTACTGGTGAGCTTGAACGGCCGACTTGTTGTTCAAACCGATTTTGCAGTCCAGCGCATTAATCCTCAGTGCCACACCAGCACTTCAAAATGATTGCGTTGTTGTTGTTGTTGTTATGTTCCATGGAGTCGGTTCCGACTCATAGCGACCCGGTACAGGGTTTCCAAAGCCGTAAATCTTTAAGGGAGCAGAAAGTCTCCTCTTTCTCTGGTGAAACAGCTGGTAGTTTCAAACTGCTGACCTTGCGGTTCACAGCCCGATTCGTAACCACTACAAAATAATTGGGTAGAGCCATGCAAATAAGGTATACATCAGGATTGATTCGTTTTGCCATACTTCTAGGTTTCAAAGGAGCCATCACAGAAGCAGGAACAGATGATCCCAGGACCATTAGGAAAGAAGAGCAATGAGCAGCACACAAGACCCCTACTTAGAAGGGCATCAGAAAAAGGTGATAGCATGTAGAAACAAAGTAGCTGTGGACTTCCTGGCCCATGGACTGAGTAAAACTGAATTCAACTCAAACTACCAAACTTGCAGTTCATAGTCCCATGATTATTCTATAGAACCACCAATTTCTAGTTTATGGATATTGTTGTTAAGTGTCATTGTATCTGTTCAGACTCATAGTGACCCTGAATAGAGTTTCTGAGGAGCAGCTGGTGTGTTTGAACTGTAGATCTGATGGTTAGCAGTCTAGTGCTTATTATACAGTACCACACAGAGACTGATGTTATTTTTGTTGTGTCTGTCCCAACTCATAGTACTCATAAATATGTCGCTAAAGCAAATTCAATTTAGCTTTGACTTACAAACACTATAAAATTTTTCTGTGCTGCTACATCTCCAAGAGACTGATTGGAAATCATAACTATAGCAATTAAGAAGTCATAGAATGTGCATTTAAGCATAATAACTGACTACTGTATCATGTGATCTTAGTAGAACTCTATATTTTTGTAGTAATGTCAGTTTCCTAATCATGTACTTAGTGATTTCTCTATAACCAGGAGTGTCGTTTTCCCTTCCCAAACTATAAGAATTACATATATATGGATTCTGTAAAGGAGCTCTGGTAGCATAGTGGTTACGAATCGGGCTGCGAACCACAAGGCCAGCAGTTTGAAACTACCAGCTGTTCCGTGGGAGAAAGATGAGGCTTTCTGCTCCTGTAAAGATTTACAGCCTCGGAAACCTTGTACAGGGTCTCTATGAGTCGGAACTGACTCCACGGCACATAACAACAACAACATAAAGGCTTACATCTGGATTTTTGAGACCAGAAAACCTTCGTGTTTAGCACTGTTTGGGGAAGATGGATTACAGAGCAGGCCAATCTAAGAAAACTGAAAAGTAAATAGAACTTGCTGTGTGTACCTTCTATCACTACCATCACTTCCCTTTCCAATACCTTTCCTTTACTAAACACAAAGCCCTCAAAAATTCCTTGGTAAAAGCAAGTGATGCAATTTCCTTTTGTCTCCTAGAATCCCTTACAATGGCAACTCCCTAAGACATACTCTTTGTTCATTTTCTCCCACCTGCAGCACTATTAAACCTTACCTTTCTTTCTGTCCGTCAAAATCTTATTTCCAAAATTATAGTTTAAAGTATATCTTGTAAGACATAAAGAACTCTTTAATTGAAAAAGCGTACATTAAAACTAGCTGCTGGTAGCAACAACCTGGTAGGTTATTAAACTTTCTATTATTATATGTGAATCAATTTATACATGTTCTAACTAAAGAAGAAGACAGTTGTTCTACTTATCTAAAGGTTAAATATAAATTCAGCAGAAGTGCTCATTGGGTAATCAGCCTGGTGGTGGTGGTTATGTGTCGTGGAGTCAGTTCCAACTCATAGCGACCCTTACAGGGTTTTACACTACTCTTAGTTTCCTTGGGTGATGGTCTACATCCAATATATGGCAATGTCCTCTCTCTGCAACTGGTGCATCTTCATATGATCAGTTTTTGAAACTTGATCAAGAGTCCTTTTGTCTGACCAGATTCACTGGCTTTTGCAGCCTTGTGAGCCAACAGCCTGTCTTCTGACCTGCCAATTTTTGTTTGTCAACTCCTGCAGCCATGTGGATAGGGAGGGGCCTCCAAACTGATGTTTGGCCCACTGATTTGGGACCTGCCAGCATCCACAACCAAGTGAACTATTGCTCTGACCCTATGTGAGTTCAGTAAGATGGTATTACTGAACCCAAAGACAAAGTATGGAGGGAGAGTGCTGGGAGGGAGTAGTTGATATTAAAGATGATGGAAAATTACACTTGAAACACCTTTAATCGCTGCCTCATAGGAACAAACTTTGTGCTGATCTTTCTAAAATAAATTATTCATGAAGTCTCTATCTCAGTTACTAAGTCCAAATCTTAGGCCGAAGGAAGACACAGCAGAAGAATTTGCTTCTGGAGTTTAAAAACCTAATTTTAGGTCACAACTTGGCCATTTACTGGCTAT
>NW_006408579.1:9887782-9889193 GCF_000296735.1 Chrysochloris asiatica
AAAAAAATTCAGTTTTATATATTAATGGAGTTCTGGTGTATATGTAGTTTGTAGTCCTGGTGTGGTCCTGTGGGTTAAAACATTGGACTGCAAAGTTGATTTGAACCACAAGTTCGGCTGTTCACGTTCATCAACCGCTGTTTGGAAACCCACTACCATTGAGTTAATTCTGACTCATTGTGAACTTATAGGACAGAGTAGAACTGCTTCTCCGTGTTTTCAAGACTAAATCTTTACATTCTCATCTTTCTCCCATAGAGCAACTGGTGGGTTTGAATCACCAACCTTGTAATTGTTTAACCCACTGTTCAACAGGGATCCTTATGATTCCAGCTAGGAAAATAAAAATAAGATCATTATTTTTATAGAATTTAATTTAGAGAATTGGTTAAATGGGTATTAGAAGGCTTAAAAACACAAAAGGAGACACTGAGATCAAACAGAGGTAGTAATTGTAGTTATCACCCCTAGGGTTAGGATAACGAAGGGAAATGACTAGGGTTTGCAACAAAGAAACTTGGAATACACCCCCATAAAGCTGGAACCCATAATCCTGAGGAGAGGATGCTGCCAGATGATGCCAATGACTCAGAAACTCAGAGGAGAGTCTCAATGGAGCAGGGGATCAGCTGCTGTAGGCATCTGTGAGCATGAGATTGAGTATAGAGAGAATATTGAGAAATGTAACCAAATGCTACTGGAACCAGACACTGCTGCTGGGCAAAGAACCACTGCTGAGGCGATGATGATGAGAAGAGTAAGCTCACAGGAAGGAGCTTGACCCTTTCGCTCCCCCTGCCTCCTTTTAGTGTTCTCTGTTGGCAGAACCTCATGGAAGCCAGCTGGCAAAGCAGCACTGTGGTCTGCAGGGTCTCAAACACAGCATTAAAGAGAAGAGTATAGGAGAGTAGGTTTGAAAACTAAAAATAATAGTTTAGTAGCCAGCACACTGTCTTGTTTTTCATAGTCAATTATTTGCCCAAGCAATTTGCATACCGTTGTCATGAAATAGGAGGAAGGAGTTGCCCAATGTCAGTAATGAAAACTAGTCATGTATCCATTATACTGCATGACAAGGTAGATTGTTTAAAAAACTAAATGGCAAGAAGTGGAGGTTTGGGCAGCCAACAAACATATGAAGAAATGTTCGTGACTACCAGCCATCAGAGAGATGAAAATCAAAACGACAATGAGCTCTCATCTCATACCAGCAATAACAGCAAAGATAAAGAAAAAAACAGAGGACAATAAATGCTGACGAGGATGTAAAGAGACTGGGACCCTCCTACATTGTTGGTGGGACTGCAAAATGGTCCAACCTCTTTGGAAAGCAATATGGTGCTTCCTCAGAAGGTTGGAAATAGAAATACCTTATGATCCAGCAATTCCTCTACTTGGTATTTACCCAGAA
>NW_006408579.1:9891158-9892296 GCF_000296735.1 Chrysochloris asiatica
TGCATGGAGGGAATTATAATCATTGCAATGAAAAGAAATATGATAGGATGAATGTACAACTGATGTTCTCCCATGAAAACCCACATGAATCACAACAAAAACTCAGAAAAAAAAATTACTGATGTGGATGGTCAGTAAAAGAGAGGGAGATACTAAAGAGATGAAATTGGAGCAGCAATGGGCTCATATATAACAACAATTGTGAGGATGGCACAGGAGCAGGCAGTGTTTTGTTCCGTTAGTGCACAGGTTCCATATCAGTCGGAACAAACTCAACGGCATCTGTCAACTAATGTCCAGAAACCTCAACTCTCTGGCTTGCCCTGACAATTTCTGTTACTGAGACTCTTTCAAGAAGAAATGAATATTACAGTTTTCATTGCTTTGGAAGGAATCACAAAATCAACTAATCTTATCTATTTGTTTTGCAGAGAATCTTAGTAATTTTTACACTCTGGGAATTCTTTACTATCTTTATGAGCCTGTTTTCTCTAAAATAAGAGTGTAGGACCAGATTATCTGCAGTGTGTACAAGTTGGGGGTTTTACATATCATCACTCTGCCAATACTTCTTCACTCACCATACCCAATCATTCAACCAATAACTAACTGTTAGGCATTGTGCTAAATCCTGTGAACAGAGATACTGTCTTCAGGAATGTTTTAATCTATAGAGAAGACATGAAGACAAATCACAGGTTACACAATGGTTCTTTAAGTGTTCTGATGATGGGGTATGTACAGGGAGGGCATCAGGCAAGCACAGGGGAGGGGTGTCTAATCAAAACTAAATGTGGAATTTGAGTTGAGGCTTGAAGGAAGAATTGCAATTAGATAGGTAGAGAAGGAGAGGAGAGAAACAGAAGGCTATTCTACACAGAAATAACAGCATATGCAAAAGTTAGGATATGAGAAAAAAATCTCACCAGGGTAGGAATTTAAGAGCCAAAGCAGATCACAATGTATGTCTGTACATTTTCAGCAGCAATTAACAGCATTCCTAGATAGCAACATTTTTTTTTTTAAGGTTTTTATTGTGGATTGAGTGAAAGTTTACAGGGCACATCATCAGTTTCACATTCAACCATTCATATGACTTGTTTCATTACATTGATTACAATCCCCTCCATACATCATC
>NW_006408579.1:9893158-9894584 GCF_000296735.1 Chrysochloris asiatica
CTAGATGGGTCTGGTGAAAAGAGATGGGGATAAGATTCATATGATTCAATAATGAATAATTGTTAACATGACTAATTGTGACTGTCACAACTGTAAAGGTAGAAGTTTTGTAACAAAAACAGGGGAGTGGTTAATCTTACAGTCCAGAAACAGAGGACCCTAGGACCATCAAGGGAGAAGTGCACAAGCAGAATGTGGGACCTTATCCAGAGAAGCAGGGATGCCAGAGACAGAGGCAGATATGGGGACATAGAGAGGGGGGTGGCTGAGAACTCCAGATTCATGGGAAGAGAGGGACTAAGAGCTGGTGGCCAGAAGGCAGACTTGCAGAATGTGCCCTTTGGAGATGTAAATTATAATATATGCCTGAGTGGTTTTTAAAAAGCTAAAGTGGATAGAGAGAAATACTATTAACTGATGGTACATGAAGGGGGTTATATTCATTGTAATGTGCATGATTTGTTGAATGTAAAACTGATGATCTGCCATATAAACTTTCACTCAATCCACAATAAAAACCTTAAATAAATAAATAAAAAAGGAATGCCTGGAGAAAGGAGTCCTGTGTGGTGTCGTAGAATAAGCACTGGATGGCTAACTGCAAGGTTAACAGTTCAAACTTACCAGCCATTCTTCAAAAACTCTATACAGGTTCACTGTGAGTCAGAACCAACTTGACATTATGTAACAACAAAAGAAAGAATGGAGGAAGTTTTTTTTTTGTAAAGTGAACCAAGGAAATTGAAGATAATGTTTGGAATGAGAGAACCATGGAAAGAGTAAATCAATGCAAAGGCTCGTGATTAAATTGACACAATAGGCAACTGTAATACAGACTCATCAAGGCCCTCTGAAGAATTATGTAGAATGTCCACCAAATATTCAAAATTGTCCCTTCTTACTCTTTGTCTGGAGCAAATTTTAGTCTAGCTTCTCTCCTTCCTACAGTCCTTACAACCTCTGCTTGGGTGTGGTAGGAAGAAAGGTAGGAGGATGTGGGTGGAAGAGAAGGGGATTAAAGTTTTCCACAGAGTCCTTGAAGAGTCCTGTGTGGTGCTGTGGGTTAATGCACTGGGCTGCTAAGTCGGTTAGAATCACAAGCTTAGTGGTTCAAGCTCACCAGTCACTCCTATGAAACACTGTACAGGGTTGCTCTGGATCGGAGCCGATTTAAAACACTTAACAACAACAACAGCAACAACAATTCACTTCTTGTATTTCTGCCATTCATTCAGTCAATAAATATACCCTAGGGACCTAGTATCTGCTTAACTCTGATCTCGATTCTGGACTTCTAATATTCAGAGTTGTTGTTGTTGTTAAGTACTGTTGACTAATAGTGAGCCTGTATAAGATTTCTGAGAAGTGACTGATGGATCTGAACCACCAACCTTGAGTTTAGCAGTACAGTGCTTATCCTACAGCA
>NW_006408579.1:9894684-9897286 GCF_000296735.1 Chrysochloris asiatica
GGAACCGACTCATAGCGACCCCATGTACAGCAGAACGAAACAATGTCCAATCCTGGGACAACCTCACTACCGCTGCCACACTTGACGCCATCAATGATGTCACCTGGCCGATCCACCTAGTCTTCATCTTTTTCTCTGACCTTCCACCTTACCCGGCATGACATCCTTCTCCAACGACTGTTCCCTCCTGACAATATATCCAAAGTATGAGAAACGAAGGTTAGCCATCCTGGCCTCCAAGGAGCACTCTGGCTGCACCTCTTCCAAAACAGATCTATTGGTTCTTTTGGCAGTCCATGGCACTTTTAGTATTCTCAGTGGCCCTACTAAAATGCAAATATGATTCTCTTATTTTAAATGCTTTATTATTTCTCCAGTTTATATTACCTCCAATTGTTAGAATAAAACCCAAACTCTATAATATAACTTCCTGAGGTCCCTGTTTACCTTGTCACAGTCATTTCTTGCCATTCCTCCTATCGCCACTCTGACTCTATTTTTCAGTTATTCAACCATATACAATTCCTTCATTGCTTCTATCTCTCCTTGGAAAACTCATTCTTCCACTTTAATATCTTACTCATAACTATCTTTCAAGACTCACTACTGTTGGATTCTTCTCTTTAACCTTGTCATACTGCCCCATCTGACTTGGGCACTTGTCCTATTTACTCCTATAATATTCTGTACTCACCTCTGGTGGTGATGGTTATGTGCCATGGAATCAGTTCAGACTCACAGTGGCCCTGTATAGAGTTTCTGAGGCTATAAATCTTTAAAAGAACAGAAAGGCTCATCTTTCTCTTGCGAATTGGCTGGTAGATTTGAGCTTCTGACCTTGTAGTTAACAGTCCAACTTGGAACCTACTACGCTACCAGAGCTCTTTACTTATCTCTGATGTAGCCCTTTTCATAAACTATCTGTGGTTGTCAGTGTACTTGCCTACCACTCCCCCTTGACATTGTTTTCTTTATAGGAATACATCTTATTTGTTTTAGCAACCGTGGTGCTTAGCACACAGTTGTTGTTGCTGTTGTTAAGTGCCATCGAGTTGGCTCCAACCCATAGCGACCCTGTATAGGGTTTCCAAGAAGTGACCGATGAGCTTGAACCACTGACCTTGCAGTTCAAACAGCTTTGCTCTCTAGTGCATTAACCCATAGTGCCACACCAGGACTCTTCAATAAATAAATTAATTGAATTTTTGAGTAGTTCGAATAAGTTCTATGAAGGATATTATGAACATGCCTTCACTGTTTAAAAAGCTACCACTTACAAGAGTAGCTTGAGATCACCAGCTGAAAGTGAACAAAAGTAGATGGAAGAATGAAGCCATTTAATATCTCTTATTTTTTTGAATGAAGAATAAAGTAACAACTTTCCTGTGAGAGAGGAGGAGGGGATGTTTGATATAGGGCACTAAGAAATTAATTTGTGACTTATTTTCACCAAAATCTGAAGCAATCAAAAAATGCAAGGCATGGGTGTTGTAATGGCCTGAGGGGGAAATGGTATTGATGTTGTTATTGCTTCATATATATTGAAAATGAAGGCAAGTTATCAAGCTATGAGATAGAGGCAATAACTTTACCCAGGTTATGATAGGTAAGGCTTGGTGCTCCAAAAATCTGATTATACTTTTCTGCTATATTAAGTTGACAGTGCTGAGTACAGTACATCTATTCTCCTCTGCCTGTCCTGACTAGCAAAATAGTCTTTTTACATGCTGAATAAGGATGTTACATAGAAGTAACTGAGTAAGTGAGCAAAGAATAAAATTAGATAATAATATAGTATCCAATTTAGTCAGTAAGATTTCAACCAAACTAGTTTAAACCTTAGAAAAACTATCTACAACAACCTATATTTGTTAGAAAATGGAAAGGAGTAGGAAGCATAATATAATTGGTGTTCAATGTGAATGTGTTGGTTCAGATAGAAATATTTTACCACAGTATCAGAAATTTCATCAAACTTTGCATGGTGTCAGTTCACCATGCTTATTTCAATCAGCCAATTCTATATAATTATAAAGTCATGGAACTGAAATGAACTTCCTAGTTTCCCTGGTTTAATTCTGTTATTTTACAGATGAGAAAATATAAGCCCAGAGATATTTTCTAAAAGTTCACTTGGAAATTACATTATACACTCTCCTATATTATGGATTGGTAAAAACCATCCCCTTCTATTTCAAAAACTCTAGTCTTAGTTTGGAATCCATGGGTGGCACTAAGTTCAATGCTCACCTACTAACTAAAGGTTGCTTGTTCAAGTCCACCCAAAAGTGCCTTAAAAGAAAGACCTGGGAATCTACTTCTGAAAAATTACAACCATTAGAAACCTCATGGTGCACAATTTGACTCTGACTCACATAAGAATACCAGGAGTCAGAATCGAACTGATGGCAATTAGTTTGGATCTCAATCTTAGTATAGTCTGTTAGGACAATTCAATTTATAAAGCCTCTGATTTAAAGAGTAACCAATTTCTCTCTCCAGAGCTGCTACTTTCCTGGCATTATCACATCTTTGTTCATATTAGGAGCTCTGGTAGCGTAGTGGTTACGAATCGGGCTGCGAACCACAAGGTCAGCAGTTT
>NW_006408579.1:9897749-9899277 GCF_000296735.1 Chrysochloris asiatica
GACACCATCTCTGTTGTCACCACTTTTCTGGTCATGATCTCTTGTTCCTCTCACGTTCTTCCCTCTTGATGGTCCTAGGTTCCCCTGTTCCTGAGATGACAGATTAATTTAGTTGCACCTCTTCTACATTTACAGTTGTGTCAATCGCCATTGAAGCTGAAAACAAGTGCTTGCAATTGTATCATAAAGTCTTATCCCCCTCATTACCAGACAGGACGGAAATTATTCAGTTGGGTTTCTGTATTACTCCCCATGATCTGGCACTAAGAACCCTCATGAAAACTTGTAAGCCAGCCACTTAGTGCCTTTACAGCTACCCAGTTTTGGTAGCTGAAGTCTAGGTTGCCCATCTCTATCAGCCCAGTGTATTGAAGAGACACGCTTTATCCTTGATATGGAGAATTTCCCCCTATTTGTTTGTAATTTTGAGCAGCCTCCTCCATAATCAAGGGTCCAGTTGATCAGGTTGTAGCAGTTTACACTTGCTCCCTGTATCCTATGTCTTTATCTTCATTTGGTTGAATTCTGGTCAGCAAACCATCTACACTAGGTCCAATGGGTACCATTTGCAAGTCCAGGAGCTCCCACACATCTTCCCCTTCTTCAAATCCAGTGACTGCTTCATTCTTAACTTTAGCGCTCAGTGGCAAAGTCAGTGTCATTGAGATCAGGAGTTCACACACCTTCCTGAACTTCAAATCCATCAGACCATCCTCTTCTCTCTCTCATTCTACGGTCATCAGACATCCTGTAATGTAGCAAATCTCAGCCCATGTCTTCTTTGCTGCAATTCCCATAGTTCCACTCATAAGTCAACTAGGAAGGTTGCCATTAAACATAAAAAACCTTTAATGTGTTCCATTTGTGTTTCACTCTTAGACAGGAGTTTACCCTGATGAATTGACTTTTCTTGCTTTAGTGGCATCAGGGCAAACTTGTCTTAATGGAAGTTCTTATCTCTACATTTATTAATTGGCCTTTGGTACTTGGAAGAAAGAACTGAGCAGGGTAGGATGAGTGGGTGTGGGGATGGAGTGGGAAAACTTGTCGAGGTCCAATGTCGGGGTCAAGCCTCGACAAGGAAGTGTGGGTGTCACAAAGAAGGGAGATTTGGCGGTGAAAGGGATAGAGAAAGAGAGAGATGAAATATATACAAAAAAGACAGACACATAGATATGATGCAAGCTGGCAGGTAGACAGATTTGCAAATATTTTGCCTAGCATTGCATGCAGAACTCAGTCTACCTCAGTCTTTTATTCTCTTTTTTAGGGAGAGATTTGTTACAAAGGAAGGATGTAATTCACAAAGGGAGGATGTAATTCACAAAGGGAGGACATGATTCTTTAGATAAGACAGGATATGGAACTGAAATGTGATTAATCATTCTAAACAGGACATAATGAATCACAGGAACAACTTTTAAAATATTTTCATAGTTTTTCTTAACAATCTAACATTTTTATTTTTACAGAAAAAAGGTTCAATCAAGCTGTTATATATTGACTTTTAGGCTTAAATGATCTAGAG
>NW_006408579.1:9900031-9901273 GCF_000296735.1 Chrysochloris asiatica
CTGAGAAGGGCCATGGGGTTGGATTTTCGTCCATGTCACAGGGCCACTGATCAACCCAGGGTCTGTGTATTCTATCCCCAGCAGAACTCACCGCATAAATATAAAAATCTGCTAAAGTCACAACAAAATGAAGTCATAAAAAAAGTCCCCAGGGCAACTAAGTAACACCCTTTTCAGAACTTCTAAGAGGCAGCTGAAATTCCCAAAGGAAATACCTTGTGGGCGGAGGTCAATGTGTGAAGATATTAAAAAATCTCAATGAGGCTCTTTATTTCTTTTTTTTTTAAAACACTGTTATGATACACTTACAAGTAACTGAGAAAGAAGGTCTCTTCCCTGGTTTCTTCACGGCCTTTAAAATATAGTCCTGGGAGAAGGATCCAGGCAAATTCTCCTGGAGAGCCAAGTGCATCAAGAGTCCAGATTTGTTGGGGCAGCTACACTCATCCTGACCTGCCAATAAGATTTAGTGAGTTACTCAAGTTAGAAAGAGCAATTTGGACTTCAAATTCTGCTATCTGCCCAGGTAGTGTCCTTTCTGCTGAATCCAGAGAATTCTTGCCAATTTGGAGAGTCACAGTTTGTAGTATGGATTTCTGCCCAAGGGAGTTGGATGGATACCAGTGCTTACTTCACAGACAATCATTTACAGTGCTGAAAAGTTGTCTCTCGGTCATGATCCATACAAAATGAAGTTCCACAGAAAGCTTCATACGAAGAAAAATAGCCCTGACAAAAGCTACTAATGGCATGGATAGGAAAGATAGGTTTTGAGTTCTGGCAAGATAATGGAGTAGCTAGAAATGCTACACAGACCCTTTATAACAAAAATTTGTTGTTGTTGTTAAGTACTGTCTAGTTGGTTCCGACTCATAGTGACCCTGTATAGGGTTTTCAAAGGAGCAACTGGTGAGGTTGAACCATCAACTCTGTGGTTCAGATAATCTTACAGTCCAGTGCATTAACTTGCATCACCACAAGATACAAACAGATACAAACAGACAAAATGAGTGAAATATTAGTAACAATAGAAAATCTGGAAATAGAAATCCAGCAGATTACTACTAAGATTTCAGAAATGGATAATACATTAACAAGCAAAATAGTAGATTTGAATCAATCAAATTAGTGAACTAGAACATAAAACTCTAGATACTAGTCTTCTAGCAGAACAATCAGTAAAGAAAGAAAGAAAAAATCTGAAGAAAGCCTAAGATTTCTATGGGATAGCATCAAGAGGAA
>NW_006408579.1:9920785-9921891 GCF_000296735.1 Chrysochloris asiatica
GTATTGTTGTTAGGTGCCATCGAATCAGTACTGACTCATAGCAACCTTATGCACAGCAGAAGAAAACACTGCCCAATCTTGGGCCACCATCACTTTGTTGCCGTGTTTGAGTCCATCAATGCTGCCACTTTGCCAACCCATCTCACTTAGGGTCTTCCTCATTTTCTCTGACCCTTCACCTTATCAAATATGATATTCTTCTCCAGAGATGGGACCCTCCTGACAATATGTCTGAAGTATGAGAGATGAAGTTTGGCCATCCTGCCTCCAAGGATCCCTCTGGATGCACTTCTTCCAACACAGATCTCTTGG
This sequence comes from Chrysochloris asiatica, assembly GCF_000296735.1. Taxonomy (NCBI): domain Eukaryota; kingdom Metazoa; phylum Chordata; class Mammalia; order Afrosoricida; family Chrysochloridae; genus Chrysochloris; species Chrysochloris asiatica. The sequence continues at coordinate 9,921,098 of NW_006408579.1, forward strand.
TTCTTTTGGAAGCCCATGGCATTTTCAATATTCTCCTCCACACCATAACTCAAAAGCATCAATTCTTCTATAGTCTTCCTTATTTACTGTCCAGCTTTATCATTCATATGAGGTTATTGAAAATACTATGGCTTGGGACATGTGTACCTTAAGTCTTCAAGTTGACTTCTTTGTTCTTCAACACTTTAAAAATGTCTTTTTTTAAAAAAAAAAAAAAAGTGCTTTAATTGTGAACTATATGATAGTTTGTGCAGCAAATTTGCCTAATGCAACACATCGTTTGATTTCTTGACTGCTGCTTCCAAGAGTGTTGATAGTTGATCCAAGAAGGATTAATTCCTTGACAACTTCAATGCTTTCTCTGTTGATAAGAATGTTGTTTATTGGTCCAGTGGTGAGGATTTTTGTTTTCTTTACATTGAGTTGTAATTATTTGATCTTCATCAATAAATGTTTTAAGACCTCTTCACTTTCAGCAAGCAAGGTTGTAACATCTGCATATCACATATTGTTAATGAGTCTTCCTCCAATCCTGATACCACATTTTTCTTCATATAACCCAGCCTCTCAGATTATTTGCTCAGCATACAGGCTGAATAAGTATGGTGAAAGAATACAACCTTGTCACACATCTTTCTTCATTTTAAACCATTCAGTGTTCCCATGTTCTGTTCTAACAACTGCATCTTGGTCCATGTACAGATTCCTCATGAACATAATTAAGTGTTCAGGAATACTCATACTTCGCAATGTTGTCCATAGCTTTTCATGATTCACACAGTCAAAAGCCTTTG
>NW_006408579.1:9923711-9925264 GCF_000296735.1 Chrysochloris asiatica
ACCCTGTACAGGGTTTCTGAGACTGTAAATCTTTGTGGGAGCAGAAAGCCTCATCTTTCTTCTGTGGAACAGCTGGTAGTTGTGAACTGCTGTCCCTGAGGTTAGCAGCCCGTTTCGTAATCACTACGCTACCAGAGCTCCTTGTGCCCTGTATTGTTGTTGTTGTTGTTGAGTACCGTCAAGTCGATTCTAACCCATAGTGACCCTGTACAGGGTTTCTGAGGAGCAGCTGGTGAGCTTGAACCACCAACCTTGCAGTTCAAATGGCTTCTTTGCAGTCTGGCATATTAACCCACAGCACCACACCAGGACTCCATGCCCTGTATTAGAGCCCTTAAATTTGCACCTATTTTTTCACTGATGATCTTTATAATTCTGGGATTCACATTTAGGTCTTTAATCCATGCTGATTCAGTCTTTGTATATGGCATGAGGTAAAGTCTTGTTTTTGCATATCTTTTGCATATTGATTTTCAGTTCTGCCAGCACCATCTGTTGAAGAGACTATGTCTTTCCCATTCAGTGTACTTTGACACTTTGTTAAAGATCAGTTGGCTGTATGTTGATGAGTTCATTTCTAGATTCTAGATTCTGTTCCATTGATCAATGTATCTTTCGTTGTACCAGTACAGGGTGTTTTAATCAGTGGAGATGTGGAGTAACTTTTGAAATCAGGGAGTGAGAGGCATCCAACTTTGTTCTTCTTCTTAACCAGTGCTTTCCTTAGCCTGGGTCTCTTTCCTTTCCATGTAAAGTTTGTGATTGTTTTTTTCCATCTCTCTAAAGAATGTTGTTGGAATCTGAATTGGGATTTCACTATATGAGTACATTGCTTTGGATAGTATTGACATTTTCATAATGTAGAGTCTTTGTATCAACAGCATAGTATATTCTTGCATTTCTGTAAATCTCTGTTGGTTTCTTGTAGTGGTGTTTTGTAGTTTTCTTTGTATAGGTCCTTTGTGTCTCTGATTATATTTATTCCTAAATATTTCATCCTTTGGGTGGCTATTGTAAATGGTATTGCTTTCCTAATTTCATTTTCAGTGCTGTCATTACTAGTATGTGAAATAGAATGGATTTTTAAAAATATTTTATTGTCAATTGTGTGATAGTTTACATGGGAGAATATTAGCTTTACATTCGTCCTATCATATATTGTTACACTGTCATGGTTACAATCCCCTCCATGCATCATCAACCAACCAAAGGGTATACCTACCAACCAAAGGGTATACCTGGTCGTCTGGACACAGCCTGTCTCCCTCTCTGGGTATAGAGTTCCCAGACACTCCATCTCTCCACATCATCGTCTCTGCCTCCATCTCTGGCACCACTCTTTTTCTAGGGTCCCACACTCCGCTCTTCTCACTCGATGGTCCCAGAGACCTCCACTCCTGGACTGAAAAGTCAACCATTCCCTTTTGCTACAAAATGTCTACGTTTTCATTTCCATCCCTCACAATCAGTCCTGATAACAATTATTCACCATTTTATCACAAGGGACCTATCCGCATCTCCTTTAGTCAGCCCCGCCCAGACAGATTGGATAT
>NW_006408579.1:9926554-9927899 GCF_000296735.1 Chrysochloris asiatica
TTCATGAGGGATATTGGTCTATAATTTTCTTTCTTAGTTATGTTCTTCCCTAGTTTTGTGGAACTCATTGGAAGATTCATTGCTTCATAGAATATGTTAGGAAGTTTTCCATCCTCTTCTATATTCTGGAATAATTTGAGTAAAATTGATGACAGCCCTTCCCTGAATGTTTGGTAGAACTCACCAGTGAAGCCATATAGACCTAGATGTTTTTTGGTTGGGAGTTTTTGGATGACCTGGTCAATTTCTTCCTCTGTTCAAATTTTCTTCTTCACTCTGTTTAAGTTTAGGTAGGTCATGCTTTTCTAAAATTGTATCCATCTCATTTAGATTTTCAAATTTATAGGAGTATAACTCTTCATAATATTCTGTTATTATCCCTTTTATTTTTATTGGTTCTGTTGTGACATCACCCATGTGTTTTTTTATGCATGTTATTTGTGTCTTTTCCCTATTTTCTTTTGTTAAGTTTGCCAATGGTTTTTCGATTTTATTAATCCTTTCTCGTTCTGTTGATTCTTTCTAGAGTTTTTCTGTTTTCTATCTCATTTATATCTGCTCTAATCTTTATTATTTTCTTTCTTCTGTTGATTGTAGGTTTTCTTTGCTGATCTGTTTCTAGTTGTTGGAGAAGTTATGTTCATGTGTTGATTTTTGTTCTTTCATCTTTTTGGATGTGTGCATTTATTACAACAAACTGTCCTCTCAGCACTGCTTTTGCTGTGTCCAAAATCTTTGATATGTTGTGTTTTCATTCTCATTTGTTTCCAGGAGCTTTTGTGAACTCACTTTTTATTTCTTCTACTACCCAGTAGCTTTGAAGCAAGATGTTATTCAGTTTCCATGTATATGACTTCATATCCTTGGTCTTCCTAGTTTATTTCTAATTTTATAGCATTTTTGTCTTAGAAGATGCTTTATGGTATTTTGATGCTCATAAATTTATAGAGGTTAGTTTTGGGGCTTAACAACACATGGTTTACTCTGGAGAATGTTCTATGTGCCCTGGAAAAAAATATGTATTGTGCTGCTGTTGTGTTGAATGTTCTGTACACATCTATGAGGTCGAGTTTGCTGATTGTGTTGTTAGTCCCTCTGTGTTTTTGTTGAGTTTCTTTCCAGTTGTTCTATCCTTTCTAAAAAGTGGTGTACTAAAATCTACTACTATTATTGTAGATTTGTCTATTTCCTTCTTTATATCAGAGTTTGCTTTATATATTTTGGAGCTCTTTCACTGGAAGCATATATATTTATTATGGTTATGTCATCTTGTTCAATTAACACTTTAATCATGAGATAATGTCCATCTTTATCTATATACTGGTTTTTGCCTTAAAGTTTATTT
>NW_006408579.1:9930589-9941650 GCF_000296735.1 Chrysochloris asiatica
TTTCCTGCTCATTTGTCCCATTCACCTTTTCTTGTTTATCATGTGCTGATGTGGTCATCTGTTTCTTGGACATCATCAGTAGTTAGCTGTGACCTTAATAATTAGATGAATGTATGTTGAGCTTTCATTATGCTTTCTGACTGCCTCCAGGTAGACGTGATCAGGAGATGGATTTCCCTTTTCACTCTTCTTATTACTCAACTCAGAGTAACTGTAGCAGGTGTTGGTTTCCTATCTGGTGTATGGCAGCTGATATTGGCTTTTGCCTGGATGGTGAGACCTTACAGGTTGTGATTGTAGCTTGACTATATGACTGTAATTGCTGTCTCTTCTTGGGTAACGTAGGAAGAGAAAAAGCCCTCTAGAGGTATAAAGGGGACCAAAAAATAAAACAGCAACAGCAAAAAAGAGATTGAATACTATAGTCTATAATTGTGGAAAAGAGAGAAGAGAGAGAAAAAAAAAAAATTCTCTAGAAAAATATGTATGACTTTAATTTCCCTCTCTTGGCTTCTTGCCTTCAAGGCTGCCTGAGCAATGTCAAGATGTCACTGTTGGTCATTATGACATAACTTAGGATTTAATTTTCAGTCTGTTTCCTTTTTAATCTTTTCCCTCCCCCACTCCACAACCCCTGTTCAGGCCTTTTTTTCTAGTGATTAACAGATCAGAGTCTGCTGTATCTGTTTTGGCTTCTGTTTAGTTTTAAGTGGAACCTTTCCCCTTAAATTCTCCTGAGCAGATCAGTGTGCATGTGTGGTAGAACCCTCTGGAAGTGGAGCATGTCAACTTCCTCAGGCACTCCCTTGAGTCACCAGAATGGAGGTGTGCAGACAGCGAGAGTCCAAGTAACAAAGAAAAGAAAAAAAAAAAAAAAAGATTGTCCATACCTTTATCTCCAAGGATGGGTCAGATGTCGATGGTAGGAGTGCTGCTCTGATCCTTCCTCCGCTCCCTCTCACCCAAGTTGGCACTCTGGGAGTTACTGAGGCTAGCCAATCAGAAAACACTAGTTTTCTTGCTTCCTCAAGAAATTCCACTGGCTGTAAGCCTTCAAACTTTCTAAATATTCCTTTATGTGTAGCTCAGAGTTCTGGAACCATCCCCTGCCTGAACCTGCTTTATCCAATATTCCATGCCACCACTGGTGGAGGTCCTCACTGCACTTCTCCCTGATCCTCCATGAAGAATAGCCTCTTTCTATCATCTTTTTATGTTTCCTGCACCATTTAATATTTTACCCATAGAATCTTTCACTTGAGGCTTAAATTTTTACTTCAGTTCTTTCTGCTTGAGAAATTCTGAAACTGTTATTATTCCCTTTTGGTTTTCTAGCTATTGGTCTTTGCACATTTCATTATAATACTTAATTTTGTCTTCTTGAGCTGTCCTTTGAAATGTTCTATTCAGATATTTTAGTTTCTCATTTGTTACAGTCACTTTAGCTTTTGTACACTTAAGAGCAAGTTTCAGAGTCTCTTCTGACACCAATATTGGTCTTTTCTTTCTTTCCTCTCTTTTTCATCAACTTTTGCTTTCCTCTTGTTAAAATCCTGATGTCATTCCACAATTCTCCTGAGTTTTAGTTATTAGTGTTTAATGCATCTAATCTTTTCTCAAGATAGTCTCTGAATTCAGGTGAGAAATACTCTAGGTCATATTTTGGGTCTTGTAGACTTGTTTCATTTTTCTTCAGTTTCAGCCTGATTTTGTATATGAACAATTGATTGCCTGTTCCACAGTCAGCCCCAGATCTTATTTTGACTGATGATACTGAGCTTCTCCATCATCTCTTCCCATGTTTATAGTCAATGTGATTTCTGTGTATTTCATATAGGTGAGGTCTGCAGTTATAGTCATCATTTGTGTTTCTTAAAAACTTACATTTGCAATGAAAAGACCTTGGTCTTACAAAATTCTATCATGTGATCTCCAACTTCCTTTCTATCACCAGGTGATCCTTCTCTTTGTCTCCAACTTTCTATTCCAGTTACCAGTAAGTATCAATGCATCTTTATTGCATGTTTGATCGTTTTCAGATTGAAGAAGTTGGTAGAATTCTTCAATTTCATCACTTGCTTTAGTGGTTGGTACATAAATTTGAATAATAGTGGAATTAACTGGTCTTCCTTTTAGGCATATGGTTATTGCCCTATCATAAACAGCACTGTATTTCAAGACAAATCTTGAAATACACTTTTTGACAATGAATGAGATGACATTCCTACTCAATGTGCTGTTCCCAGCATAGTAAATGGTATGATTATCTGATTCAAATGGCCAGTACCAGTCCATTTCAGCACACAAATGCCTAAGATATTGATCTTTTTACATTCCATCTCATTTTTGATGACTTCCTATTTTCCTAGATGTGTACTTCGTACATTATATGCTCTGATTATTAAAGGATATTTAATAACAGATGCAAAATGGGTGTTTTTTTTTTTTTCTTTTCATTTCTCATCTACAAATGAAGGTCCCAAAATCTTTGCTGCTTCCACGTCATTAAAGTAAACTGTGCTTTGTGGTGGTATCTCTTCCCTAGTTGCATTTCGAGTGCTTCCCAACCTGAGTGGTTCATCTTCCAGCACTATATCAGGCAATGCTCTGCTGTTATTAATAAGGCATTCACTGGATAACCGTTCAGAAGTAGTATTCCTCTCCTACTTCCTAGCCTATCTTATCTAGAAATTCCATTCAAATCTATCTGTCCACCATGGGTATCCCTGCTAGTATTTCAAGTACCAGTGACATAACTTCTAGCATCACAGCAACACACAAGCCACTAAAGTACAACAAAATGACAGCTAAGTGGTGAACTTTGGTGAGTAGCACCTGGGATCTTAAAAGTTCATGAGAAGTCATGTAAAGTGCAACTATTGTTCTCTTACTGTCTGGAGAACAGAAGAATGATGAAAATTGAAGAAGCTTGAAAACAATTAGTCCACTGGACTAATGGACCATGTGGATAACAGTTTCCATGACCCTGAGACCTCAATATCTAGATGGTCCCAGCTACCACTACCAACTGCTCTGAGAGGGGTCACATCAGAGGGTCCTGATTCAAGTGGGAGAAAATGTGGAAGAAAACTAAAAATCATGAAAAAGTACAAGCTTACTGGTCAGATAGAGACTGGTAGAATCCTGAGACTATGGCCCTTGCTTACCCTTCATGTCTGGAATTGAATTCCCTCTACCCAGTAGAAAGATATATGATGAAGACAACATCCCTAGTGATGTCTGAACACCATAGAATGATCAACCATTTGAAATCAAAAGGGCAGCATTTATCTAAGGTCAAAATTCAGTTGGGTGGGAAAAGGAGAAGGATATAGAAACAAAAAAAACAGGGATTTGAACCATAGAAAGAATTTGAGAAAAGGAGGTGTGAGATGTACCTTGACAGTCTCCAAGCTCTTCCATTATACTTCTTTACTCATCCTTGATATGCAAATGAAATAATTGTAAACATTTTATTGAACATCAACTATATTCAAGGTGTTATAGTCAATACTCTGAATATCTAAGGAGACTTAAATATAGACCCAACAACCTAAGAGCTTAGTGTATAGTTGTACAGAAAAGACAAGAAGGCAAGCAAAGCAGAATGTGATCATTGTTAAATGAATTATACATAATAAATGTAAGCATAATAAAGTTTCAGGTTAGAGAGAATTTATAAGAGACAACTTTAGGAAAAACACCATTGGACTTGACTTAGGATTGTGTGCTAATTGTCACCCAGTATCTATTCTTTTGTTATTATTAATCATTAAACCTGATTCTATTTGGATGGCAAATAAGTTGGAAGATTCACATTTCCAAGCCTACCATGCACCTAGCTGTGGCCATGTGATTAGGTTCTGGACCAATAAATATAAGTAAAATTGTGTGTACAACTAGAAAGGATGCTTAAAGGGACTTGAATCTGCAGTCAGGGGCACCAGTTTTATAAATTCACCTTTTGTTTTTGTTTTCTTTCTGAACTGGAATTTGGACATGATGGCTGAGTTCTAAAAGCTATTTGAACCAGAAGATAATTTTGAAACTAGAAATCACACTCTAAGATAATAGAGCAAGAAAATAGGAGTGAACAAAATTTCTACCTGTTGTGGAATGAATTGATCTATGAATTCTCTTGCCAAAAACTAAAGCTAAGGGAAATTGTCAAAATCAATGATATATGGACAATAGAAACTGACCACAGGTAAATTATTAATTGAGGATAATTTATTCTCTAAGGATATTTATGTATTTATTCAGGTAAAAATGTCAAGATTCTATGATCTTTGTCCCCAGGCCATTCCCATTTCACTGCCACCACAACCCACAAATTGTTCAAGTATAACAGTCACATTACTGCTATGAAGCAAGCCAGGAAAACAGAATGGACTTTATTTAGGTCAGTAGGTACAAACCCATGAAAGCATTGACAGTAAGTAGTGAACTTAACAGGAAACAAAGAAACCCCATAGTTATTTGAGTTTGTGGTTGCAATCCCTACTTAGGAAGATCACTGGATCAACCAGAAATAAAATAAGAGAACATGGAAATGAGAGAGTAATGCAAGCTCAATATATGCTTTCCACATATCGCGTGTTTATTAGAACACTGTGGACAGACAAAAGGGAGATTTAGAAAGTCAAACAGAAAGAAAAGGCCCAGGTCTAAGTGAGAACTTGACTCATGGTGAGCTTATGCACAACAGAATGAAATTCTGCCAGTCCTGTGCCATTCTCACAATTGTTGCAAAGCTTAGCCTACTGCTGCTGCTACTGTGCCAGTCCACATCATTGGGGGGTCTTCCTCTTTTTCTCTGACCATCCATTTTACCTCACATGATATCCTTCTCCAAGGATTGGTCCCTCTTGACAATATGTCCGAATTATTAGAGAAAAAGTCTCGCCATTCTAACTTTCAAAGAGCAATCTGGTTATACTTCTTCCAACTTCATATCAACAAATTAAACTACTTAGATTAATTGGACAAATTCCTAGAAATGTGCAAATTACCTAAAATGGCTCAAAAAGAAATGGAAAATTGAATGAATCATTAAAAAGTAATGAAATTGAATTAGTAATGTAAAATCTTCCTCGAAAAAAAGCTCAGGACAGGATGGTTTCACTGGTAAATTCTGTCAAATATTTAAGAAAGAAATTTTATTAATATTATATAAACTCCTTGAGTAAATAAGGGAGGAGGGAACATTTCCCAACTGATTTTATAAGTTAACAAATTCAGACAAGGGCATAAAAAGACCCCACAGATAGATATATCTCATGAACACATACAAAAACATCATTAATTAAATATTAGCAAATTTAATTTGTTAATACAACAATATATGATTATATACCGTAATCAAGTAGGATTTATCCCAGAAATGTAAAATTGAATCAACATCTGAGAATCAATTAATATAATAAAGAATACTAATAGAACAACACTCATGGAAATAGCAATCAAGAAATCAAACAATGTATTGCATTAGCAAAATCTGCTGCACAAGAGCTCTTTAATGTGTTCAAGAACATGATGTCAGTGTGAGGACTAAAGTGCACCTGACCCAAGCCAATAACTTCATAGTTATATGAATGATGCATGAATAAGGAAGACCATATAGGAATTAATGCATTTGAATTATGGTATTGGAAAAGAATATTAAAAGTACCAAGGACTGCTATAAGAACAAATAAATCTGTGTTGGAAGAAGTACAACCAGAATGCTCCTTAGAGGCCAAATTAGCCATAATTCATCTCTCATACTACCGACATATTATCAGGAGGGACCTGGAGAAGGACATCATGTTTGATAAAGTGGAGGGCCGGTGAAAAAGAGGGAGACCACAACAAGATGGATTGGCACAGTAGCACCAGCAATGGGTTCAATTATAGTAACCATCGTGAGGCTGGCACAGGACTGGGCAGTGTTTTGTTTTGTTGTGTATAGGGTTGCTATAAGTAGATACCAAGTCAGAAACAACAGTACAGATATTAATTGTATGTATGTATGTGAATCCTGGGGTGGTGCTGTGGAATAAGCACTGAACTGTTGTTAACCACAGGTCAACCATGCAAACCTGCCAGCTGCTCCTTGGAAACCCTACACAAGATCGCTAAGAGCTGAAATTAACTCCAAAACACTTAAAAACAAATGTATGTATGCATAAAAGTATGTTCATCAAACACTGCAGCCATTATCTCACTTAATGCCTTTTGATTCTCATTTTGATTTCTAAATTAAATAAGCATTCTAACTGTAATCTGAGTAAATGTAACCTGAGGAACTGAAAGTTTATTTTTTTCATGATTCCCACTACCAAATTTTCTGACTAACACTTAAAGTGATGTGATTACTAAAGTTTAGGGCCGCAGAGTCCCTTAAAGTTCATGGATTTCATGGACCCATTCAAATTCAAAGCTAAGAATATAATTTTTCCTTTTGAGCTAGATATCACAGGTTCCAGGAAGACCATGAGGCTATTTCAGATATAGAAGATGATGGTAAATGCCATCTAGTTGGTTCCAACTCATATCAGCTGTGTATAGGTTTTCTGAGACTATAAATCTTTGTGGAGGCAGAAAGCCTCATCTTTTTCCCATGGTGAGCTTGAACCACCAACCTTGAGGTTGTACTTCTTTCAACATAGATTTGTTTGTTCTTTTGGAAGTCCATGCTATTTTTAGTACTCTTCTCTAACACCATAACTCTGAACCTTGTAGTTCACTGTCCAGTGCCTATCCTCTAGAGCCATTGATTTCTCTGTATAAGAGATATCACTCGTCAAAAATCTTTATCATTTATGACCAAAAGTTTTTTTTTTTTTAATCTTACTGTCTCTATAATTCATCCTTACAGTTATACTCTCTTTGTGGTACTCTCTCATTGACAGCAAGGACAGTATATGGCAACAGTATACCAGAGATTCATTAAAGGAAACCCAAAATGTGTCGAGGATAAAAACCAGAAGCTTCCAAAATTGTGGTGTTGACCAACCACTAATGTATAAAAGCTGGTCTTGGTCTTCCCTATTTTGCTTAATATATACAAATACTACTCAAAACAAAAATAAGCTATGTGACAATGTAGGATAAGCACTGGACTATGAAGCACAAGGTTTGTGGTTCAAGCCTACCAGCCTCTCCTTGGAAACACTATACAGTGATGCTATGTGTCAGAACTGACTCGAAGGCATTTAACAATAACAAAATCATAAGTAGGTAAGGGCAAGGCAAGCTTTTATATGTGTTCAATATAAAAATTTTTAAATTATCCTTCATCATTATAGTTCCATATAAGTAAACAATTATTATTTAAAATATGAAGATATAATCTTGTAATTCTCATAAGTTGAATGAATTTAACATTTTTAAAAATTCTCATATTGTTCTTATTTTTAATTTCAATAAGTAGCAACGTTTTTCCACTCAGCATAATTCTACAAACAATACTAGGAAATTGCTAACCCAGATTTTACAAATGTTATCCTAGTTTTCCCCCATATGTAACATTTAAGATGATTTTGAGCATACATGAGATGATTTTGGGTATAATATAAGAAATGTTCATATTATGCCCAGACAGCACAAAAATAACATTGAATCACAGACTGAAAAAATGTTCTCACATCTTTTTCCATTTTCCTTTAGCTCTTCTAATTGGAGAGAGACTTAACTTGGTACTAGTTTTTACCAGCGATCTAATGTTAAGATAATCTCCCATGTAATAAAAGGGAATTGACATTAATATTAAAGTCTTGAAAAAGTACAGTCAAGAATATTTAGCTAGAATTTAATAACATTATTTTGTTTCCACTATTTTTATGGTGAAAGGTTTTACATTTTAAAGTTTCCTTTTTAAAACTCATGAAAGTATTGCAGACATAAAATAAAATTTAACCTTAACTTTACTATGTGAGAATATAAAGGGTTATCTAGTATATAAGTCTTCGAAACCTGGGCAGCCAGTCAAAATGACAACCCTTATTCAATCAGAAGATCTTGTCTCATTTTTAGTTCTCCGTGGTGCCATTTGTCTTTCTTTTCCTGACTTCCATTGCTATGATATGGTTAGCCTTACACTAAATCTTGTCTACTCACTGTATGCGAAACCCTAACGTGTATTGCTGTGAAACCTCTGCCCACTCTAATCTTCCTTTGCCCAATTCTGAATCCTTCCAAATCCTGGGTTATCAAAGCCACAGCTAACCCTTTCCACTGGTAGACAGGATTGTGTCCCATTCTGAGTTCTTAATATTATCTTTACTAACAGGTTCATTCTTCTTAATTAATTCCAACTTTGTGCCAGGATTTACAGTCAATCTGAGACCTATCAAGTATTATTGAACTTTCAATCACAATTCAAAGGGATAGGCTATAATTGATGCATTTGTTAGAAGAACTGAGAAAAAAAATGCTCCATTTTCTAGATTCATACTGAACTAACCCACCTAAAATCAACTTAGTGATTAACTGCATCTTTCCATAAACTAAATATTTTTCCCTAATACTTTGTTTCTATTAAGTGTCATTTAGTCAGTTGCAACACATAGCGACCCTGTATAAGGTTTCTGAGGAGTGGCTGGTAATTTTGGACCACTAACCTTGGGGTTCAAACTGTCCTTGCAGTCCAGCACATTGTCCTGCAGCGGTACACCTCTTATTCCCTATTACTGTTGTTGTTGTTAAGTACCATGGAGTCGGTTCCAACTCAGACTGACCCTTTACTACTTGCCATCAAAAGAGATTTTGATTCCAGGACGTTAAAGATCATTACCGCTTCCCAAACCAAACCAAGTTAAAATCTTCTTTCAGTGGTGGTGGTAAGGAGTTCTAGTAGTGTAGTGGTTACCAATCGAGCTGCTAACCTCAAGGTTGGCAGTTCGAAACTACCTGCTGTTCCATGGGAGAAAGATGAGGCTTTCTTCTCTCGTAAAGATTTTCAGCCTCGGAAACCCTGTATGGGGTCGTTATGAGTCAGAACCGTCTCCACGGTACTTAACAACAAAAGTGGTGGTGGTGGTGTGCCGTGGAGACGGTTCTGACTCATAACGACCCCATACAGGGTTTCCGAGGTTGCAAATCTTTACAGGATTTCTCCCACGGATCTACTGATAGTTTCTAGCTAGCTGACCTTGAGGTTAGCAGCCTGACTGGTAATCACTATGCTACCAGAACATCTTCTTCTAGTTGAGTCTACAAAAATAGTCATCTTCCTTTTGCTGTATCAAGTTCATCAAAACTTCAGGTTTTTACATAGATTTCTTACAGCAGCTAATTCCTTTCTCCCTGAAAAGTGCCTAGATTTTTCCTAGAGCCAGAATATCACCCACGTTTTCCTAGTTTTTAAATCAGTTTTAGAAAGGAATCAAGGTTGAAATGGACCTTGGCATTTATCTAAGTATCCTCCCATGCAATAATTAAAATTCTACCAAAAACTCTACATGAAAATGAGTTTCCTGAAAGAATGTATTTTACAGCTTGAAATCCTTACAGAATTTATTGTTTCTCCAAAATGAATGAACTTACACTAGAAAATCCACACTTCTGAGGGCTCTTTCTCAGAGTCTGGTCTCAGAGATGGGTGGCTAGGTTGGTGAGAGTTATTATCAGTGATGATGTAACCATTTTTCTTTTTCTTTTTATTTTTTAAGAACCAATTAACTCATATAGAAACCAAACTGATGGATTGCCCTCTTTATCACTCTGAGCCAACATAATCATTTGAATTAAACACTAACCAATATAGAAAACATTATTTGGAGGAAGATACATGTCTTAATTTTTGAAAAAAATACACTTTAAAGTGGAATCATTTAAGTTGTTACAAAACAGCAAAGTTTCCTTTAAAAGAAATTTTCTTTAAAAGAAACTGTCTCTCCTGGTTTCCATTCAAAGGAGAGTGGAAGAGAATGAACATTTAATAGGCATTTTATGATAGGCATTTCCAGTCTATATTATCTTATTTAAGCATAACAATGTAAAGAGTTTCAGTTGGAATAATTTGTTCAGGGTCACAGAGCTAATAAATGACTGATTTGTGATTCCAAACTGTAATTACCCAATTGTGCTGCTATTCACCCTTAAACTCCTTCCCATCCGGTTTTCAATGGGCATTGTCTTTATCAAGATCACCTGAGACCTTTGGGACATCTTACCTGTTTAATAGTGGGGGTGGTGGTGGTTGTGTGTCATCAAATGTGTTCCAACTCATAGCAACCCTGTATGGTATTTCCAAGGCTGTATATCTTTATGTGAACAGAAAACTCATCTTTCTCCCATAGTGGATTCAAATTTCTGGCGGATTCGAATTGCTGACCTTGTGGTTAGCAAACCAACATGTAACCCACTACACCACCAGAGATCCTTGATTTAGCAATGTTGTTGTTAAGTTCCATGAAATCAGTTTCAACACATGGCAACTCTGTATAAGGTTTCTGAGGAACAGCCGGTGGGTTTGAACCTCTCCACCTTGCAGATAGCAGTCCAGTGCTTATCCTACTGCACCAGTAGATAAAATCATAATCTCTTTGTTGAAACACTTCACTTGACTTCCAGGTCATCACATTCACTTGATTTTCTGCTACTTCTCTGGTCATTGTTTTCTAGACTTTACTATTTTCTTCTTTTTGCTCTAATACCTTAACATTAGGTCCCAAAGATTAGTACTTTTGATCTCCTCTGTTCTACATATACCTAAATTCTTTGGGGATTTTATTTAATTCCATAGCCTTACATTTGGATTAAATGAGGATAAATTGAATAGTATTGCTACTAGGGTTCCAGTTCTAACATGTATGGATTTATTCCAAACAAAATATATTTAAGCATGTAACTGATCAGTGGAAGGCTTCAGACAAATTCTTTCAGTTATAAACTTGTCTTACCCTCATAAGAGTGCCTGTAAAATTAGGTTCATTCAAAGTATTATCTTCTAATGGAATCTGTTGAACCATTCAATGCACAGAGTTCAACTCAGCAGGTTATACAGTGACAATTTTTTTTTTAATTCCTAAGAGGTAATCTTGATATATTTTTGTGAAGGACACAGTGTGATCATAA
>NW_006408579.1:9943852-9945555 GCF_000296735.1 Chrysochloris asiatica
TCCACTGTGTACCTTGTTCTGGTAGAACAACTACATCTTGGTTTATGTACAGGTCCCACATTAACATAATTAAGTTAATTATAGAATGCTCACTTTTTACAATGTTATCTATAATATGTTTAAATTTATTATAATTCACACAGTCAAATGCCTTTGCAGAAACATTAAAGAAATAAAACTCGTTGTTGTTTGTAGGTGCCATCAAGTCAGTACAGACCCATAGCGACCTTATGCACAGCGAATGAAACACTGCCAGATTCTGAGCCAACCTGTACTATTGCCATGCTTGAGTCCATTGATGCTGCCACTTGACCAACCCATCTCTAACATTGTATTGAGATGTTGAGAAGTAATTGCACCAAATTTTGATATTTGTGTTTAATAAGGGTTTGTATGATTTTGTAGAAATAATTTTTTACTTGTCCTCGTATGTTGATGATTCTCAACTTTGTATTTCCAGCCTAGACCTCACCCCTGAACTCAGAGCTGCATAACTATTTAACACCTCACCACATAATTTGACCAAAACTGCTCCATCCATTTTCTTCAATGTCAGTTGATAAGAACTCCAGTGGCGCTGTGGGCAAATGTGCCAGACTGCAAAGCTGTTTGAACTGCAAGGTTGGTGGTTCAAGCTCACCAGCTGCTCCTTGGAAACCCTATACAGGGTCACTATGGGTCAGAATCGACTCGACGGCACTGAACAACAATAACAACTTGTTCTGGCCAAAAGCCATGAAGATATCCTTGACTTTTCCCTTCTCTTTCACTCACAAGCAATTTTTCTTCTTACCACTTCAGCTGATATTTCTTTGGTGCAAGTTATTATTAACTCTTACCAAAAGTATAGTAAGAGCTTCTTGTTCTCCCTTATCTTTCTTCTCAGTTTATATTACTGTTTCTCAAACTACATTGTGCATTCAAGGGGCCTGGGATTTTAAGTTGGATTCTGATTCAGTACATGTGGGGCAGGACTTGAGATACTTCAATTCCAATAAGCTCCAGAAGGTGCCAATGTTCCTGATTTGCAGCTAACAGTTTGAATAGCAGATATAAGAGTGATACTTTTAAAGCACGTCAAATCATTTCTCCACTGCTCAAAATAAACCAATACCTCCCCATTGTACTCCATGTAAAAGCCATAGTCCCTGAAATGGCCTACAGCCCTAAATGGCTCAAACACTTCCCTTAACTCACTTCTTCTAATACAGTTCCCTCCTCCTACCCCCTCCCCATCTCATTCCACTTTAACCACTCTGGCCTCCAGACTGTTCCTCAAACACTCCAGGCCAGCTCCTACTCAAACCTTTCTATTGTTTCTCCCTCTGGCTGGAAGGCTGTTTCAAACTTGACTCAACTGTCAAGCTATCAGTGACAACCTATTTAGAAATGTAAATACTTTTTCCACACAGTACTCCCATCTTCCTTGCTCAGCTTTTTATCAATAACATATATCACCTTGCTATGAGTGAGAACCTACTAAACAACAACAACATAATTTAATACTATTAACTGTATTATCCAGGAGACAGTTGTTTAAATAGAACAAGGGGACACTGAATGGTTTTAAAATAGGAAAGGTTGCACCAGGGTTGTAATTTTTCACCATACTTACTCAATCTGTATACTGATCACATAATCCCAGAAACTGGATTATATGAAGAAAATGTGCACCAGGATTGGAGGAAGACTCTTTAAATATC
>NW_006408579.1:9946414-9949102 GCF_000296735.1 Chrysochloris asiatica
AGTTTCTCTCACAGAGCAACTGGTAGATTTGAACTACTGCACTTAGCACCCCAGTTTATAAACCACTACACTACCAGAGTTCCTTTGGCATATGTTTGTTGTTGTTGTTGCTAAGTGCCGTCAAGTCGATTCTGACCCACAGTGATCCTATATAGGGTTTCCTAGGAGTAGCTGGTAAGCTTGAACTGCAGACCTTGCAGTTCAAAAGGCTTTGCAGTCTGGCGCATTAACCCAGAGTGCCATACCAGGACTATATGTTAGGTACTCAAAAATAGTTTATTAAATAAGTGAATTAATTATTATGTTAATTATAAAGGTCATGCTTGATCCAGAACAGCAGACTATCATTCCAAAAATCAAAGACTTATCTTAATAAAGTCCCAAGAAGCATCTGATTCAAAAGAAAGTCTTATATAAGCTATGTCTAAACATAGAAATGAATACAATTTTGATTCGGAGAGATAAATGCAGGTAATATTCATTAAATATATATAACTAATGTCACCAGCATAATTCAATACAAACAATATGAGCTTGCTCTTATTAAGCTATGAAATGCATAGAAAAAGAGATGAACAAAAATATTTGCAGTAGTGAATCATAGGTAATACATATTCCTTCTGTATTTTCTCATTTTATAAAAACATAAGTTGGTAGTAAATATTTTAATTTAAGTACCATAATAGTATTTTTGTTCTACAGTGCCAAATTTTAAGTATTTTAAAATATTTATAGTTTCATTTAAGACAAAAATGAGCTGCTGCATTGATCAGAACTCTTAGTTTCAAATCCCAAAACCCATCTAGTTATTTCAAGCAAAAGATAAATTAATTA
This sequence comes from Chrysochloris asiatica, assembly GCF_000296735.1. NCBI lineage: Eukaryota > Metazoa > Chordata > Mammalia > Afrosoricida > Chrysochloridae > Chrysochloris > Chrysochloris asiatica. The sequence continues at coordinate 9,947,249 of NW_006408579.1, forward strand.
AAGAGGAAGATTACAGGATTTGATTGTCCTTGAATAAAAACCAAACTACTCCCCTAATTCCCTGTGAAGATGTGATCCTCCTCTAACAGGGCACTGGAAGACACCACAGCTCTGGTAACATAAGAGGCCCAGACAATCAATATAGGAGGAGATATACCACTATCCTAGAGGTCCAGTATTCCCCTACAATGCACTAACCCTACCAGAAAAGGGGATTCAAAGTAGCACTTCTTTTTTTTTCTTCCTCTGATTGGTGAGAAATAGGTCATATATCTGTTCCTAGGTTAAAGCCTTCAATAAAGTTACTTCTAAACATAAAGAAAATGAAAATCTTCACAGACAAATAAACACCACCATGATTAATGTGATGAGATTGAAATGAAAATCCTTACAGACAAATAAATATCATGAGTAATGTGAGGAAATTGAAATGGTCAAGGATTTCATTCTACTTGGATCAATCAATCTCCATGGATGCAGCAGTCAAGAAATCAAATGATGCATTGTATTGAGAAAATCTGCTGCAAAAGATCTCTTTAAAGTGTTAAAAAGTAAAGATGTTACTTTGATGCTAAGGTGTACCTGATGTAAGCCATGATATTTCCAGTCAACTTATATGCATGTGAAAGTTGGACAATGAAAAAGGAAGATTGTTTCGGCATGGACCATTACCTTGAAATATACCTAAGGAGCCCTGAGATCAATGAAGGATGTGGCAATTCCATGTGTCGCAGTACGGAGTTTTTTAGGGGACTTACATATGGTGCTAGACACTAGCAGTGGCAAGAACAGTTCATTTCTCCATAATCCACCACCCAAGTGGAAGGATGGGTTTTTATGGCTGTAATGAACAAAGGTGACTCAATGTCAGGATTTTGACCCTCCAAGACTACGCCATTAAAAGTTACATAAATGTGATTTAACAAGCACAAGTGGACTATCAGAAAGCAAGGATTCCCATCTTGGACCTAACAAAGCCTATTTTCTCTTAAATATGGAAGGAGAATTGACACATTTGAGTTGCAGTGTCAGAGTTATTGTTGTTGTTAAGTGTCATCGATCCATAGCAACCCTGTAGAGTTTCTGAGGAGCAGCTGTTGAGCTTGCACTGCCTACCTTACAGTCTAAACTGACTTTGCAGTCTAGGAATACTGAATATACTGTACATTGCTTGAAGACAGTCTTGGAGGAAGCAGGGTCAGAATACTCCTTGAGAAAGAGAAAGTTGAGACTTTGTCTTGTTTATTTTGGACACATCATCAAGAAGGACCAATGACTAGAAAATGACTTGGTTGGTAAAGTGGAAATTATGAAAAATGAAGGAACCTTTTTGTAAGATAGATTGCCACAGTGGTTGCAGCAATGGGTTTTAACATGGAAATGATTTTGAAAGTGGCATAGGACCAGATAATGTTTAGTTCTTTTATATATAAAGTATCCATGAGTCTGAGCCAACTCAAAGACAATTAACAACAATGGCAAGGGAGATTGGGAGAGGCACACAGGACTCTAATATAGGAAATTACCAAACTGTGAGAAAAGTAATTTAACAGGTATTAAGAATTTAATTTAACATTTAACATTTATGATATGAATCCACTTTGGGTGATTCAAACGCAGTCACCCCTCAGTCTGAACACCATTAAGTGTTGTGGTGTGGCAGAAAATGTTTAATGAAAAACTTCCTAGGGGGCAAAGGCGGGCCTATTCCCTAGCCATTGTCAATCTCCATACTGTAAATACTCCCATTATAACTAATTTCTACCTACCAATATGACATCAATGAATGCAGAGTTTTAGGAAAAGATAATGCAGTAGTATAATGTTATATTTTACCATATTGACACAACAGAA
>NW_006408579.1:9954055-9969398 GCF_000296735.1 Chrysochloris asiatica
AGACCCTCAACTAGATGGACTGGCCAAGTGGCAGCATCGATGGACTCAAGTGTGGCAACAGTAGTGAGGTTGGCCCAAGATCAGGCAGTGTTTCATTTTGCTGTGCATAAGGTCGCTATGTGTAGGTACCGACTTGATGGCACCTAACAACAACAACAACACCTGGCTAACTGATTGGAAGCGGTTCATGTTTGTGCCATTCCATTCCATATTTGGCCCAACGGCATACTAAAATCATCAGACACTATCATTAATATTGCATGTAAGTAAAGTTTTGCTAAAGATAATTTTTAAATGGTTGCAATGGTACAATGATAGGGAACTGTCAGAGGTTCAAGTCAGATTCAGATAAGAATGTAGAAAAATTGCTAATGCAAAATGGATCTTGGCTGAAAGCAGAGAATACCAGAAAGATATTTTCCTGTGCTTTATTGATTATACAAAGGTTTCAAATTATGTAAATCATGACAAGCTATGGACAACATTGTGGAGAATGATTATTCAGGATCACTTAATTGTACTTGTGAGGAACACGTACACAGTTAAGAGGCAGTTGTTTGAACAGAACAAGGGAACACTGAATGGTTTAAATTAGGAATGAGGTGATCCATGGTCTTTTTCTTTCACCTTACTGTTCAATCTGTATGTTGAGCAAATAATTAGAGAAGCTGGATTATATGAAGAAACCCATGGCATCAGGGTTCAGGAAAATTAACAACCTTGCTTTCTGAAAGCAAAGCGGACTTAACATACTTACTGATGAAGATCAAAAATCACAGCTTTCGGTATGGGCTGCATTTCAATGTAAAGAAAGAAAAAATCCTCACCACTGGACCAATAAGCAACATCCATACAAATGAAGAAAGTTGTCAAAGACTTCATTTTGCTCTGATCAACTATCAGCCCTCATGGAAGCAACAGCCAAGAAATCAAACAACATACTGTGTTAGAGAAATCTGTTGCACAAGACTTCTTTAAAGTGCTCAAGAGCAAAGATTTTGAAGATGAAGTTTAAGGATTATGTTGTGCCTGACACATACCATGGTATTTTTGAAAGCCTCATATGCATGTGAAAATTGGACAAGGAATAAAGAAGACTGTAGAAGAATTCATGCATTTGAGTTATGGTGTTGGAAGAGAATATTAAAAGTACAATGGACCACCAAGAGAACAAACCAATCTGTCAAAAGAGGTACAGCCAGAATGCTCCTTAGAAGCCATGATGGCCAGACTTCGTCTCACACACTTTGAACATATTATCAGGAGGGACCAGTCCCTGGAGATGGAAATCATGCCTGGTAAAGTAGAGGGTCAACTTAAAAGAGGAATATCCCAAAAATTATTGATTGGCACAGTAGCAGAAGCTATGGGCTCAAGCGTGGCAATGATTATGAGGTTAGCGCACGACCAGGCAGTGTTTTATTCTGTTGTGCATAAGGTCACTGTGAGTCAGTACCAATTCAGTGGCACCTAACAACAACAAGCTATAGTCTTCATGACTCCCACAAAGATTGTTTGAGACTAAGGGTGAAATAAGAAATCCTGTTTGCATAGTCATTACGCGATAGGGTGCAAATCACATGGTCCTCAGTTCTAATCTACCAGCACTTTTCGGAAAAAAAAGATGAGGCTTTCTGCTCCCATAAAGATTTACTGCCTCAGAAACCCAATAAGGTTCACTATGAGTCAGATCGACTTGATAGTATATACCACCACTAAGAGTGAAATGTTATAAATTGTGTTCCCCTAAAATATGTGTCAACTTTGCTAGGCCATGGTTCACAGTGTGGCTGTCCTCCGTTTTGTGATCTGATGTAATTATTCACCATTTGGTAATGTGTTTTAAATCCTATCATTTATGTCTGTGGTTAGGGAGCATGGTGGCTCTGTAGGATAAGTACTGGACTGCTAACCACAAAGTTGGTGGTTTGAGCTCATTAGCCACTCCAGGGAAGAAAGATGAGACTTTCTGCTCCTGTCAAGATTTACAGCCTCTGAAATCCTAAACAGGGTTGATATAAGTCAGAACTGACTTAACGGCACGCAACAATAAACAACAATATGACTGTATTTGTGGTCCCTTTTTGGAGTGAGATGTACATTATGTTAATGAGGCAGGATTATGGTGGGATGTGTCTTTAGTCACCACTTTATTAGAAGGTGTGACTCAAGTTACCATCCTAACTCCAGTCAACACCCTCAGTAACCTTGTTCACAAGCATCCTTCACCAACTTACTGAAGTCTTACCTTGCTTGAATCATACCTTTTATCTTTTATAAGAAGAGGAGAGAGAATCAAGCAGAGAAGGAGGAGTCTCTACTCCTAAAAAACAGAGCCAAGAACAGAATGTGTCCTTTGAACCCAGTATCCCTTGACCTGAGAACTTCTTTGACCCAGGATACAGAGAGAGGGTGGTGTAACACAAGAGATGATGAAAAACAGTAAGAAGCAGTGGCAGAGAAAGGGTAGCAGCAAAACCAGGAGTCCAATAAGACACCAGCAGAAGATAGTGCATGGTGTACTTCCTGGCCTATGGAATGAGAAATCCAAGTACTTTTGTGCCAAAGCTTACTGCCAGAGTAGAGTGCTCTGAGCATTTACCAGCAGAACTAAAAGAGCTTTGTAACACTTGCCCTATCAGAGCAGAGGCCAGGCCAAGGGATCAAGAGCTAGAGAGAGATAGTTGAGAAGCTGTCTTGATTAAACAACTGTATCTTGAGTTATTTCTGAATTGTAAGCTGTCACTTCCCTAATAAACTCCCTAACTATGAGTATGGTCTGTGAGTTCTGTTTGGCCATTTTAATTAACTCTAGAACCCAGTAGAGAAGTAGAAAGTTCTGTGGAAAGGATGGATTGTGTCATCATGGGTCAAAAAGTTTGAAGGGGCAGTAGTCCGACTTCTGCCTCATAGCAAACAGCCTTGGGAGGTTGATGCTGATAATGATTCTCCTTTCCCCCAGTCAAGTTAGATAGGGTTAGGCAATGATACCTCCATGCCATTGTCACAAGACATCATTGAAAAACTGGCATAAGCAAGACCAGAAGGAAGAGTGAGAGCTAGCAAAAATTGCCAAATATAATTAGGTCCCTCTCTACTTACACAGGACACTAAAAAAAAAAAAAAAAAAAAAAGGATATATTTTGAAAAATGTTTGGCCTGTTTCCAAGCAGCTCCCACCTCCACAGCAGTTAATATCTTCATATTAAAGTTTCTCCCTTCTCTTCCTCCTACTTCTCCACTCAAACCCTGGCTTTACTGACTCCTCTCTGACTCATCCTTCACTTTTATTCTTGGTCATATTTCTGACTCATTCAATTCTAATCAATGAGGATTTACTGCCTTTGTGGCCAGCACTACACAAGATTTGAGGACCTACCCTTGGAGACCTTCTGTCTAAATGCAGATAGACAAAAAAAATCAAAAAACAACCACATACACTCTTCTCTCCACAAACACCTGTGTGTCAATGTACCTTAGTATCTACGAAGTGATCTGAATGTTTTTTTATCAAAGAAAATACCTCACATTGAATGAAAAGCAACATATATAACATACATAGAAATAGGAAGCAAACAATTCATTACCATTACCTATCTTCTGACTGTGCACAAGGTCCTAATCTTAAAAATGACATTTTTTCAAGCAGACTGGGTGTTGTTGTTGATGTCAGGTGCCATCAAGTCGGAACTGACTCATAGAGATCCCATGCACAGCAGAACGAAACAAAGTCCGATCCTGGGCCAACCCCACCACTGCTGCCATACTTGACGCCATCAGTGATGCCACCTGGCTGATCCATCTCAGGGGTCTTCCTCTTTTTCTCTGACCTTCCATCTTACCCAGCATGACATCCTTCTCCAGCGACTGACTGTTCACTCCTGACAATATGTCCAAAGCATGAAAGATGAAACTTAGCCATCCTGACCTCCAAGGAGCATTCTAGCTGCACTTCTTCCAAAATAGATCTATTGGTTCTTTTGGCAGTCCATAGCACCTTCAGTATTCTCTAAGTATGCATTATTTATATATTTAAAGCATCTACATTTGTACATCAGCAAGACATACAAATGTGATTCTTTTCCAGATTACTTTGTAACATTTATACAGTAATGTTTTTAAAAATCTGGCTTTGTTGTGCAGTTAAAAGTCTTATTATTTAAAAAGAACATGAAAATGTGTCCAAGTTTTTTGTTTTTGTTTTTTGTTCATAGACTTCTGGTTTAAAGGGAACAGAGTTTTGCAAACAGGGCTGTATGGGTCAGAGAGAATATTTCCAGCATTCTAGTTTGATTATGAAGAAAGAAAAAAAAGGAGATCAGCTATTGAACACCTGTTTGGTGTCAGCAATTGTGGCAGATACTTGCCCATATCTTATTTAACATATTTTATATCCCCATCTGCAAAAAATATATTGCAAATTACTACCAGTCACTTCAGGGAAACCCCATACTGGGTCACTATGAGTTGGAATAGACTCAGTGGCACTTTAACACCAACAATAATATTACTAGCTCAATGTAAATAATAGACAATTGAGTTATTGATAGTTTGAATACATTTTCCAATGAGACACAGATTGAGAGTGGCAGACATGAGATACCAATCCAAGTGTGTTTGACTCTAAGAACCTTGATTTTTCCACATTCCACACTTTTCCAATGAGAGCATTGGGCCGATAAGGCCAAAGTTGTGGGATAGATCATCTTATGCCAGCTTTAATCCCCATGTGGTACAAACAATTAATGTAGTAGGCTACTAACCAAAAGGTTTGAGGCTCAAGATAACCCATAAGAGCCTTGAAAGTAATGCCTGGTAATCTACTTCCCCAGCATTCAGTCATTGGAAACAATATGAAGCACAGTTCCCCTCTGAGACACATGAGGTTACCATGAGTTAAAATTGACTTGCAGCAACTGTTTGCTTTTTAAAAAATTATCTACCCTCTTTCATCCTCAGCTTTCACTTCAGTCTTACAGATCAAAACTATGGTCACAAATGGCACTAAAAAAGAACATGTAAGTTGTATGAATAGAAACCCATCCTGACCACTCTATAAATGAGGTTGCATGTTATGTATTAATGATAAGTCATTAGTGGCATCTTTTTTGTGTTAAAAGGCTAACATAGTTTGGTCTTCGTCTTTCCAAAAATCTATGTCATTCCTTGTCTTTCAAATGTCAGGCCACTGTCATTCACCATGTCAGTGGAAGCAGTTAAAAGGATCCCAGCTGTCTAGATCAGGAGAGGAAATGGACAGATACATTTTGACTAATCATAGCCTTCTTTGTAGACAAATACCAGCCCAAAATTGCTGGTCTTTTGTGTCTCCTAACTCACTGCTACCCTTTCATTGGTTATCACAGCTGTGACTCCTGGGTACCAGTCTTCCACACCATGGCTTTAGCTGTAGAGAATGATGCTGGTAAGTATTTATGCTGAGCTTTGGATACACATATGGCAATGATCAGCACATTTAAATGATAACATAAACTGAAGGAATTCTAGAGCTCCTCCAGAGGAGATTAAATGAATCTGAATCCCCACCCCATTCCAAAATAAATCAGTGGTTCTCAATCTGTGTACTGCACTTCATGTGTCAAACAGATTTAGATCAATGTGTAAAATTTATTTTCACAACAACTAAGTAAGCACATTGTTCAGTAATTTTTGTCAAATGGACCAGTAAACTAGGTGGATTTGGGCACATTTGGGATAAACTTGATGCCAAGTAAAGAAAGGAATTATGGCATTAAATTAAATTCATGCCAAGGAGAGAGATTATTTATAAGAACATCTAGAAACCACATTTTGTGAATATGTAGGAGAGAGAATTTAGGTGCGTATTAATCCTAATCAAGGGCTCTTGAAATAGAGCTGAAAAGTGAATCCAGAACCCACTTTGAAACACTTAGTTTACTTAGTTCTATTCATTCATTCATTGTCCAGTGATTCTATCAGTGAATGTTACTGAATGCTAACTATGCGCCAAATGCATAAGTAACTGTTCTAGGGAAATGCTTCAAAGGGAACCAGCCATAGATAGAAATATACTGACAGTAAATAGCCATGGTGCTCCACCAGGGCCTTGAGTCAAATGCAAAGAGCCTCATAATGCACTGGAATTCTCCAGTTCAGTGTATGTTTATCTCTCACCTATAGAATACCCACTAGGGACATTAGGGGTGTCTTATAACTTTTAATTTCCGATGAGACTCTGGCAGGTGTGGCTTACCCTAATGGACTGAAGATGTATCTGTTGCTTTGAGTTATATCCAGAAAAGTACCCTGGTCAATGGCAAACCTTTTTAATTGGGCTTTTATCAGGACCTTCCTTCAAAGTGCAAAAGGGTATTGAAAAGAAATCAATGTAGGTTTTAGGGAGTGCTAACACATGCTTCTGAAAATGAATAGAGGGGTGGTTTCTTTTGATATCATTGAAAATCGCTTGCTGGAATGAATTTGATATGAATCAACTGCAAAGACGGTATTACTGATGGATGACACAAATGAATTTGTAGCAGGATCTAAGCCTATTGATTCTCTCTTTTATACTTTGAATGTGTATGGCCAGTAGCCTGAAATGTCTTTGCCTCTCTGCAGGTCATTTGGGAGAACTGAATACCCCAGAAAATGGATGAGTTTACTTTACTATTATAGGGAAAGAGGAAAAAGGGCCCACATCCAACTTCATGGAATGTCAATCATAAAGGCTGTAGAATAATCTCAGAGACTACAACCATGACTGGCACCCCATAGAAAAGAATAAAATTTGCAAACCTGGCTCAAAAGTATAAGTAATATGCAACAAGTCACTGGCTCCTTTAACTTTGTCAATTCAGTCTGTTGTGACAATTTCATCAAGTATGGGGGATCGGCTTATTAAGGTTTACTTTGTAGAAATACTTCACCAATTACATCACTGGGGTGCAGCAATGTGCTTCAGCAAAGTCATATTTTATATTGTATCCTAATTTTTCACATTGTAATGTCAAACATATATTAATGGAAAATGTTTATATATAGGGAAACAAAAATTAAACAGAGCAAATATTTTTCAATTATTTTTCTAATAGAAAATATTTCATTCAAACAAGAAAATATAAGTCATAAAATAGTACCCAGTATCCTGTGTCAGATTATTCTGCCCCATATACAGTCCTCTTAGCAGTTTGGCCTAACCTACACTAACATTTCGTACTCTCCATTCATGATAAATAGCCTATTTTTTGACCTGTTAGTCCTTATTTGAACTTATCTACTTTCCCCAAATCTCTACCTGGTGAGATCTGTATAGATGTTTAAATAGTATGGACAAAGCAGATAATGAGACATAAATTTCTGAGTTTCAATATCTGATCCTTGTTTATCATTGGAGTGGAGCCTAAAAATCTGCTAGGACATGTGGTTGTATAGCAACCAATGTCCCATAATGATCTACAAATTGATGCCTATGCTGAATGAATGTTCTAGTCCAAACCCAAAGCTTTATATAGTTAATTGAAAGCTAATGTCCTCATTAGTGGTTGTTAGGGAGCTCAACAAGTGCAGTTTACATGTGCTAAGTGTTAAATATTTATTAGATGTTTTGTTTAATGCAGAGTAAGAGGGCCTAGACCGTACATCTGGTGGCAACTATAAGAATGAAATGGTGGTTTATAATTGTCCAGGTCCAGAAGAGCTGATTTTGAGAAGAGCTGATGCCAATCATGCGCTCATTGCAATCAGTTTAATTAACACCTTCCTGGTCTTTGACTTTATTTTTCTTGGAAAGGTCTCTTATCCATCCTCAAGTCCTTAATATTCCATAGACAACAGATAGAGTTAAGATTTATTATGTTATCTGTCATTCATCATAAAATAAGTAGGGAAAAATGAACTTTTACAGTTGACACCTATAAGGCCATGTTGGTGGACATTAAAATAAAGGTGAACTTAATATATATTAAAATTTGAGACCATCATGTTTACCTTTATTTATGCTCACAATACCATCTTGAGCTTCCAGAAGGCATTCTGACATGTTCCTATTTTTCGTTGTCAATTTTCAAAATTTCTTTTAAAAGAAACATGTACCTTCAGAAAATCCTCTAAAGCTCTGTATCTAAAAAGGTAAATGATTGGTTCTTGCTAACTTATTCAGTTGCTATCCTGACCATCTACTATGAGTCTATGAGTCCTTAGGTGATTATCTTTGTCATCTAGTGCTCCTATGATAGAAATACCACAAATGGATATCTTTGACAAACAAATTTATTCTCTTACATATTTTAGGAGGCTAGAAGTACAAATTCACCTGCTAACTATCGAAGAAATTTTCTGTGTTGGCTCTGGGGAAAGATCCTTGTCCCTTTTCAAAGACTCAGCATCCCTTAGAGATCTCTATGTGAATTAACATCAATCTTCCCCTGGGTCTACAAGGTTCTCAGTGAAGAGACCCCCAGGTCCAAAGACGTGCTCCACTTGCAGCTTTCTTTTTGGTGGTATTGAGGTTCCTTCTCCTCTAGGTGATGTGGCCCACTCGTCAAGGAAACACCCCTTTACTTCAGACCAGGGTTGTGACCTGAGTAAGTAAGTGCATTGTCTCCCACTCTAAACCCCTCAGAAGTAATGGGTTGATCAATACAGATCACATCATGAGGATGATTACATCATTACAGAACTGCCCAATCACTAAGAATTGCGGCCCAGCCAAGTTCACATATATTGTGGGGGACATAGTTCTATCCATGCTAGTGGGGCAAACATTTAAGTGCTCGACCATTAATCAAAAAAGGTTGGCAATTCAAATCTACCCAGAAAGGTCTTAGGAAAAAAAGCCTAGCAATCTGCTTCTGAAAGTTCACATCCACAGAGCAGTTCTACTCTGTACAAATGGGGTCACCATGAGCTGGACTTGGTTCAGTGAAAACTGCTTTGTTTTTGTTTTGTCCTTTGATTGATTATCAACCTTGAATTGTGATAGAGTATGTGAGGGATAAAGGAAAAATATTAGGTGCTGTTCTCCCCCATCATCAAGAAATCTACCTTTTTCGTAGGAGCTGTGAACACACAGAACAATTTTAAAAATGAAAACAGGATTCCCAATTGTACCCCTTTTCTAACTAATTTGAATACTAAACCACTCCTTTCACAGTGCTCCCATAGAACCCACTTATGCCTATTTGCCCCAGGACTGTGCAATGTTTTGTTCTAGTGTGCATGGAGTCACTATGAGTCAGTACCGACTTGATGGCATCTAACAACAATGGTCTTTTTTTTAAATTCTGCATTCTGTAATACAGTTCCCTATGGTCAAGGACAGTGTTTTTTCTTCTTACCACATGGACCTAGCATAAGTAAACATGGCGATCAGAACACAGTAGGTGCTCAGTAAATACTTGCTGAATAAATAAATACTTAAATGATTATTTTTACATGTTCATATCTGGTCTGACTCCTGGTGCAGTCTGACTCCTGGTGTGGCACAGTAGGATAAGCACTGGATTGTGAACCACAAGGTTCGTGGTTCAAACTCACCAGCTGCATTTCGAAAACCCTAAACCAGGTCACCTTTTGTCAAAACCAACTCAACAGCACTTAACAACAACATTGGTGTAAAAATGTTGCCTTATTGATAATTTCAACCAACTAGTGTATTATTAGTAAGCATAGTTCTGGTGTGGCACTGTGGGTTAATGTACCAGATGGCAAAGCCGTTTGAACAAGAAGGTTGGTGGTTCAAGCTCACCAGCCACTCCTTGGAAACACTATACAGAGTTGCTATGGGTCAGAACCAACTCGGTGGCACTTAACAACAACAACAACCATAGGTATCATTTTGGTACCTTTGTATATCAGCATTGTCCAATAGATCTTTTAGAAATGATGTATTTTGTATATGTGCTATCCACTTACAGTAACCACAAGTCATATGTGGCTAGTGCAATAGATGTCTCATTTCATTTCACGGCAATGAGTTAAAATCTAAGTAGTCACATGTAGTGACTGGTTACTCTATTGGACATCAAATCTCTATATGATTTAGAATTAAGTGAACATTAAGTTTATTTCAGTGTGTTGGCTTAGATAGCAATATAACTAAGCTTCCTGACTTCTGATGTTTGGTTCATATTTCTGGTTGTTGTTGTTGTTGTTATGTGCTGTGGAGTCAGTTCCAACTCATAGTGACCCTGCACAGGGTTTCCGAGGCTGTAAATCTTTACAGGAGCAGAAAGCCACATCTTTCTTCCACAGAACAGCTGGTAGTTTCGAACTGCTGACTGTCAGATTAGCAGCCCGATTCGTAACCACTACACTACCAGAGATATTTGTTTAATAACATTGAAATAGACTAGAGGTAAAGATTTATTAAGAGAAACTTCCATTCTATAGTCAGAATTTGATACTACATTTACCAGTTTCCTTGATCTTCTGATTCCATTGAGTGGCACACTGGATTTGATAACAGCTTTTCAGAAAAAAATAAAGAAAAAAGAAAAACCACCTCTATTTTTAAAATATATGACTTTTTAAATTTCAAAAACTTTATGGTATAAAAAAATATGTGTCTTAAATTTTTTTAAATAGAAAACAATTCATGCTTGTCATGCAGGAAAACATAAGATAATTCCACTTGTGCCTATTTCTACAGCCAAAAATATGAATTCCAATATATACTACATCCCTGAATATACAGATTTTCATTCTCACTTAATAAACAATAAAGACTTCAAAATTGTGTGCCCTTCAACTACTTGTGCCTTTTAGCTTTAAATTAATTAAAGAATCATTTTATTAATTGAGCTACATTTTTAACACTCAAAATACCTGGAAGTATGTAAATGATTCTCTGTTTTTCTTCCTCAGACTTGTTTTGCACTTGATTCCTTCCCTTAAATCTTTTAAAATTTTCTCAATAACAGAGGAATATTTTTGTTAATGATTACATATTTAATGAGAGTTTTGTTTCCTCATTTTTAACTGATCATTTCTATCTTCTTTTTAAAATAAATAACACTAAATTCAGATGCTTTCCATCCACATACCTCTCAATTGATTTTGTGCTTCATTCTCAATTAAAAAAAAAAGTGGTCCTTAAAAAATGTTTTTCCTGCAAAAGTAGAAATTTTGTAACAAGGAAGGAAGTGATTAATTCTCCAGGATAGGATCGGAGGCCTCTGGGACCATCAACGGAGAACTGCCAAGAGCAGGACCCTACCCAGAGAAACAGAGATGCCTGAGATGGAGACAGAGATGATGACATGGCGTGATGAAGCAACTGGGGCCTTTGGACCCAGAGAGGGAAAGGGACTGTGGGCCAAAAACTGCGGGGGAGAAGGGGGAAGTGTAGGGGGCGGGTTTCTGGGATATACCCTTTGGGTGGTAGATGATGCATGGAGGGGATTGGAACCATGGCAGTGAAATGATATACGAAGGAATGAATGTAAAACTAAAGTTCTCCCATGTAAAGTATCATATAATTTTCAATAAAACGTTCAAAAAAACTGTTTTCCCACTTTTTTGGAGGCAGAATTCAGTACTGAATACGCTCAAAATAGATGGCAACAGGAATTTTCAAAGGGGAACAAGTTAAGTATGAATAAACAGGTAGGTCATAGTGATTTATACATTAAATATTTTCACTCTTAATATGAGACCAACACAATCTGCTTAGCAAAGGCTTTTCTAAACCACTACAGTTATACCATACTGCAATACTGCAGTGTTGTTGTTAAGTGCCTTTTGAGTCAATTCTGACTCATAGCAACCCTTATGGTATTTCCAAGGAGCGGCTGGTGAGCTTGAACCACCAACCTTGTGGTTCAAACCTACCTTGCAGCCAAGTGCATTAACCCATAGCTCCACACTTCCTCAATTAGAATTTCTCTATAAAATTGTTTTACAGCCGAGTATTTATTATAATACACAACATTTATACTTTGCAAATTTGGCAAGAAAAGAATTTACTTCATTAAAGGTAAAAAAGATTTTTTTTTTTTTTTTTTTTTTAGAAACAGTGGGACTCGAGGACAAGTCATTGTGGCTATTTTTAACTTATCTCCCACTCATAATAAAAGTCCTAACTGCTACATTTGCAATAAAGCTATGTGCTCCCAACTAAAGGCAATGGTGACACCAGTAATAAAAGAATAATGTGTCTCCTATGTGCCCTCCAAGCCCTCTGCTGGAGGTATGACATGCATTATTTTATGTGGTCTTCTCTTTCTCACTCTTTCACTACACACACACACACACACACACACACACACACACACACACACACACACACATTGAGCTATTACTAGTCATTTCTTATAGCCAAGACTCATAGTTAGCAACTGATGGTGACAGTAGTGAACTCAGACCTCACCTAGTCTTCCAATTAATCTTTAAAATAGCTACCCAGGGTCTTTATCAATTATTCCATTTCTGGTTTGGGTCCTGGTAGAAAAAGTAATCCTGTATTACAGCAGCTCCTACTCCTTTGGTTTGCTTGTTTCATTTTTTAAGTACATTTTTAATGCCTTTTTTGAGATGTAATCAATATACTATGAAATTTAACACTTTAAAGTATACAAGTCAATCGTATCAGTGTAATCAGAGTTGTACTACTACATAATTTCACATTTTTATCACTCTAAAAAGAAACATTATTAACAGTTCTCTCCCCACTCTCCTCAACCCTCAATCCAGCCTTCCAAATCCAAAAGTCCTTGCCATTGAGTCCATTCTGAATGATGCAGTGGTTAAGCCCTCAGATGCCAAATGAAAGATCAGCAAAACAAGTGACTGTCTGCTTCCATAAAGATTTACAGCCCTGGAAATGCTATGGGATAGTACTACTTTATCCTATAGAGTTGATATAGGATCACTATAGGGCTGCTATGAGCCTGATGAATCCAGTCTTAGGCAACCACTAACCTACATTCTGTCTCTACGAATATGCCTACTTGGGGCATTTCATATACATGGAATCATACACTATATAGTCTTTTATGACTGGCTTCTTATCACTTGTTGTTGTTAGGTGCCATCAAGTTGGTACTCACTCATAGCGACCCTATGCACAACAGAATGAAACACTCCCTCATCCTAGACCAACCTCAGAATTATTGCCACACTTGAGCCCATTGAAGCTGTCCCTTTGCCAATCCTTCTCGCTGGGGGTCTTTCTCTTTTTCTCTAACCCTTCACCTTACCAAACATTATATCCTTCTCCAGTGACTGGTACCTCCTGACAATATGCCCAGAGTATGAGAGACAAAGTTTGGCCATCCTGGCCTCCAAGGAACACTCTGGCTGCATTTCTTCCAACATATATCTGTTGGTTCTTTGGGCAGCCCATGGTACTTTCAATATTCACCTCCAACACCATAACTCAAAAGCATCAATTCTTCTATGGTCTTCTTAATTCACTGTCCAGCTTTCGCATGCCTATGAGGTTATTGAAAATATCATGACTTGGGTCAGGCGCACCTTAGTCCTCAAGCTGACATCTTTGCTCTTCAACACTTTAAAAAGGTCTTGTGCAGCAAATTTGCAATATGTCATTTGATTTCTTGACTGCTACCTTCATGAGTGTTGATGGTTGATCCAAGATGAATGAAGTCTTTGACAACTTCAATCTTTTCTCCATTGACAAGAATGTTGTTTATTGGTCCAGTGGTTAGGATTTTTGTTTTCTTTTCATTGAGATGCAATCCATACAGAAGGCTGAGGTCTTTGACCTTCATCAGTGAATATTTTAAGTCCTCTTCACTTTCAGCAAGCAAGGTTGTATCATCTGCATATCACAGGTTGTTAATGAGTCTTCCTTCAATCCTGATGCCATGTTTTTCTTCATAAAACCCAGCTTCTCAGATTATTTGCTCAGCATACAGATTGAATAAGTATGGTGAAAGAATACAACCCTATCATACTTTCTTAATTTTCTTAATTTTCAACCATTCAGTGTTCCCATGTTCTATTTGAACAACTGCCTCTCAGTCCATGTACAGATTCTTCATGAGCACAATTAAGTGTTCAGGAGTACTCATACTTCACAATGTTGTCCATAGCTTGTCATGATCCACACAATAAAAAGCCTTTGTGTAGTCAATAAAGCACAGGTAAACATCTTTCTGGTATTCTCTGCTTTCAGCCAAGATCCATAAGACATCAGCAATGATATCCCTCATTCTATGGCCTCTTCTGAATCTGGTTTGAACCTCTGGAAGTTCTCTGTCAATGTATGCTTGCAGCTGCTTCTGTATTACCTTTAGTAAAACTTTACTCGCATGGATATCAAAGAGATTGTCCGATGATTTCCTCATTCCATTAGGTCACCTCTCTTTGGAATGGGTACAAATACGGATCTCTTCCAATCACTTGGCTTGAGTGTTGTCTTCCAAATTGCTTGGCATAGATGAGTGAGTGCTGCATCACTTTCTTGAAAGATTTCAGTTTGTATTCCATCAATTCCTGTTGACTTGTTCTTTGCCAATTCCTTCAATGAACCTTGGACTTATTCCTTCAGTATCATTGGCTGTTGATCATAGGTTACCTCTTGAAACTGTTGAACATCAACCATTTCCTTTGGGTACAGTGACTCTGTATATTGCTTCCATCTTCTTTTGATATTTTCTGCCTCATTCAATAATATGCCCAGAGAATCCTTTGATAATGAAATTAAGGCTTGATTTTTTCCTTCAGTTCCCCCAGCCTGAGAAATACTGAACATGTTCTTCTGTTTTGGTTTTCTGACTACAGATCTTTGCACATTTCATTGTAATATTTGACTTTGTCTTCTCGAGCTGACATTTGAAATTTTCTTTCAGCTCTTCTACGTCCTAATTTCTTCCATTTTCTTAACATCTCTATGCTGGAGAGCAAGTTTCAGAGTCTCCTCTGACATCCATTTTGATCTTTTCTTTCTTTCTGATCTTAATGACTTTTTACTTTCTTCTTGTATGATGTTCTTGATGTCATCCCATGACTCTTCTGGTCTTCTGTCTTTAGTGTAGAATGTATCAAATCTGTTCTTCAGATGGTCTCTAAATTCAGGTGGAATATATTCAAGGTCATATTTTGGCTGTCGTGGACTTGTTTTTATATTCTTCGGCTTCAGTCTGAATTTCCATATGAACAATTGATGGTCCGTCCCACAATCTGCCCCTGGCCATGTTTTGGCTAGTTTTCTACTGTCTCTTTCCACAGATGTAGTCAATTTGATTTCTGTGTATTCCATTTGGTAAGATCCATCTGTATAATCGTCTTTTATACTGTCTGAAGAATGTCTTTGAAATGAACAAATCATTGGTTTTGCAGAATTCTATCATGCAATCTCCAGCATCATTTCTATCACCAAGGCCATATTTTCCAA
>NW_006408579.1:9970173-9978972 GCF_000296735.1 Chrysochloris asiatica
TATGTACATATTTTGTTTATCTACTCATTAGTTGATAGGCAATTGACTATTTCTACTTTTCTAACTACAGTGGTATGAACCATTCTGTACTGATTGTGTTGAGTCTGTGATGTTGTAGAATAAGCACTGGACTGCTAACTACAAGGTCAGTGTTTCAAACCTACCAGCTTCTCCTTGAAAACTTTATATAGGGTCTCTATGAGTCAGAACCAACTCTACAGCACTTCACATAAACAAAAACTTGTTTTATTTAAGTTGTTGTTATGTGACATCGACTTAGCTCTGACACATAGTGACCCTATGCACAACAAAATTAAACACTGCCTCGTCCTGTGTCATCCTCACAATTGCTGCTATCCTTGAGCCCATTGCTGCTACCATTGTGCCAACCCATATCACTGGAATTCTTTCTCTTTGTCACTGACCCTTCAATTTACCAAGCATGATGTCCTTCCCCAAGGACTGACCCCTCATGATAACTTGTCCAAAAAATGAGAGATGAAGTCTGGCCACCCTGGCTTCTAAGGAGCATTTTGGCTATACTTCTTCCAACACAGATTTGTTTGTTCTTCTGGCAGTCCATGGTACTTTTAATATTTTTATCCAACACCATATCTCAAATTCATCAATTCTTCTATGGTCTTCTAATCATTGTCCAACTTTCATATGTTTATGGGACTCCTTCAAAGTACAGGACCGCTAATCACAAGATCAGCAGCTGAAACACACCAAATGCTCTAAGGGAAAAAGATGAGGTGTTCAGTTCCCGCAGATATATACATTCTGAGAAACCCTATACAGGATCACCATGAGTTGGGATTGACCCAATGGCAATGAGTATATGCTTTATTTATCTTAAGTATGTACTTAGTCATAAAAATGCTGGATTAAATCATTTTCACTGTTTTGTTTCCTCACTGTTGTTGTTAGGTACTGTCAAGTTGCTTCAAACTCATAGCCACCCTATTCACACAGAACTAAATACTTCCTGGTTATGTGCTTTCCTCACAAGTTTTATGTTGGAACCCACTATTGTTGCCACTGTGTTAATCCATCTCATGGAGGATCTTCCTATTTTTTGCTGATCTTCTGCTTTATGAAGCATGATGGATTCATAGTCATGATGGATCTATGTTGGAGAAGGCTCTGGGAACTGGTCCCTCCTTACAAGATATCCATATTGAAGAGATGCAGTCTTACCATCTCATTTTTCAGGGCATTCTTAATTCAGGCTGTACTCCTAGAAGATTTGTTTATCACTCTGGTATTGCGTGGTCTATTTAGTATTATTTGGCAGCACCATAATCCAAATGCAGAGATTCTTCTATGATCTTCTTTAGTCATTGCCCAACTTGCACATGCTTTTGAGGCAATTGAAAATACTTCATAAATTGGGTCAGGCAAACCTTAATCCTCAAACTAATATCTTTGCTCTTTTACACTTTAAAGAGGTCTTTTGGAGCAGGTTTGTCTAATGTCATGTACACTCTGACTTCTTGACTGCTGCTTCCAGGAGCACTGAGTGGATCCAAACAAAATTATGTCTTTGACAACTTCAATCTTTTCTCTGTTTGTCATGATGTTATTTATTGGTCCAGTTGTGAGGATTTTCCTTTCTTTACACTGAAGTTCAATTCATACTAAAGTCTTTCATTTTCATCAGTAAGTAGTTCAAGTCCTCTTCATTTCAAATAAATTGGCAATGAGTCTTCCTCTAATCTCGAAGCCATGTTCTCCTTCATATAATTCAGTGTCTCAGATTATTATTTTAGCTTATAGACTGAATAAGTATGATAAAAGGATACAAGGTTGATGCACAGATCTCTTGATGTTAAACCATGCAATATCCCCTTGTTCTGTATGAATGACTGTCTCTTGGTCTATGTACAGGCTTCTCATGAACACATTATGTGTTCTGGCATACTCATGCTTCACAATGTTATCTATAATTTGTTATGATACAAACAGTTGAAAGCCTTTACATCATTAATAAAGCATAAGTAAACAT
Organism: Chrysochloris asiatica; assembly: GCF_000296735.1. NCBI lineage: Eukaryota > Metazoa > Chordata > Mammalia > Afrosoricida > Chrysochloridae > Chrysochloris > Chrysochloris asiatica. Next base: position 9,972,182 of record NW_006408579.1, read on the forward strand.
CTTTAGGTATTCTTTGCTTCCAGCCAAGATCCATCTGATATCAACAGTAATAGCCCTAGTTTCATGGCTTTTTATAAATTGTGCTTGAATTTCTGTCAGCTCCTGGTAGATGTAATGCTGCAATTGTTTGTCAATTTTCTTCAGCAAAGTTCTACTTTCATGTGATATTAATGATTCAATTATTTCTACATTCCATTGAGTCACTTTTCTTTGGAATTGGCACAAATATGGATTTACTTCCATCTGTTGGACAGATATCTGTCTTCCAAATTTCTTGGCATAGATGAGTGAGCACCTCCAGCACTGCATCAGTTTGTTGAAAGATTTTAATTTGTATTTGTCAGTTCCTGGAGCCTTGTTTTTCACTATTGCATTCAGTATAGCTTGGATGTCTTTCAATACTTTAAGTTCTTAATCCTATTCTACCTCTTGCAATAGTTGAACATATTTGATACAGTGACTCTGTGTATTCCTTCTATCTTCTTTGGACACTTTCTGCATCTTTCAATATTTCATCCACAGAATTCTTCAATGTTGCAACCTGAGGCTTAAATTTTTTCTTTAGTTCTTTAACTTGAGAAGTGCTGAGCATATTCTTCCATTTTGTTTTTCTAACTCCAGGTCTTTGCACATTTCATTATAATACTTTACATTGTCTTCTTGAGTTGCTCTTTGAAACTTTCTGCTCAGTTCTTTTACTTCATCATTCCCTGCATTCACTTTGGACCTCTACATTGCAGAGCAACTTTCAGAGAATCTTCTGATATTCACTTTGGTTTTCTGTTTCATTCCTGTCATTTTAATGGCCTTTTGCTTCCTTCATGTATGATGTTCTTGACATCATCCCACAACTCTATGGGTCTTCAGTCATTAGTGTCTAATGCATAAAATCAGCTCTTCAGATTGTCTCTAAATTCAGGTGGGAGTACTGCTGTAGGATAAGCAATGAATTGCTAACCACAAAGTTGGTGATTCAAACCCACCAGCTGTTCATGGGAAATTCTACACAGGGTCATTATGAATCAGATCCAACTCCTTAGTACTTGACAATACTACTGAGGTCATATTTTGATTCTCATGAACTTGTTTTAATTTTACTGCCTGAACTTGCATATGAGCAATTGATGGTATGTTCTGCAGTTGGCCCCTGGCCTTGTTTTGGCTGATGATATCGAGCTTCTCCATCATCTCTTCCAACAAATCTAAATCAATTTGACTCCTGTGTATTCCATCTGGTGAGGTACACGTGTATATTGTTGTTATTTTTAGGTACCATCAAGTCCATTCCAATTCATAGAGAACCTATGCACAACAGAAATAAACACTGCCTAGTCCTTTACCATGCTCAAAATTGTTATGCTTGAAGCCATTGCTGCTGCCACAGTGCCAATTCATTTAATTGGGGTCTTCCTCTTTTTCCACTTGTATAGTCTCCATTTGGAATCCTAGTGTGGTGCTGTGGGTTAATGCATTGGACTGCAAGGTCAGTTTGAAGCTCAAGGTCAGTGGTTCAAGCTTACTAGCTGCTCCTCAGAAAGCTTAGGCAGGGTTGCTATGAGTCAGAACTGACTCGACGGCACTTAACAACAACCATAACTACAAGTCTCCATTTAGATTGTTGATAAAAGATATTTTTAGTGAAAAATTCCTTGGTCATGCAAAATTCTATCATGGGATAGCCAGCATCCTTTCCAATTATTGATCCTGCCTCTTTGTTTCCAACTTTCATATTTCTGTCACCAGTAATTATCAATGCATCTTGATTACAGGTTTGATTGATTTCAGATTGAAAAGTTAGTAAAATTCTTCAATTTCATCATCACTATCTTTAGTGGTTGTGGCTACATTTGTAAAGTAGTGACATTAACTGGTCTTTTTTAAAGATGTATGGCTATTCCATCAATGACAGCATTGTACAAGAGTGAGTCAAAAACTATCTGCTTTCCAGTTATACTAAAACTTCTGTTGGCGATATTGTCTTATTAGTGCTTCCCATTCAAGGTCACTGTTGTGCAGGTGTGAACAGGGACATCTGCAAACAAAATTTGGGCCAATACTCTAAGGAAGGTGAAAGTTTCTTTAAAAAAATCATTACTGGTTACAAGACATGGATTCATCACTACGAGCCTGAGAGCAAATGGCAGAGAATGGAATGAAAACATTCTCAATCGCCAAACAAGAAAAAGTTCAAAATGCAACCATCAGCTAAAAGTTGAAACTTATAGATTTATGGGATTCTAATGGACCAGTATTGGAACACTATCAGAAAAATTGTTCAACAATCAACAACATTTATTACAGTGAGATGCTCACTGAAGAGCTGAAGCCTAAACTTCTGATTAAATGCGGAGGACTGCTATCCAAGGACTTTGTGATCTTACATGACAATGCATGTCCACACTGTCTTCACATTATTGACACTGAAAAAACTTCATTTTGAGGTGTTAAAGCATCCTCCCTATATTTCTGATCTTGCTCCATTGGACTTTCAGTCATCTGGTCCCTTGAAAGTAGCCCTTTGGGTACATAGATCCACCTTTGATGAAGAAGAGAAGATAGCAATGCATCTGTGTTTTGCAGCTCAGCCTAAACATTTTTAAATAAAGAAATAGAAAATCTTGTTAACAGATGTGTAAAGTGTATTGAAAAGCAAGGAGATTATGTCAAAAATGATACATTTGTCTTTTCTAAATGTTGATTAAAATAAATTTTACAGCCAGTGTGCAGCTAATTTTTGACTCACCCTTGTGGTCATGTCACCAATTACCTTCTTGTCTCACATTCCAGAATTGAATGCTTATCATTAATAGATACCATACTAGCTTTATCAGAAAGAGAAAAAATTTCATAAATCACAAGAGACATTATATTTATTATATTTCTTACACTCATGGCCAAATGGCAAAACCTTCATTCCACATTCACTAGATGTCTAGGAAATACCATAATCCTTGGTTGAAGTAAAATTTGTTCTTGGTTAGACTGACAAGGGTAATTAATGCTGCTATAGAAAAACCTTGATCTTAGTTGTTGTATGTCACATGAAAGAAAATTCCCCTATCCACTCCTCCCTCATCAGCTGTTAATATTGAGTTATGAATCACACAATGACAGTCCTGCAGAGAGAGGCAAAATGGGGGCTGAGCTAACCTTGGAACACAAAGCACACATCCAGGACTGCATGAAATAGTATATTCACCTTCCCAGAGCAGAGCTGAGCCCTACTTCTTGATAGGCTAAGGTCCAAGAGAAGACTGTACAGAGCTCTTTTGAGACTACTAGTTATATTCAGATCAGTGTATTATTTAATCAACCCACACCCACCCCTTAACACATACCTTTAATTTCTCTTATCAGAGCTAGTCCTTTAGCAGCTAGTCACAGACATTAACACTATGCTGAAAGGAACAATTACATGGAGCTCAAAGAGAAGTCCAAATTAGCATTTTAAATTTTGCTAACATTTGTTGAACACTTCCATTATGCCACACACTTTATACTCATCATCTCATTTAAACCACTTGAAAACCCCATGAGGTAAACTCTGATCCCATCCCATTTTACAGGTGAAAACAGGTTAAGCTATTTGTCTATAAAGTCCCATAGCTAGTCAAGGCTCAAACCTGGGTTTGGCTGATTCCAGACTCCACACTCATAAACATTAAACATACAGCCTCATTCCCCCTTACTCCTACCTATAGAGTCCTAACCATACCTATGGACAAGTCAACACTGCTTCTAACTCCATTCATGCTAGCACACCAGACACTCCCTCCAGGTTGCAGTAAGCTTAGATCAAAAGCATCTGTAGAGAAAGAAAACTGAGGACCTTAAAAACAGCACAGTTGCTGTTGCACTTTTTTCTTGTTGCTACATTTTTTCCTCAATGAGTCCACCCATAAGAAAGGAAGCAGGATTTCTTCTCTCCCAAAGTTTGGACCTAGAAGCTAGGAAAACGAGACTTCCTCTCTCATACTTTGGGCATGTTATCATGACGGACCAGTCTCTGGGAAACGACATCATGTTTGGTAAAGTGGACAATCAACAAAATTAGAAAGACCCCCCAACAAAATGGATTTATTGGCACAGTGGCATCATAAATGTGCTGATGCATAACAACAATTGTGTGGATGGCACAGGACAGGATAGTGTTTTCTTCTGTTGTACACGATGTCACTAAAATTGGAATTGACTCAGTGGGACTTAACAACAACAACAAAGTTTCTTCTGTACAGTAGGGGTTTCCTTGATCAAAATAACTAAATATAATGGTGTCTGAGGATTTTTTGAAGACTTCACAACCCCCATCTATTAAATAGAGTTTTATGAGTCCCATTATTATAAATGACCCACTTAATAAATTATTCTCTTTATGGTATACATTGTCATAATTGTAGATCAGATTTGGGAGGTAGGCAAATCTCACCTATACCCTTTATGAACTGGATAAGTTCCTGCTTACTTTAAACCACATCCTCATCTGTGAAATAGAAGAATCTATTACTTAATCTTCTCATTTTAAATGCAAATTTAACTGAAATCACAACCACTTTATTGTGATTCAGTTTACAAGATAATCTTTCTGTTCAACAAACCTTCAGCTGTTTTGGAAGGGAAAAAAAGGAGACTCAAAAACTGAAAGAATTAACATCCAAATGAAGTTAGAAAAGTACCAAAGATAGATTCCCTAGATCACAAAATCGCCCCTAGATGATGGTCCTTTCCTTCAAAAGCCACATCACAAGTGGTAGAGAGAGGGATGAGGAAAAGTTATTAATACAAAGGAATTGACAATTAGAAGGACACTAATGTATACATTTATTGCCTGAGCAAAAATCTTTCCTTTAATCACCCAATATTGCCTTCAGGCTTTATACACATTTTGACCACAACAGACTTTCAGGAAGGTGCAGAGCCCTAGGGAAAGATTTCATTTAAATAGTCATCACTCTATTTTTTAGCAATACAAAATGGAGATGCTGCATTCATATTTCATTTTGTATTTTATTTACATGAAAGACAACTATCACATCATTCAACTAACCAAACACAGCTGTGAGTCAGCAGATTAGCCATTAGCTTATAAAGCTGTTTAGGGCACACACAAAAACGTCATATATGAACCATCATCTATCAGTTCCATTGTTCCCAATGTTACATACCACACACTTACACTCATATCCAGTATTTTTTATTTAACAAAGGAATAGAAGAAATAACCAAACTCTGGGTATCCTTGTATATGATTCACTTCTGTGTTAATTAAGGCTGGTTGCTTACACTGTTGGACTCCTAGGGATTCCCCAAGGCCTACCCTGTCACTAGCTCCATATCACTTCTTTTCTACTGCACAGTATTTTTCTCCCTGATGCCCATATTAGAAAGAAATTAAAAAATAATTATAATAGATGAGTCTATTTTCTTTGTGCTTCAAAGAGCATCTAGGAACAAAACCCATGAGAAAGAATATTACTAGGATTATTCCCATTTAAGTAAGAGTTCTGTGGATTCCCGATTGAGAAAAATACCCTAAACATCACAGTGAATGTTTATGGAGTATTAGTAGGTATGCTAATACTGAGCTTTTTAAAATTTCTGCTGGCAGTCACAACTTTAGACAGAAACAAAGGCATCTTTTTATTGATGAATAGGGCACAAGAATAGAAGACAAAGGACCAGGATTCTTCTCTTGAGTCTGATACAGTCTGTCCAAGTCCCTCTGTGTTCTTACCCTCTGAACAGAGCTTACTTGATACCTCAATGAATAATGGTGAGAATTAAGAGGCACCATGTATAAAAAAGGTGTTTTATAATTTATGAAGTATCATATGAATGTTAAATTGTATATAAGACCATTATATATTTTTTAAATATTCAAAAATGCTCAATAGGAGCAGGAACAAAATGTGTTGTTGTTGTTTTTTTATTTTAAGTACATGTTTAATTAATTAAATCTTCCAGGATCTGATGGGTCCACTTTGCTCATTCACTAGCAAAGCACCTCACTATTTCTTCTCAAGAGTTCAGTACATAAATTTCCAATTTGTGTATCAACAAAAGGTAAGCATTACAATATATAATTTTGAATGATTGTTATGAACATCAGAAAAAGTAGTGTCAAGACCACCATGTCAAAGAACTGCAGTTTGGTGGTGAAGGGATGTTCCCAATGACAGGTGTGGTTGGTTGTCTTTGTTGCCTAGTGTTGCATTAACATAAATAAACTGAGTGAGTTTAAAGAACAGGAATTTGTTGTCTCAAAATTTTAAAGACTAGAGTCTAAATCAGAGTATTGGACCTAGGGCAGGATCCTACTTTGACATTAGATCTGGTAGTTCCTTGGAGTACCTTGGCATTCTTGGGTGTTTTTTGACATATGTCCATCCTCTGTGTCAATTCTCCTCTTTTCAATTCTCCTCTTTTTTTGTAACTTACAAGTGATTAGGTTTAAGGCCCACCCTGCACTGATACAACCTCTCTGACATAACAAAAGAAAATCCTCATTGCAAAACAGGATCACATCCACAGTTTCAGGGACCAGAACATCAATACATATATCTATATGCCGTTGTTGTTGTTAAATGCTCTTGAGTCAGTTCCATCTCATAATGACCCTGTAATAAGGTTTCCGAGGCTATGAATCTTTGAGGGAGCAGAAAGCCTCATCTTTCTCCTGTGGAACGGCTGGTGGGCTTGAACCTTGGACTTTGTGGTTCACAGTCCAGTGTTTATCATATGGAATCACCACACTCATATACACACACACACACATATATATATGCTGTTAAGTG
>NW_006408579.1:9986332-9987834 GCF_000296735.1 Chrysochloris asiatica
TCATGGCATCAGGATTGGAAGAAGATTCATTAACAATATGCAAATGATGCAACCTAGCTTCCTGAAAGAAAAGATGACATAAAATACTTACTGATGAAGATCATAGTCTATAGCCTTCAGTATGGATTGCATCTCAACATAAAGAGACAAAGATCCTCACCACTGGACCAATAAATGACATCATGATAAATGGAGAAAAAAATCAAAGTTGTTAAAGACTTAATTTTGCTTGGACTCATTATCAGCAGTCATGGAAGCAACAGTCAAGAAAACAATGTATTGCATTCACAAATCTACTGCACAAGATCTCTTTAGCGTTCAAGAGCAAAGATATCAGTTTGAGAACTACGGTGAGCCTGACCCAAGCCATGGTATTTTCAATAGCATCATATGATGTGAAAGTTGGACATTGAATAAGAAAGACAATACTAGAATTGATGTATTTGAGTTGTGGTCTTGGAGAGGAATATTAAAAGTACCATGGGCTGCCCAAAGAATAAGCAAATCTATGCAGATGGTGCAGGACTGGGCAGTATTTCATTCTGTTGTGCATAGGGTCAGGGTCATTATGAGTCAGAACTCACTTGATGGCACCTCATCTTTTCCTTGTGGAGTAGCTGCTGTGTTTTAATCATTGACCTTTTGGTTAACAACAGCCCATACTTATCCTAAATTGCCACATAAGAACTCTCTTTCTCTTGTATATATGTTGTTGTTAAGTGCCATTGTGTTGGTTCCAACTTATAGTGACCCCGTATAGGAGTGATTATTGAGTTTGAACTGCTGACCTTACAGTTCATCAACCTTGCTGTCCAGTACTTATATAAACATATATTACAGAGTCCTGGTGTGGCACCATAGGATAAGCACTCTACCTCAATATTGGTTTGAATCATAAGGTCAATTATTCAAACTCACAGCTGCTCCTCAGAAATCCTATATAGGGTTGCTATGAGTTAGAACTGACTTCATGGCACTTTACAATAACAACAATATATACTATATATGTTGTTGTTGTTGTCAAATGCTGCAGAGCCAGTTTTGAGTTATAACGTCTCCATACAGGGTGACTGGTGGGTTTGAACAGCCAACCTTGTGGTTAGCAGTCCAGTGCTTATTCTACATGGCCTCACCTGGACATGTGAAAATTGGACAATAAATAAGGAAAATTGTAGAATAATTGATGTATTTGGGTTATGGTGTTGGAGAATAATAGTAATAATACCATGGACTGCTCAAAGAACAAACACATCTTTGTTGGAGGTACAACCAGAATGTTCCTTAGAAGTCAGGATGGCGAGACTTCATCTCTCAACCTTTGGACATGTTATCTGGAGAGACCAGTCCCTGGAGAAGGCCATCATGCTAACTATAGTGGAGGGTCAACAAAAAAGAGGAAGACCTCCCAAGAGATGCATTGACATAGTGGCAGCAGCAGAGGGCTGAAACTAAACAGTAATTATGAGGATGGCACAGGTCCAGTCAATGTTTCATTCGGTTAT
>NW_006408579.1:9989192-9992157 GCF_000296735.1 Chrysochloris asiatica
AACTTTATGAATAGCAACAGAACATTGTTGTTAAGTGTCGTTGAGTAGTTTCTGACCTATAACAACCATGTGTAGGGTTTCTAAGGCGTGGCTGGTGAGTTTGAAACTTTGACCTTGCTGTCAAACCAACTTTGCAGTCCAGTCATTAACCCACAGCACCACACCAGGACACTCTCTTTTTCTTTTGCTCTCTCTATGTAAATATATATATATAATATTGCTATAATGCAGGGTAGGGGCATAATTTAATCCATAACATTCCATTTTTAACCTATTCCAGTGTTAACTTTAAATCCAAAATCTCACTTCTGAATCACCTAAATGAATGAGACTTTGCATATGCTCTATTTCGGAGTAAAATTCCCCTCCATCTTTAGAACAGTGAAACCTAGAATACAAGTCTAAGATGAATATTCATATTACAGAAGGAGGAAATTTAAGTGAAAGAAGGGTCTTTGATACCACATAATCTAAAAACCCAGTAGGACAAATCTCATTAGTTCACAAGACTTGAAAAGAATCCTCTATTATCAAAGCACATCTGGGTTATGTCCTCACATTCTAGACTCCAAGCATTGACCACACTACATAGATTCCAGGTGAAGTCCCTTGGCTCTGCACATTAGCCCTACATTCTATGGTCAATGGAAGGAACATCAACCCTGCCCTCCTTCAGCTTTGGACAGCTTCATTCTCCTGATCCAATAAAGCAGTTACTCTACCGCTTCAGCCCTGGGAAGCCCCATTCTGCCAGCCCACTGGCACAACAGTCATTCCCCATCAACTTTTGGGTGGAAGCCCCACTCTCTTAGCCCACCTAAACAGAAGCATCACCATCCAGAACTGAAGTCCCACTCAGGAGCTACAGGATAGCTCCACTCTAAAATCTAGGAGGAAGTGATTCCACCCTATGAAACTGAGGAAGCAGTGCCCCTGCCCCTGTACCCTTTTTGACAGTCCTGTTCATTTCTGAACTATTCTCTGATGGTTCCTTTCTTTTCTAGGAAGACAATAGATGTTCACAACCAAGTAGTTCCATAAATCCATTTCCTGCCTATAGAATTATAGCAGATAACTTTACCTCATTTTGCCCCGTCTCTGTTCATCTTAGTCAGAGCTAACAGACTTTCTCCTAAGGTTGTTATTTAAATGTTTGTATGGTTAGCAGGTGTAATCTCTCAGGCAAAAGATTCTTTGTGTTAATATTAGGACACATTTTCTTAATCTTTATAAAAGGACTTTCCAAATCATTGTGTTGGTTTCTTTTTACATATGTTATTTCTAATAGTATCTCTCTCCTCTATATTGTATAGTTAGCAGTAAGAAAAAGCCACACTGCCCCTGTTAGATCATACTTAGAAATGTCCTTGGTCAGAAAATCACAAGTTCATCTCTTATTTGTACAACTTTCCACAAATCATTCATAGTCAAGACAAGTTCTTTGTCACTTTATACCAATAATCACCTTTCTTCTAGTGTACAATAACATATTAACTTCCTTTTAAAGCCTCATCAGGAGTACATTTTAATATATTCCAATTATTAATAGATGTTTGCATCTACTACTTCTCATTTTGAGTTAGGCAACATAAGTAAATGAAGGTTCAAAAGACTTTACCTCATCCACATTATTTACGTTCACTTCATTCTGAGGAAGCAACATTTCCCTAATCATATTTTTAGAATCTTCCAAACTGAGGTGCTCATCTTCCAGCACAATAATGGACACTATAGTACCATTCATAACGTTTTCATTTCCAATTTGGAGGCAGATTACCAAGGATTTTTCCTAGTTTACTGTAGCCTGGAAGCTTTGTTGAAATCTGTCCACCATAAGTGAAACTACTAGTACTTAAATACTAGTGTCATAGTCATCACTCATCTGTCAGTTTGTCACACTGTGGTGGTTTGCATGTTGACATGATGCTGGATGCTATGCCACTGATATTTTAAACACCCATGATGGACAGGTTTCAGCTGAGCTTCCAGACTAAGACAGACTAGGAAAGAGACGCAGACTATTTCTGAACATTTAACCACTGAGAACTTTATGAATAGCAGCAGGACATTGCCAGATATATTGTCAAAATATGAAAACATTATTAATAGTACAGGGATATTTTCAGCTATAGTACTGGAAGATGAGCCCCTAAGATTGGAAGTCATTCAAAATACCATGGGAGAAGAGAAGCCTCATCAAAATAGATTTGACCATGATAACATTAATGGAGTAAAGTTTTTGGGCCCTTCATTTGCTGATAGGGTACAACTCAAAATTAGGTAAAATATCTGCAAATATTTCACTAATAAAAGGGATATGCAATATATAAACAATAAATCTAGGAAACCTGAATGTTGTCAAATGTTGTCAAAATGAAACACAACTCATAAAGATCAGTATCTTAGCCATTCATGAGCTAAATGGACTGGTATTGGCCACTTTGGATCTGACAACCATATAGTTTACTATGACAGGAACAAAAAATTCAAGAGAAATGACATAGCATTCATCATGAAAAAGAACATGTCAAGATTTATCTTGAAGTAAAACACTGTCTATGATAGGATAATACACATACATCTACAAGGGAGACCAGTTAATACCACTATTGTCCAAATTTACACACCAAACACTAAAGCCAGTGATAAATAAGTTGAAGAATTCTACCAACTACTTCAGTCTGAAATTGACCGAATATGCAAAGATATATTGATAATTACAAAGGTTGAAAACAAAGAAAAAGGGTCGGTAGTTGGAAAATGTGGCCCTGGTGATAGAAATCACATGATTGAATTTTACAAGACAAATAACTGATTTTTTTGCTAATACCTATTTAAAACAACACATGGACCTCACCAGATGGAAGCACAGGAATCAAATTAGTTACAAAGGAGACAGTAGAAAAGTTCAATATCAGCAACCCAACTATGGAACAAACCATCAACTGCTCATATGCAAGTTCAG
>NW_006408579.1:10001567-10007020 GCF_000296735.1 Chrysochloris asiatica
AAAAGAGGAAGACCCCCAACAAGATGGATTGGCCAAGTGGCAGCATCAATGGATTCAAGCGTGGCAACAGTAGTGAGGTTGGCCCAGGATTGGGCAGTGTTTCTGTGTCATAAGGTTGTGCATAAGGTTGCTATGAGTCAGTACCGACTCGATGGCACCTAACAACAACAACATGGTCAAAATATTGAATGATGCAGAAAGCATCAAAAAATTATGGAAGGAATACAGAGATTCACCATATTAAAAAGAAACAGTTACTGCTCAATCATTTTAAGAGGTAGGATATGATTAAGTACTGAAAGAACAAGTTCAACTGTACTGAAGGCATTGGGGAAATACAAGGCTTCAGGAATTGATGGAATACAAATAGAAATCTTTCAACAAACTGATGTAGCACTATAGATGCTCACTCATCTATGCCAAGAAATTTGGATGACAGCTACATAGCCAACCAATTGGAAGAGATCCATATTTGTGTCCATTCCATTAGAGAGGTCACCTAAAGGAATTTGGAAATCCTTTAATAGTATCATTAGTAACATAAGCAAGCAAAATTTTTCTGAAGATAATCCAAAACGATTGCAACATTACATCAACAGGGAATTGCCAGAAATTCAAGTCATATTCAGAAGAGGACATGGAACTAAAGATATCATTGCTGATGTTAGATGGATCATGGCTGAAAGGAAACAATACCAGAAAAATATTTACATTTGCTTTATTGCCTATACAAAGGCTTCAGATTGTGTGAATCATAACAAACTATGGATAACATTGCAAGGAATGGATTTTTTAGAGCATTGTACTCATGAGGAACTTGTACAAAGACCAAAAGGCAGTCATTAGAACAGAAGAAGGAGACACTGAATGGTTTAAATTAAGGAAAGGTGTACATCAGGACTGCATCCTTTCACCATACTTATTCAAGCTGTATGTTGAGCAAATAATCTGAGAAACTGGATTATATGAAGAAAAATGTATCATCAGGATTAGAGGCAGAGTCATTAACAACCGGTGCTATGCAGATAATACAACCTTGCTTGCTAGAAGCAAAGAGAACTTAAAATACTTACTGATGAAGATCAACAACTATAGCCTTCAGTATGGATTTGTACCTCAATGTAAAGAAAACAATAATCCTCACATTTGGACCAATAAATAACATTATTGTGAATGATAAAAATTGAAGTTGTCAAAGATTTCATTTTGCTTGAATCCACAATCAACACTCATGGATGCAGCAGTCAAGAAATCAAACATACTGAATTAAGCAAACCTGCTATAAAAGACTTCTTTAAAGTGTGAACTAAGGTGTCCAGATAGAAGCCATAGTATTTTCAATAGCCTCAAATGCATGTGAACATTATAAAATGAATAAGGAAGACCATAGAAGAATAGGTGAATTTGAATATATGAATTGGAGAAGAATATTAACAGCACTATGGAGTAGCAGCAGAAAAAACAAGTCAGTCTTGGATGAAGTGCAGTCAGAATGCTCACTAGAAGCCAGGATGGTGAGACTTCATCTTTTATACTTTGGACATGTTATTAAAAGGAACCAGAACCTGGAAAAGGATACCATGCTTGATAAAACAGAGGGTCAACAAAAAAGAGGAAAGCCCCCCAATGAGATGCATTGACACAAAAAACAGTGGGTCTAAACATAACAACCATTGTGAAGATGGTGTAAGCCCAGGTACTGTTTTGTTCTATTGTGCATGGGGTCACTATGAGTTGGAACCAAGTCAATGACACCTGACAACAACAGCATAATTAATATCACATGCAAGGGAAATTTTCTAAAGATAATTTCAAATGGTTGCAGTGGTACATTGACAGGAAGATGCCATCAATTCAAGTCAGATTCAGAAGAGAACATGGAGAAAAAGAAAACATGGATATCGTTCCTGACATCAGATGGATCTTGACTGAATGTTGAGAATACAAGAAAGATGCTTACTTGTGTTTTATTGACTATGCAAAGGCATTCAGCTGTTTGGATCATAACAAACTCTGGATAACATTATGAAGAATAATAATTCCATAATACTTAATTGTGCTCCTGAAAAATCTGTACATAGGCCAAGTAACAATTGTTAAAACAGAAGAAGGCAATCTGAGTGGTTTAATATCAGAAAAGGTATATGCTAGTATTGTATCATTTCACTACACTTTGAACTGTATACTGAGCAAATAAACTGAGGTTATCTGTGTGAACATAAACTAATATGGTCAACATTTTAAGAACTCTGGATTCTTTGTACACTATGGAGCTTTGAATAGGTCATGCTAGGAAATACAAGTGGCATCTAAGAGCTAAGAGTGGCCCTTAGTTAAGATCCGGTAAAAGAGCAGGGCACTCAATCTGAAAACCACAAGGAACTAAAGGTTTTCAACAATGACATAATCTTGAAGAAGGATTCTAAACTACAAAAAAGAATGCAGTCCAGTTGACACTTCAGTTTCAGTTTCACTGGATCCTGAGAATTAGATGCAGTTGCATCAGACTGCAAAGCTGTTTGAACTGCAAGGTCAGCAGTTCAAGCTCACCAGCTGCTACTTGGAAACCTTATACAAGGTTACTATGGGTCAAACTGACTCAGCGGCACTTAATAACAACAAACCCAAGCCCTGGTGTGGTGCTATGAGTTAATGTGCGGGACTGCAAGGTCAGTTTTAATTATGAGGTTGGCAATTCAAGCTCACCAGCCACTCCTCAGAAAGTATATACAGGGTCGGCTAGGAGTCAGAACTGACTCTATAACACTTAACAACAACAACAACCCAAGCCCAGACTCCTTACACATGGAAACTGTGAGACATGTTTATGTTGTTTTAAACTGCTAAATGTGTTCCAATTTGTTATGTGACAATAGGAAACCAGTAGTCATTCAATACTTATCTGAGATTACTTGTGTTCCCTCCATCTTTGCAATTATCTGAAAATTGTCACAGCTCAGTAGCTATTTGTTGTTGTTTTTGTTTTTTAGTTATTTGTTGTTATTGTTGTTTTTAAACACCATCAATAGCTACACAAATGAAAAATGTATTATTCTTTGCTTCCCAATTTCCTCCACCCCTTATTTTATCTCTCCTAACAGCTCTGCCCACATACTTGGTTCAACATTCATGAGAGTTTGAACTTACTAGTCAGGTTTAGAATTAATAACTGTGGTTCAGGACCTTGGAGAGCATCCAAACACTTGAATGCCACCTCCTTCCCCACCACACCTATGTTTTCCACCTTTACTTTCTTGGTCAGAGCTCCCTCAAGCCCATAATTCTTATGTATTGTCTTCCATATTGTTGCATATTACCTTTCTTAAGTACATAATTGTAAAAAAAAAAAAAAAGTTTTTAATCACCTGTCAATAAATAAGCCAATAATTAGAAACAGGACTAAGAGCAAAGAGCAAAACATTTATTTTGTCTTAACACACAGGGCCACAGATTTCCCAGATCTGCCTCCCTAACTGGAGGGCAGTCTGGAAATTTTAAGGAGGAAGCAAAGCAAGATCCCAGAACTTGTGGTCAGGTAATATTGCATTGTTTTCTATTCCAGTAATTGGGGTGTTTGCGTCTATAGTGAGGGTGGTTGCATCCTAAACATAGTGACAAATGACAAAACATCAAGATTGAAAAGAAGTGATTAATTATGGAATATAACTAGGGAGAGGCTTAAATTTTAACTATGACTATTACTATAAGTTGTATTTTCAGGTTTTATTTTACTAAGTTAAATCTTTTGTTGTTGTTGTTGTTGTTAAACACTGTAGAGTTGGTTCCAACTCATAGTAACCCTGTGTATGTTTTCTGATGTTTTAAATCTTTGAGGGAGCAGAAAGTCCCATATTTCTACTGTGGAATGGCTGGCAGACTCAAACTACAAACCTTTTGGTTCACAGTCCAGTGCTTATCTTATGAAGCCATCGCAAACCCAAAACTTTTTTTTTTTAAGTTCTTATTGTGAAATGAATGATAGTTCCCATGGGAGAACATCAATTTTACACTCAACGTATCATATTTTGTTTCATTTCAATGATTATAATCATTCATTATTATTTGATTTGATTTCCTCTGGTTTTTTTTTTTGGGGGGGGGTGTTTTGTTTTGTTTTGAATTACACAAAAACACTCAGGAATATATAATCATTTAAACAATCAACCTCCTGGCTGCCAGAACATAGCCTTCCCCTTTCCATGAGTCTAGAGTCCTCAGCTGCTCTATCTCTCCATACCATTATCTCTGCCTTCATCTCTGGTGTCACTGCTTCTCTGGATAGGGTCTCATATCCTGCTCATGTTCTTCTCTCTTGATTATCCTAGGGTCCTCTGTTCCTGGACTGTAAGATTAACTACTCCTCCATTTTTGTTACAAAACTTCTACCTTTACAGTTGTGGCAATCACAATTAGACATGATAACAGTTAGTTACTCACTATAGAATCATAAGAATCTTATCCCCATTTCCTTTAACCAGACCCATCTAGACAAAATGAAAACTCCCTCATGAAAACGTGTAAGCCAAGCCAGTCACTTCGTGCCTTTATAGACCTTCCAATTTTAGGTAGCCAATTTTAGTTGCCCATCCCTATCAGGTCGCTATGAGTTGTTACTAATTTTGATAGCACTTAACAACAACAACAACAAATCCTATATACAGAGGGAATACGATTGATTCTTGATGTGAAGATTCCTTCCCTCTCAGTTGGTATTTTGAGCTACTACATCCATATGTATAGGTCAAGTTCCTCAAATTGTAGCAATTTATACTCATTTCCTTTTCAACATTTTTTTTTATCATCCTTTAGTCGAGTTATGATCATCAAGCCATCAAAACTAAGTCAAATGGGCACTATCTGCAAGTTTGGGGCATTCTTGTGTATCTTCCCTCACTTCATGTCAGCTGGATGCTTCACTCTCAGCAAAACCTTTTTAAGTACCCCCATTTCAAGAACAATCAGTAACTGCAGGAATATGAGTGCTACACAGGTCAATATCTGCTTCTGTCCATTAAATACATCTATTTTCTCCAGGAAAACTTCTATACTACTCTTGCCTACACTGACATTTCTCACACATTACTTCATAAAGTATTTGTACAGATCATATAGATTGTCTTAATCCCCACCTCTCCTATCTCATGTTTCTCTTTTCCTAACATAAATAACTCCTTAAGGGGAAGTACTATACTGTGTATATCATTATAGCTTCAAGTGCAACTCAATAAGTATTAGTGTTTGATGTGACCACATATAATATCATCATCAACTTCAGTATTGGAGGAAACACTAAAAAAAAAAAAAAAAATCTCACCACTGGACCAATAAACAAAATTCATATCAATGGTAAAAAGATTGAAAAAAAGATAAGGATTCTCTCCCTCTGGTGTACATTCTCCATATAACCCCTTCACCTTGAATGAAAGAAAATCTATAAATATAATGAGAATTAT
>NW_006408579.1:10007120-10008112 GCF_000296735.1 Chrysochloris asiatica
AAGTATGAGAGATGAAGTTTGGCCATACTGGCCTCCAAGAAGCACTTTGACTGTACTTCTTCCAACATAGATCTGTTTGGTCTTTTGGCAGCCCGTGGTACCTTCAATATTCTCCTCAAACACCATAACTCAAAAGCATCAATTCTTCTATGGTCTTCCTTATTCACTGTCCAGCTTCCGCATGCATATGAGGTTACTGAAAATACCATGGCTAGGGTTAGGCGCACCTTAGACCTCAAACTGACATCTTTGCTCTTCAAATTTTTAAAAAAGGTTTTGTGCAGCAGATTTGCCTGATGGAATACGTCATTTGATTTCTTGACTGCTGCTTCCGTGAGTGTTGATGGTTAATCCAAGATGAATGAAGTCATTGACAATCTTTTCTACATTGATAAGAATGTTGTTTATTGGTCCAGTGGTGAGGATTTTTGTTTTCTTTTCATTGAGATGCAATCCATACCGAAGACTGGTCTTTGATCATCAGTAAGTATTTAAGTTCTCTTCAATTTCAGCAAGCAAGATTGTATCATCTGCATATGAAAAATTATTAATGAGTCTTCCTCCAAACTCGATGCCACATTTTTCTTCACATAATCCACCTTTGTAGATTATTTGCTAGCATACAGTTTGAATAAGTATGGTGAAAGAATACAATCCTGTCACACACCTTTCCTAATTTAAACCACTCAATGTTCCCATGTTCTGTTCAAACTGCCTTTTGGTCTATGTACAGGTTCCTCATAAGCACAATTAAGTATTCCATTATACTTATACTTTGCAGGGTTGTCCATATGCAAAAGCCTTTGCATAGTCAGTAAAGCACAGGTAAACATCTTTCAGGTATTCTCTGCTTTCAGTCAAGATCCATCTGACATCAGCAATGATATCTCTCGTTCCACATCCTCTTCTGAATCTATCTTGAACCTCTGGAAGTTCTCTGTCAATGTATGCTTGCAGCCATTTCTGTATTACCTTTAGTAAAACTTTACTAG
>NW_006408579.1:10009702-10018360 GCF_000296735.1 Chrysochloris asiatica
ACCACTGGACCAATAAACAAAATTCATATCAATGCTAAAAAAAAAAAAAAAAAGATAAGGATTCTCTCCCTCTGGTGTACATTCTCCATATAACCCCTTCACCTTGAATGAAAGAAAATCTATAAATATAATGAGAATTATAATCTGGGTTCATACAGGGGAAAGAGAATCAAACTCAAAATCAGTCCAAGGCCAATTCTTATAGAGTAGAGATCAAACATGTCTCCATCGTGTAACCTTCTTTACCCTATTCTGACACCACCTATACCTCCCACAGCACTCTCTGCTTCAAATCTGGGTTCAATAATCCATTGCAATGGCCACACAGAGCTCATAGCAATGCTCATGGTTATGGAGTTTATTAGGGAAGTTAACAGGGTACAACTCAGGATCAGAAAAACTCAGGATGCAGCAGTTCTCCAATCAGGAACACCTCTTGTCTGCCATACTGCAGGAACACCTTACTCTTGTCTTCAGCCTCTCAACTCTGTGGTCCTTTGGCCTCTGCTGTTCCACTTCCAGAAAGTGTTACAAAGCTCTCTTAATCAGTCTGTGGATGCCCAAAGAGCACACTCTGCAAGCCAATCTCCAGCCCATAGGCACTTGGCTTTTCTCAGTCCCTGGGTCTAGAGCCTGCAACTGCTCTGTCTCTCTATGCCATCATCTCTGCTACAGCTTCTGCTATCACTGCTTTTCTAGGTAAGGTTCTTATGCTCCATGCATGCTCTGCCTTCTTGATGATCCTGAGGTCATCTGCTCTTGCTTCTGAGCTGGCTCCTTTTTTAAACCTAGCAGGATAGAAAAACTAACCAATCCCAGCCTTAGAGTCCTGTGTACCTTATTTTCATGGTTATGCCCAATCAATTGGTGGGAATTATGAAGACATTGGATTGAAAAGCCATATGAAGTAAATTCAAGGTACCACACTAAGTAAGTGTCATTTTTAATTAAATGTCTTAGACACATGTGCTAAAAGGTGAGGATTACATTGAGGAATTAATAAAACAAAAGTCATAATACCAGCTAGTTCTATGACCAAGCTTTCTCAAACATCAGAATGGCACAGAAATGGGAACTACACAGAAAAAGTGTTATATCAGAGTGAGCCAATAGCCTTGGCTTCCTGTTTCTGTTTCTCAGGGGAATGCAGTAGTGTTGGTCAGCAGTCAGTTAGCATGGGAAAAAGAACCAGCTAGATCAGAAAATGCAAAGTAAGGTGTCATCTTATCCCAATGTGACTGGCTATGCAAGTTCCCAGAAACAATTTATGTTTACTTAGAGCAATAACTGTCATTTTAAGTTTTCTGGGCACTAAGATTCTTCCTTTGGAATCCTAATATTTCCAAAAACTACACCTCAGGAAATTCATCTAATTTTATTTGACCTTGTGTTGTAGAATCTAAAAAATAGTTTTTTTTTGTTAATGTAAGGACTTTCTGAGGGCACACATGACCATATCAATCACGTGTTAGAGAATTCAGTCCCTTTGCTGTTCTATAATCCTGTAGGTACTGAGTTTAAGAAAATAAATGAAACATTATCTTAAAGAGAAAGTCAGACACACTAACATATAATTATAATAAAGTATGTAAAGTGACACTACAAAAATCATTGCTGGGGTAGAATCAAGAAAACAGTAACTACCTCTCCCTGGGGACGGTTTTAGGGAGGAAGATAAATGTAAATCATACAAATCTAAGTTTAAACAGTTATATTTATATAAAAAATACCAAACAAAAAACTAAAATTTAAAAAATCATGAACTGAAGCATTTCATGTAGGCGGAAAACCCAGAGCTGAAAGAAAGAAGATAGTATCTGCCAGGATTTAATAAGAACACTGAAGGTCAATTGTTACTGTTACTGAATATAAAGTCAGAGGGTATTACTTCACTTTTCCTAGACCATTTTCCATGCTTTCTGTGTTGTGGGGGCAACTTTGGGTGATGCCTTATTTGTATGCTGGTCTCAAACAAACACCAACACATAATTAAGGCAGCCTCCACATTGAACCAGTACTGTGGCAAAGGAGGACACCCACAAGGCACAATGGAAACCATGCTGTGCAGGAAGTGTGTGGGAATAAGTGTGTGGGAGAAGATGTCAACACTGTGAGTCAGTGTCTGGGGCAGGTGAAAGTAGGCATACATACAGAGAAAACACAGACAGGGGCCCAGTAAGGGAATTAATGGATGAAAGACTAACTTCATCACAGACACAAAGTTAGAGGCTAGAGAAGGCTAGAAGAGAAAACAAAACAGGCAGAGCCCAAGAAATAAATGGTAGCAGAACTTTAAAACTGAGAAAAAGGCAGATAGAAACATGATCTACAATACCTGTTCAGTAGGACAAACTCAATTGTTCGCCTCTGGACTTTACAAGACTGTCCATTCAGCATAGTCTATAGAACATTATGTCCTAGAAATATTTTCCTTTTTTTTTCAGGATAAGAAAAAAACTTTCATTTTTCACCCCCTCCCTCTGTACTTCTCTCCGCCCGCCCCCTCATTTTGAGGCCTCAGCAACATTTCTCTATATCTTGAGAGCACACACAAAATAAGTAACCTATTAGGATCACCACAATGTTTTTAAAGAATCTTATAATTTTATGATAAGGGAATTGGGAATTGCAGAAGGCAAGTGTTTAGTCAATTCTTTAAAGGTAACTTCTGTTGCCTAGGAAGAGGGGCACATTAACTATACTCTTGTGATCAAGCAACAATCCCTATTATGATAGCTAAGAACTGGACAGGCAGTATCTCCAGCTATATTTAGCTAAGGACCAATTTCTACTTTGCACTTGTTTTCAAACAGTAAAGCTAAAGAGGAATTTAACAACAGCTCCATCAGGAATTGCTGGAAGCAGGTACAGTGTAGTGCTGTGAACAGAGGAAAGCGTTCTCTCTGGCTTCTGAAATTCTGTCACATGGGAGGTGACTGCAGAGCAGCATGCCATCTTACTAACAGGACGAAACTTAACTGCAGTAGACAGAGAGAAATGTGCCTCCCTCTCTCTCTGCAATTTCTTTTGTCCCCTTTCTCTCTCCCTAACCCTTATCAGAAATGTGTTTTCTTCAAATATTGAAAATTATACAATCTTCTAATTGCATGAACTTATCTACAAAGTTCCTATACATATCTGTCACTTTATTATACTATCATGGCTTTCACATGACTATGATGCTGGAAGTATTTAAATTACTATTA
Source organism: Chrysochloris asiatica (assembly GCF_000296735.1). Taxonomy (NCBI): domain Eukaryota; kingdom Metazoa; phylum Chordata; class Mammalia; order Afrosoricida; family Chrysochloridae; genus Chrysochloris; species Chrysochloris asiatica. The sequence continues at coordinate 10,012,909 of NW_006408579.1, forward strand.
GAGTCATCATTGGTAGACAGATTTCAGTAAAGCTTTCACACTAAAGCAGATTAGGAAGAAAGCCTAACAATCTACTTTTCTAGATCATCCATTGAAAATCCTATGAATCACAACAGAACCAATCATGGAAGGGCACAAGACCAGGCAACGTTTTGTACCACTTTACATGACTTTACCATGAGTTGGGCTTGCCGTGAGTTGGGCTTGCCGTGAGTTGGCCTTGCCGTGAGTTGGCCTTGCCGTGAGTTGGCCTTGCCGTGAGTTGGGCTTGCCGTGAGTTGCTGCTGCTGCTGCTGCTATGTGCTGTTAAGTCAGTTTGGACTTACAGAATCCCTGCATAGCATTTCTGAGGCTGTAAATCTTTGTTATTGTTGTTAGGTTAGGTGTCCATGAGTCAATTCTGAATCATAGTGACCTTATGCACAACAGAATGAAGCGCTGCCCAGTCTTGCACCAACCTCACAATCATTTTGTTTGAGCCCATTGCTGCTGCCATATTTACAGAAGTCCTCCTAAGGGCCCCTAACAACAACAACAAAAAAGATCTACAATGCAAATTGGGTGTGATGGTCAGTTATATGTCAACTTGGCTAGATTATCAGTATCAAAAATAAAAATGTTTTTAAATCTACAAATTAATTTGTGTGATTTCTTGCTGACTGTGTAACCTCATCAAATATAAAAGAAAGATAGGCCCATAAAATAAAGAAAAAAGAGGGTGTTTCATTCGGCTAGTAGATAAATAATATACACTCTAATTCTTATCCTAGATTGTTGTTGTTGTTAAGTGTCATTGAGTTGGTTCCAACTCACAGCAACCCTGTATAGGGTTTCCAAGGTACAGCTGGTTAAGTTTGAACTGTAGACCATGTGATTCAAATCACTCTTGTGGTCCAGTGCTTTATCACACAGAGCCACACCAGGAATTTTACAAATTGTAGGAGAAGGTCAGAAACCTGGGCTAGACTTAGGACAGATAAAATAAGCCCAAATCAAATAGCCCATTGCCACTGAGTCAATGATGACTCATTGTGATTCTATAGGACAGCACAGAACTGCCCATAGGCTGTAATCTTTATAACAGACGGTCACACCTTTCTCTTACAGAACAACTGGTGGGTTTGACCTACCAACCTTTCAGTTAGCAGCTGAGTACTTAACCACTGTGCCACCAGGGTTACTTAAAATAAATCCAAGAAATCTCTGAAATACCATAGCTCATAGTGAAACAATATCATTTCCTACAGTATTGCATTAGATAAATCTGCTGCAAAAGATCTCTTTAAAGTGTTAAAGAGCAAAGATGTTACTTTAAGGACTAAGGTGAGCCTCATATGTATACAAAAGCTGGACAATGAATAAGTAAGACTGAATAAGAATTGATGCATTTGAATTATATTGTCAAAGAATATTGAATATACCATGGACTGTCAGAAGAACAAACAAACCTATTTTGCAAGAAGTACAACTGGATTACTCGTTGGAAGTGACAATGTGACAAAATGACTTCCTATCTCATACTTTGAACATGTTGTCAAAAGGGATTAGTTCCAGAAGAAGGATATCATGCTTGGTAAAGTTGAGGGTCAACAAAAAAGAGAAAGACCTTCACTGAAATGGACTGACACAATGGCAACAACAATGGACTCAAGCATAACAACAATTTGTAAGATGGCACAGAACCAGACAGTGTTTCATTTTACACTGTTTACATAAGGTCACTATGAGTCAGAATCAACTTAACTACATCTATCAACAACACCAGTAAAATAAAAACTAAGAGCCAATAAAAACAACAAAATTCAATCCATGGGATCTGAGAAGAGAAGCAGAAATTAAATAAAAAGCAAAAGGACCAAGGATTGGGGTCCACCCTGGGGGGACTGACTGCAGGAGAGATATTCAGGTCCTTTGTCCAGAAATCTCACCCCCAATCTACCTGAGAAGAGGTCCATGTGGCACAGCATTGGATGATTTTTTGATGTCATCTCACAACTCTTTTGGTCATTAGTGTCCAATACAACAAGTGTGATAGTCATATAATTTCTAAATTCAGGTGGAATATGTTCAAGGTCATATTTTTAGTCTTGTGAACATGTTTTAATTTTCTTCAGCTTCAGACTAAACTTACATATGAGCAATTGATGGTCTGTTACACAGTCAGCACTTGCCCTTGTTTTCACTAATGATTTTGAGTGTTTCTACCATCTCTTTCTATAGAAGAAGTCAATTTTATTCCTTTGTATTACATCTAATGAGGTCCATGCATATAGTCATCTGTCATTCTCTTTTTTTAAAAAAAGGTATTTGTAATGAAGTTATTGGCACTGCCAAATTCTATCATGCAAAATCCAAAATCATTTCTAACACCAAGGCCTTATCTATCACCTGCTGACACTTCCTCTTTACATTCTAAACACCAGTAATCATCAATACACCTTGATAGAATGTTGGATCAATTTTAGATAGAAGAATGTTTTAGAATTCTTCAATTTCATCATTACTGACTTTAGTGGTTAGTGAGTGAATTTGAATAGTAGTCATATTTACTGGTCTTTGTTGCAGATATACAATATTATCCTGTCACAGACAGCAATGTACTTCAAGACAGATCTTGAAACATTCTTTCTGACAACGGATGCTACATCTTTCTTCTTGAATTTGTTGTATTCAGCATAGTAAGCCATATAATTGTCAGATTCAAGATGGCCAATACCAATCCATTTCAGCTCAATAGTAGATAGGGTTTTGATATTTACACATTCCATTTTGTTTTTAACAATTTCCAATTTTCCTAGATTCATACTTCATATATTCCATATTCCAATTGTTAACAGTACTGTTTCTACTCATTTTGAGTTGTGCCCCATTAGCAAAGAAAGTTTTACTCTATTTGTGCCATCATGTTTAAATCTACTTCGAGGAGGCAATTCTTCCCAGTTGTATTTTGAGTACTTTCCACCTGAGGGGTTCATTTTCTGGTACTATATAATAATGTTCTGGTGCTATTTATAATGTTTTCCTCTTCTGGCACTATATCTGACAGCATTCCACTTATAGTCATTAGGTTTTCTGTGGATGCAAGAAACACACCTTACACACAAAGACAAAACAGACTAAATGTTAAAGGATGGAAAAAATCTACCAAGCTAATTGCAATTATAAATGAGCAGGAGTGGCAAGACTAATCACTGATCAAATAAACTTTAAGGCAAAAACCAACATAATAGATAAAGATGGATATGACCTCATGATTAAAGGGTCAATTGAGCAAGATGACATAACCATAATAAATAAATATGTTCCCAATGAAAGAGCCCCAAAATATTTAAGCAAACTCTAATAGGTTTGAAGAAAGAAATAGACAAAGCTACAATAATAGTAGGTGATTGCAATACACCACTTTCAAAAATGGATAGAACAACAAGAAAGAAAAAAGAAAAAACAAAACCTTGCTGAGATGATAATTTATTGCAATAAATGCATACAAACAAAAAGATGAGAGAACCAAAATCAACACATTAACACAACATCTCCAACAACTAGAAACAGACCAGCAAAGTAAACCTACAGTCAACAGAAGAAAGGAAATAATAAAGATTAGACCAGAAATAAATGAGATAGAAAACAGAAAAACTTTAGAAAGAATCAACAGGACAAGATGATGGTTCCTTGAAAGAATTAATAAAATTGATAAACCATTGGCAAATCTAACAAGCAAAAAGAGGGAGAAGACATAAATAACATACATAAGAAACCACATGGGTAATGTCACAATGGAAATTTTAAAAGGACAATAGCAGAATACTATGAAGAGTTGTATTCCAACGAATTTGAAAATCTAGAGAAGATGGACACCTTTTTAGAAAACTTGAACAGACCTAAACAAAGGAAGAAATTAAGCAGGTCATCAAATAATCCTCAGCCAAAAATATTCCAAGTCAAGATGGCTTCACTGGTGAGTTTTATCAAACATTTAGGGAAGAGCTGTCACCAATTCTACTCAAATTATCCAGAATATAGAAGAGGATGGAAAACTTCCTAATACATTGTATGAAGCAAGCATAATCCTCATACCAAAACCAGGAAAGGACATCACTTAGAAAGAAAATTATAGACCAATATTCCTCATGAACATAGATGCAAAATGAAATCCTAGCCAACAGAATCCAACAACACATAAAAAAATAATACATCATGACAAAGTGGGATTAATATCAGGAATGAAAGGATGGTTCAACACTAGAAAAACAATCAAAAACAATCCACCATATAAATAAGAAAAAGGAAAAGAACCACATGATCATATTGATTGGTGCAGAAAAGGCATTTGGCAAAATCCAACGTTCATTCCTGATAAAAATACTCAACAAAGTATGAATTGAAAGGAAATTCCTCAAAATAATTAACAGCATATATACAAAACCAACAGTCAACATCACCCTCAGTTGAGAGAAACTGACATCCTTCCCTTTGCAAACAGGAACCAGACAAGGATACCCTTTATCACCATGTTCTCTAAGTCATAGACAGAGCTATAAGACAAGATAGGAAAATTAAAAGCATCCACATTGGCAAAGAGTAAGTAAAACTCTCTATATTGACAGATGATATTATCCTATACATAGAAAACCTCAAAGACTCAGAAAAAAAAACAACAAAAAACGACTGGAATTCAATGGAAGAATCGGCAAAGTGGCAGGGCACAAGATCAACATACAAACATCAGCTGGATTCTTCTACAGTAATAATGACAGTGCTGAAAAGGAAATTAGGAAAGTAATATGTTTTACAATAGCCACCCAAATGATTAAATATTTAGCAATAAATACAACCAGAGAAATAAAGGACCTATACAAAGAAAACTACAAAACACTACTACAAGAAACCAAAAGAGATTTATAAAAATGGAAGAATATATATATATATTTTGTATGAAGGAAGTAAGTGTACATTGCTACAATTCGGTGAACTTGACCTATACTTATGGATGTAGTAGCTCAAAATACTAACTGAGAGGGAAGGAGTCTTCACATCCAAAATCAATCTATCCCCTTTGTGCACAGGGTTGATAGGGACGGGAAATAAAAATTGGCTACCTGAAATTGGAGGGGCTATAAAAGCACCAAGTGACTGGCTTACAAATTTTCAAGAGGGAATTTAGTTTCAGAGTGTAAGGGGGAGAGTAGGATGCCCACTAAATACTTTTCGTCATTTCTAGGTGGGTCTGGTGACAGGAGATAGGGATAAGATTCTTATAATTCAATAGTGAGTAATTGTTATTATGACTAATCACAACTGTCACAATTGTAAAGGTAGAAGTTTTGTAACAGAAAAAGGGGAGTAGTTAATCTTACAGTCCAGGAACAGAGAACCTTAGGACCATCCAGGGAGAAGAGTATGAGCAGAATGTAGGACCCTATCCAGAAAAGATCTGGTAGCGTAGTGGTTA
>NW_006408579.1:10019810-10020864 GCF_000296735.1 Chrysochloris asiatica
GAATTGAGAATCCAGAAATTAACCCATCCTCATACAGCCAACTGAACTTCGACAAAGTACGATGAATGGGGAAGACGTCTCTTCAGGAGATGGTGCAGGAAGAACTGGAAATCAAATATGCAAAAGATTGAAACAAGACCTTTATCTCACGTCATATACAAAAACCAACTCTGCATGGATTAAAGACCTGAGTGTGAATCACAGAATTATTATAAAAGTCACCAATGAAAAAAGAGGGACAAATTTAAGGGTTCTAATACAGGGCACACACAGACTGCCAAACACTATAAAAAATTATACAAACAAAAGAAGGCAAAATAGGTGACTGGGACATTTTAAAAATTAGAAATTTATGTGTATCAATGGATCTAACCAAAAGAGTAAAAAGGGAACCCCCAGAATGGGAAAGAAATCATTTGCAATGACATATCAGACAAGGGACTAATTTATAAAATCTGTAGGAAACTACAACAACTCTGTAAAAAAAAAAAAGACAAATAACCCAATTTAAAAATTGGCACATGACATGAACAGATACCACCAAGGAAGATACCACCATTTGGGCAGCCAACAAACATATGAAGAAATGTTCGCAGTCAGTAGCCATTTGTTGTTGTTGTGAAGTGCCGTCAAGTTTTTTCTGACCCATAGCGACCCTGTATAAGGTTTCCGAGGAGCAGCTGGTGAGCTCGAACACCGACCATGCAGTTCAAACGCTGACACATTAACCCACAGTGTCATTGTTGTTGTAGTTAGGTACCATCGAGTCGGTACCGACCCATGGCGGCCTTATGTACAGCAGAACAAAACACTGCCATATCAGAGAGATGCAAATCAAAACAACAATGAGATATCATCTCACACCATCAATAACAACGAAGTTCAAAAAAGTAGAGGACAATAAATGCTAGTGAGGATGTAGAGAGCCTGCTACCATCCTACATTACTAGTGGGAATGCAAAATGGTCCAATAACCCTGGAAAACAGTATGGTGCTACCTCAGAAAGGTGGAAATAGAAATACCTTATGATCCAGCAATTCTTCTACTTGGTAT
>NW_006408579.1:10022164-10022732 GCF_000296735.1 Chrysochloris asiatica
ACAGCATCACACCAGGGCTCACAGGCAAGAGAAGTGAGTTAAATGGGAATGTAGTAGGAATCACCAACGCTACATCCTTTAAATCCCTGTTGCGGCACTAATCTCTGCAATCCTGTCAGGTATGTGGTGTTTATGGTTTAGAATTTTGCTAAAAAGAGGCAGATCTAATGACTTCCTCTTTGCTTCTCCTACCATAATAGACCCTATTTCATATTTCAGGGATCAATGTAAGGATTCTCTCAGTTGATGAGTATATCTATTATAATTATGCAATATGGAACTGAGGCAATCACTACAGGATGAGTTCAAGGACCCACTAGACCCACTATAATTGGACTTTAGCTAAGAATCCATTAATAACTTGATCACAGTTGTTGTTAGGTGCCATCGAGTTGGTACCAACTCATAGTGACCTTATGCACAGCAGAACGAAACACTGCCCAATCCTGGCCCAACCTCACTACTGTTGCCACGCTCGATGCCATCGATGCTGCCATTTGGAAAATCTATCTCATTGGGGGACTTCCTCTTTTTCTCTAACCCTCCACCTTACCAAACATGATATCCT
>NW_006408579.1:10026662-10031573 GCF_000296735.1 Chrysochloris asiatica
AATTCTTCTGCAATTCCCCAAAAGTCTGATTATTTCCCTTTCCCAAGAAAACAGTCACTCTTGTAAAAGGCCACAGACCTCTTTGTGGAAACCTGGGAGAAAGACTAATAGTATACATTTCAGTCAGTATAGAGGGATCCTTCATCAAGGGGACCTTGTCTTTCCTTCATACAAGGTTGTGGGTCTGTAAACTGGCTCAAGTTTGGGAATTGATTGAGAGGCTATGACTCTCTATTCTCATGATTCAAATTAAACTTGTAGTCATTTGATTTTGAATTTTTTCTCTTGCACAGATTAAGTAAATATTTAGTTTGTTTCCCATGTGTTTCACTCCTAGTGACACCCTGCCTAAGTAGCCAACACAATGAATCCACAGGAGTCAAGGTATTCTGATTACTACTTTGATTCTGCTATCCATTATGGTAACCACGCTCATCTTGCCTTGCAGATAGAATGCTGCTAACATGGTTATGAGTTGGCTGCTAACCTCAAGGTCAGAAGTTTAAAACTAACAATAATTCCATGGGAATTAGGCTTTCTGCTCCTATAAAGATTTACAACCTCAGAAAGCATATGCACTGTTGCTATGTGTCAGAACTGACTCCACGATATACCACCACCACCAATTTTTCACTGTTAGAGCCCACCAGTCACTCCTTGGGAAAAAGATGAGACTTTCTGCTCCTGCTAAAGTGTAAAGCCTCAGAAACCTTATACAGGGTGGCTATGAGTTGGAACTACATTGACAGTGCTTAACAACAATTTGGCCCCTACCACCAAAAGGTCCAATGTATATTTAGATGTATTTATTCAATTCAGTCAGTTCCCAGTTTCAAATCTAGTTACATAAAATAATAGTCATAGCAGTCTTAAAGAAGGCTGGGGCTCCCTTCACAACTTTGTTCCTCCCTGCTGTAGCTAAAGGTATAACATTTTGGCACCCCATATGTGGGTTTATGGGTCTATCCTGATAAATCCACTTTAACATGCCAATTTCCTGAAGTCATTGGGATCCTTCATTTACAGAATACCCAGGCAGGTCTGGTACTTCAGATTGATGTAATTGATGCCCTGCATAGTCCATGCTTCAGTGAACCAACCAAAGAAACTATTGGATCCTTTCCTAATTTCTTGTGCTGAAACACTGAATGAAGAATCTATGCTAAGTGGCCCATATCAATAAACTCAAATTGTTCTAATCTTAAATTCATCACATCATTATCCCACACCCTCAGTAGCCACTCCCATACATATCTCCAGGCTTCCATTTGAAAGTATAAGAAAAATCAAGCAGTTCTTTTGGAGTGCAGCATACTTCTTCCTGGTTTATAATTTGTACTTGACATTTTGAGGTTCACTGGGACTTAAGTCTAGTTATAGGTCTAGAAGCAATAATTGGGAGAGGTGTTTCCTGGGAACATTCAACAATGTTTTACAAGACATCTACCTTAGGTGATGACCCCAGACAATGCCTCAGGCATCATCTCATCAGGCACAGCTGGGTTAATCTCATCAAGTTTGGGCAAAGGTGATAATGGTTTTACTGATAATAAATCAGCAGACAAACATGGTGTAATCGCTTCAAATGGGAGAAGTGGTGCTTTAAGCAAGATTGATTTAAATGAATTTAGGGGTTATTGTCCCCAATTTCTCAAGTATCTACCTATAAGTCCCCTTTCCACGTTTCAGGATGTAATTTTTTCCCAATCAATGCCCTCGCTTTAACATCAGACATCATTTGAGATTTGGAATTCAGTTAGTGCTATAATATAGCCATTCTTACAATAAGACTCTGGGTTTATTTATTTATTTATTTTTAGCAATATCAGCTCTGTTAATTGAAGAAATAAGTCTTTCATTCAGGACAAAAGTTGGAAATTTGATGTCTTTTATGCATTGTTTGAGCTGTATATCCAAAACCCCGAGTTGGTCTCTTTCCTTTACCATTTGATCTATTGTCAGTAGGACCAACTAACTAGCTTTCCTATACTTCTCATAATGACAAAATTTCAAAAAAGTATCAAACACATGACCACTCAGAGTCTCACTTGTTACCAATATTTGATCTACAGGTGGTGATTAGCAGCACCCTCTTTATTAATAGACACATAATTATGTATCTTTATTAATAGATACATAATTATCAATGCCATTAAAATTAGTAAGGCTTGAGAAAATCCATCCTTATAATTTTTTTGCTCAGTACCAAATGTCTTAGGATGGGTTCTCTGGAGAAGCAAATCCAGTGAAGCTTATATATGTGTGTATATATCTATATCTAAGTCTAGATATAGATATAGATATATATAAAGAAAGGTTTACATCTAGAAAATGGCTCACACGGTAGAGGTGGTCAGTCCCAAGTCTAAGAGCCAGATATCAGCCTGGAGGCCGCTGACTCATGTAGCTGCATCTGATTCATGTAGCTGCAGGGCTGATTAACCAAGATTGGTTGGCAGACAGGTACAGCAGGCAAGATGGCAGGCTGCTTACAACTCCCAGTATTGGCAGGCAATGGAGCAGGCCACTAACTGACTCCCAAAGAATCCAAGACAGACTTAATACCCAGACCTATCAGAGAGCAAGCGTATTTTGCCTGAGCATCTAATATGCTGGAAGCAAGCCATACTACCAAGAGAACTTCCTTTCAATTGACTGGCTGCTCATAGAAGACCTCTTCATATTACATTATATTAGATCTCATCAATGATGTAGCTGGAATAGCTACATCTCAACTGCCAAATCACTGAGCATACTGTCCCAGTCAAGCTGACACAAAACCTTAGCTATCATAGTCCCTCTATAACACAGAGAAGGTAAATACCTTACACTTAAATGCCAAGAAAAGCTATTCAGAGAGGGGGCTTTGAGGAATGACAAAATTGTCTGTTCCTTGTTCTAAAACTACAAACAAAATGACTCTACTGACATCCTGCCTACTAACAATGATGAGTTTGTTTTCCATGAGATTACCATGACCTAGAATTGACCAGATGAACACTAACAACTACTGAAGCCATTTCTTTGTAGAATAAATTCTTTTCTTGGACCACTGAGTTTTATAAGAATACTACCTAGGAGTCCTAGTGTGGCTCCGTAGGATAAGCACTGAACCACAAAGTCAGTTTAAACCCCAAGGTCATTGGTTCAAACTCATCAGCTGCTCCTCAGAAACCCAACACAGAGTCACTAATGAGTCAGCACAGGCTCAACAGCACTCAACAACAACAACAAACAATTCAATGAGGTATTGCTGTTGTTGTTAGGTTCCACGGAGCCACTACAGACTCATAGCAACCGCACAACAGAACAAAGCATTGCCTGATCCTGCACCAACCTCACAATCATTACTGCGTTTGAGCCCATGCAGCTGCCAATCCGTCCAGTTCAGGGACTTCCTCTTTTTCTCTAGCCCTCCATTTTCCCAAACATGATATCCTTCTCCAGGAACTGGTCCCTCCTGACAACATGTCCAAAGTATGAGAAATGAAGTCTGGCCATTCAGGCTTCCAAGGGGCATTCTGGTTGTACTTCTTCCAACACGGATTGGTTTGTATTGGTACTTTTAATATTCTCCTCCAACACCATAACTCAAATGCATCAATTTTTCTACAGTCTTCCTTACTCAGAGTCCAATTTTAACATGGAGAAAGATGAGGCTTTCTACTCCCGTAAGGATTTACACCCTCGGAAACCCTGAACAGGGTCGCTATGGGTCGGAACCGACTCGATGGCACACAACAACATGAGGTTATTGAAAATACCATGGCTTGGGTCAGGCGCACCTTAGTCCTCAAACTGTTATCTTTGCTCTTTAACACTTTCAAGTCTTGTACAGCAGATTTTGAAATATGTAATTTCTTTACTGCTGCTTCCATGAAGTGTTGATGGTTGATTTGAGCAAAATGAAGTCTTTGACAACTTCAATCTTTTCTCCATTTATATGGATGTTGTTTATTGGTCCAACAGTGAGGATTTTTGTCTTCTTTACAGTGAAGTGCAACCCATATCGAGGGCTGTGGTCTTTGACCTTCATCAGTATTTTAAGTCTTCTTTGCTTTCAGCAAGCAAGGCTCTATCATCTGCATATTGCAGGTTTTTAATCTTCCTCCAATCCTGATGCTATGTTTTTCTTCATAGAATCCAGCTTCTCAGATTATGTGCTCAGCATAGAGATTGAATAAGTATGGTGAAAGAATACAACCATTTGAACAATTGCCTCTTGGTCTATGTACAGATTTCTTATGAACACAATTAATAGTTCCAGAATACTCATTCTCCGCAATGTTGTCCATGGTTTGTCTTGAGTCACATAGTCAAAAGTGTTTGCGTAGTCAATAAGGCACAGGTAAACATCTTTCTGGTATTCTCTGCTGTCATATAAGATCCATATGACATCAGAAATGACTTCCCTCATTCAAGATGAATCCAGCTTGAACTTCTGGCACTAAGTACTCTGTCAATGAATGTTTGCAGCCATTATTGGATTATCTTTAGTAGAATTTTATGTGTATGAGATATTAATGATATTTTCTGTTGTCTTCCAAATTCTGTTGGGTGTCCTCTCTTGGAATGGACACAAATATGGATCTCTTCCAGTCACTTGGCCAGGTACTTCTCTTCCAAATTTCTTGGCATAGATGAGTGAGTGTGTCCATTGCTGCAACACTTTGTTGAAAGATTGCAATTTGTATTCCTTCAATACCTGGTGCCTTGTGGTCTTCCAGTACCTCCAATACACTTTGAACTTCTTCCTTCAATATCATCGGTTCTTGATCATACGCTACCTTTTGAAATGGTTAACCATCAACAATTTCTTTTGGGACAGTGATGCTGTGTATTCTTTCCACCTGCTTTTGATGTTTTCTGCATCATTTAATACTTTGCTCATGTTGTTGTTGTTGTTGTTGT
>NW_006408579.1:10033048-10033934 GCF_000296735.1 Chrysochloris asiatica
TTTCTCTAGTGAGGTCCATGTGAATAGTTGTCTTTTATGTTATCTGAAAAAGGCATTTGCAATTAAAAAGTCATTGGTCTTGCAAAATTCTATCATGTGATTTCCAACATCATTTCTATTACTAAGACCACATTTTCCAACTACTGATTGTTCCTTTTTGTTTCCAAGCTTTGCATTCCAATCACCAACAATTATCAATACATCTTGATTGTATATTTAATGAATTTCAGACTGAAGAAGTCGGTAGAAGTCTTCAATCTCATCATCACTGACTTTAGTGATTCATGTGTAAATTTGAATAATAGTGGTTTTAACTGGTCATACTTATAGGTATATGGATATTATTCTACCACAGATAGCGTTGTGTTTCATGATTGGTCTCTTCATTTTGAGTTGTGCCCCAACAGCAAATTAAGGTCCTGATGGCTTTACTCTATTGTGTCATCACGGTCAACTGTACTTTCCTCAGTCATATTTTGAGTGCCTTCCAACCTGAGGGATTCACCTGGCACTATATTCTGGTGCTCTTCATCATGTTTTAGTAGTCAATATTCTGATGCTAATGGACAGTGTTCCACTGCTATTCACACGCTCTTCAGTGACTAAATATTTGCAAGTAGTCAGTCATTCCTTCTTCCTGGTCTGTCTTAGCCTAGAAGTGTAGCTGAACCCTGACTACCATGGTTAGTGTTCTGGTATTTAAAATACTGGTGGCATAGCTTCCAGTATCACAGCAACACATAAGTCACCACAGTACAACAAACTGACAGAGTGGCCACAGTGAAGTGTTACAAAACTGATTTATTTGACTTTAGCTATTTTAAATTAATATTTGACTTTATCTTCTTGAGTTGACCTTTGAAATTTTCTTTTCAGTTCTTATACC
>NW_006408579.1:10035234-10037658 GCF_000296735.1 Chrysochloris asiatica
ATATAGGGTCACTATGAATTGAAACTGCTTCAATAGCACTTAATAACAATATCACCTCTGCTTCTCAAATTTTAAAAACTTTGCTTGTATTTCACTTCACATTTCATCTTCTGAGGAACAGCTGGTGGGTTTGAACCACTTACCTTGTGTTTAGCAGTCCAATGCTTATCCTACAATGCCAACCTAGGACTCTCTTATTCTTTCTACCTACTGCTTGTGTTTAAGAGTATCATAGTGGGCTACTAACTGCAAGGCCAATAGTTCAGCTCTCCCAGGAGCATCATGGAAGAGAGATGAGGTTTATGGCGCCCATAAATATTTATAGCTTTGGAAACTCTGTACATGGTCATTATGAGTCAGGACTGACTCCACAGCAAACAACCACTTCTACCACCACTGCTTAAAGTTGACTTCCTTGAGATATAATTTACATACAATAAATATACTTATTAAAATACAGTTTCATGAATGCTTCCAAATCTATCATACTCAAGAAATAAAGCATTCCTATTAGTTGCCACATGCCCCTTAACATTAATCACTACCATCCATGATACCAAGTAACCACTGATTTTCTTTCTCTTGCTAGAAATTAGATTTGACCATTCTACATTATCTCACAAATGACATAATATAGTATGTATCCTTTTGTCTCTGACTTTTTTCTGACAGTATGTTTTTGATATTCATCTATACTGTTATCTGTTCATTATAACACTCATTTTTATATAGTATAGTATTTCATTGTGTGTGTGTGTGTGTGTGTGTGAAAATTTATCTTTTGACTTGCAAATAGGTGTTTGGGTTTTTCCAGCTTTGTGCTATTACAAATAATGCTGCTTTGAATATTGATGTATAAATCTTTGTGTGGACATATGTTTTCATTCTTTGGGTTAATATGTAAGAATATACTTGCTAGTTCACCTTATAATTATATGCATTTCTTTATAAGGAACTACTAAACAACCTTGCTTGCTGAAACTGAAGAGGACTTAAAATACTTACTGATGAAGATCAAAGACCACAGCCTTCAGTATGGATTACATCTCAATGTAAAGAAAACAAAAATCCTCACCACTGAACCAATAAACTACATTCTTAGCAATGGAGAAAAGATTGAAGTTGCCAAGGCCTTCATTCTTCATGGATAAACCATCAACACTCAAGGAAGCAGTGGTCAAGAAATCAAATGACATATTGCATTAGGCAAATCTCCTGCACAAGCCCTTTTAAAAATGTTGAAGAGCAAAGATGTCAGCTTGAGGACTAAGCTACACCTGACCTAAGCCATGATATTTTCTATAACCTCATATGCATGTGAAAGTTGAACAGTGAATAAAGAAGCTTAAAGAAGAATTGATGCTTTTGAGGAGAATACTGAAAGTGCCATGGGCTGCCAAAAGAACAAACAGATCTGTGTTGGAAGAAGTGCATCCAGATTGTTCCTTGGAGGCCAAGATGGCCAAACTTCATCTCTCATAATTAGGACATATTGTTAGGAGGGACCAGTTACTGGAGAAGGATATCATATTTGGTAAGATGGAGGGTCAGATAAAAAGAGGAAGATCCCAGGAAAGATGGATTGGCCAAGTGGCAGCATCAATGGGCTCAAGCATGGCAACAATTGTGAGGTTGGCCTAGGACCAGGCAGTGTTTCATTCTGTTGTGCATAGGGTTGCTATGAGTCAGTACTGACTCAGTGGCACCTAACAACAACAACAGCAGTTGCTATTGAAATTATGTATCATGGAAATCATCTACCTTTTCCACTAGATCTTTTGCTGTATGAATTATAGTTATTTTAAAGTTATGGCAAGTAAGCAGCTCTGATGACACAATGGTTAAGCACTCAGTTGCTTATTGAAACTTTAGCAGTTCAAATCCACCAGTGGTTCTTTGGGTAATCTATTCCTGTAAAATTACTTACATGAAAACCCTATGGACATTTCTACTCTGTCATGTAGGGTTGGTATGATTTAGAATATGGAATTAGGGATATCATTGCTCATGTCAGATGGATGTTGGCTGAAAGCAAAGAATACCAGAAAGATGTTTACTTGTGATTTATTTTATATACAAAGACTTTCAACTGTGTGGACCATGACAAACTATAGGCAACATTACCAACAAATGTATATTTCCGAACATTTCATTGTACTTATGGGGAACATGTAAAGAAATGAAATGGCAGTTATTAGAACACAATAAGGGGATACTGAATGGTTTAAAATTAGGAATGGTATGCACCAGAGTTGTATCCTTTCACCATAATTTTTCAATCTGTATACTCTGGTAGCGTAGTGGTTATGAATCAGGCTGCGAACCTTAAGGTCAGCGGTTCGAAACTACCAGCTGCTCCGTGGGAGAAAGATGAGGCTTTCTACTCCCGTAAAGATTTACACCCTCGGAAACCCTGTACAGGGT
>NW_006408579.1:10039426-10047003 GCF_000296735.1 Chrysochloris asiatica
GGGACCCTTTACTCTTGCCTATTCAGCAAGAAAAAAAGCAAGTTTGGCCTGACAGACAAACCATATGAACAATCAGTAAAACCCCAACATAAAAAGATGCAACTATTTCAAGAATTACCTTGAACACTGACCTTCAGAGACAAAAATAGTACACAATCTTTCTCCCATTAACTTCTCAATATCTATCTGAGCACCTCTACGGTGATGACTAGAGGAGGTACCTGAGCTAGTGAGCACCCCCATCCATCCCCCACCCACTACTAGAGGCTTCTACAGTGCACACACACTGCCTGTGTAGCAAGGTGACTGGCCAGTTGGCCACAGAATTATTTTTGTTTCAAAGTGGTGGTTTTTATCTCTGCTTTTGTATTGCTTCTGCTTTCAGGCCTTTGGATCACACATTTTTCCTGGAGGTGGGGTCTTTTTCTCCCTACATAACCCAAGAAGAGTCAGCAATCATGGCCATATAGGCAAGCTACAAGCATACCCCATAATATTCTACCATTGAGACAAGAGCCAATAACAGCTGCTAAGCATTACATGCAAAAAGTAAAGCCTATCTCCTGATAGTATCCACCAGGAGACACCCAGTAAGCTTAATAACACAGAAACAAGCATCCATTTAAGCATTAAAAACCCACAAAACTACTGGACATGATGAACAAAATACATCAAAAGATATCAAAACATGCCCCAAAACAGAAAACAGTAGCTGAGACAAATGAGCTGGAGACTGACAAAGGCTTTCTAGAAGAGGAAGAGCAGGTTTTGGATTTGCCTGAGAAGGGAGTCAGAAGAATGATATGAAAATAAATGCAAATGCTCAGAAAAGGGGTGGAGGAAAACAAAGAAGTCAGAAAAGTACTACAAAAGCAGTCAAACAAGATTGATAAAGTATTGGAAACAATTCAAAACCTGCAAAAAGAGGTCAAGATGATTAATAATAAAATATCAGAAATGGACAATACACTGAGACGGGAAAGGAGCAGAACTGAAGAGAGCTGGAAGACAAATCTCTCAATACTGCTAAGATAGAAGAGAAAGCAGAAAAAAGGATTTAAAAACCTGAAGAGAGTCTATGATTCATGCTGGATAACATGAAGAGGAACAACTTAAGAATTATTGGCCATCTGGAACAGGAAGAATCAGAGAAATCCACAGAAGAGATGAAGAGCTTCTGGAAGAAAATGTCCCTAACATCTTGAAATATGAGAAGATAAATATTCAAGAAGCAGAATGTACCCCATGAAGGATAGAACCCAAAAGAAAATCACTAAGACACATAATAATCAAGCTCTCCAAAATCAAAAACAAGGAGAAAAACCTAAAAACAGCCAGGGTAAAGAGAAATGCTACTTACAAAGGCAAGCAAATCAGATTAAGCTCTGTCTATTCAGCAGAAACCAAGCAGGTAAGAAGGCAACGGGGAGACATATACAAAATCCTAAAAGAAAAAAACTGCTAACCAAGAATCATCTATCCAGCAAAACAGTCAATCAAATATGACAGTGCAATCAAAATACTCCATGAAAAACAGAAGTTAAGAAACTTTGTCAAAGCCAATCCAGAACTTCAAAACATCCTAAAGGGAGTTCTTTGGGCTGAAAAACAACAAGAAAAGACAACAACCAGAGATTGACAGACGTGGCAATACCACCTAAAACTCAGACAATGGATAGCAGAGTCCAGTACAGAACAAAATTACAACAATGAATTCAAAGGAGCTGGGAAGTCAACCAAAGATCAAAATAATAACAATGTCAAAGAAGGGGAAAATGTAGGAACAGAGATCCAGGTGGTGAGGAGGTCAGGTAGATCACAGGATATAACTGATTGTCTTAAATGGAGGGGAAATTTAATAGACTATAAGGTAACCCCAAAGAAAGTTAATAATACTTCACAACTTACCTTGAAAATGAACTTCCAAGCAGAATAAGCAAACATGAAAGCTAAGAAGAAACTGACAAGAAATAGCACAAAAAAACACAAAAAGGCATGCAGAACAAAGGAACTAACAGTACTACCAAAAAATTAACATAATGGCAGCAATTAAGTCATACCTACCGATAATTACATTGAATGTCAAAGGATTGAATGCACTAGTAAAGAGACCGAGTGGTAGATTGGATAAGAAAACAAGGCCCTTCAATATGCTGCCTGAAAGATACACACCTTACACCAAACATGATATCCTTTTCCAGCAACTGTTCCCTCCTGACAATATGTCCAAAGTATGAGAGACTAAGTTTGGCCATCTTGGCCTCTAAGGAGCACTCTGGCTGCACTTCTTCCAAAACAGATCTATTGGTTCTTTTGGTAGCCCATGGCACTTTAAGTATCCTCCTCCAACACCAGTTGATTCAAAGGAATCAATTCTTCTATGGTCTTCCTTATTCACTGTCCAGCTTTCACATGCATATGAGGTTATTGAAAATACCATGGCTTGGATCAGGTGCACCTTAGTCTTCAAGGGGACATCTTTGCTCTTCAACACTTTAAAAAAAGTAAAGTGGAGGGTTAGTTAAAAAGAGGAAAACACCCAAAGAGATGGACTGACACAGTGGCAACAGCTATGAGTTCAAATGCAGAAGAAATTGTGGGGATGGTGTAGGACCAGGCAATTTTTCATTCTGTTGTGCATAAATTGGAACCAACTCAATAGGGCCTATCAACAGCAATAACATGAGTCAGAATCAACTCTAAAGCAGATACCAAAGTTGTTGTATGATAGTGGCAGCATTTGAGTCATCTATATGTCTAGTCTAATTTCTTGATAATATTATTATGTGGTTGTTTTGATCTCATAATTTGACTGAATGACATTAATCATATACAGAGTAGTAATAGTTACTGAGTAAGTAGTTCATATACCTAGAAATGAGCATATCTCTTTTTCTATCAGACTTTTAGTTCAGATGTTAGTCTGGAGTTGAACTGGGTTTTCAAACCCAGTCTTTTTGTTATTATTGTTTTGTTTTTGTTAGGTGCCATCGAGTCAGTACCGACCCATAGCAACCTTATGCACAGCAGAACAAAACACTGCCCAATCATGGGCCAACCTCACTACTGTTGGCCATGCTTGAGTCCATTGATACTGTGTAGATACCTTTAATATAACACACACAGACTTGAGCTTTTTCCAGGAAAAAGTTGCTGTTGCCATGTGCTTAATGTGGGATCTGGGATAATCAACAGTTTTTGAATTTTTAACTTTTTTCTAGTTTTCCAGATGCTTCTTCAGTAAGCTTTTGGTAGTCCTGGTTTACCTGAACAACACAACCATTGCTGTACAATGTTTTTGTTTCTCCTGGGAGGTAGGTTGTTATTAGTGTTGGGCCTCATGGTTAAGGCAGGGAGATTTTCTTCATTACCTAGTCTAGACTTAGTCTTTGCAGACCATGTTTGCCTAGTCTATAGTGTGGGATTTTCTCAGCATTCCTTACCCAAACTCTATTTTGTATCCTTGGTATGTCTTGGACAGAAGAGAATTTCATTTTATTTCCATAACATTTTTCATGAATAGCCAGTCAGGCCCATGAAAAGAACCTATGAATGTGTACAGACTTCACTTGCATGTGACCTTTAGCTTTTTTTTTTTTTTTTCACCTTTTTTCTTAACCCCTTGTATGGAGACCACCTCTTTCCTGTGCTCTAAGAGAAGCATGTGTTTGAAGTTTATCTGTTTGCAGTTGAGTAATTTTATCAGTGTGCTTTCTACCTACAGAGTTTTGGTAAATTGACCATCTTTTTTTTTCATTTCTCAAGGTCTCTGTCCCTTTCAAACTAAATTGGCAATTTCTCCTATTAAAACATTCTCCAAAACTTTGTGAGTCTTCCACGTATGTCATAAGGATTTAATCTGTTAGGGAAGCAACTCTTCCACAGCTATTTCCTAGATAATCCCATCTCTATATTTCACTTCTTTTGAAATGACTGTGTGGATTCATGAGTCACATGCCTAATCTTTCCAAAGAGTGCTCTGTATGATTGAATGCTGTGAACTTTTGTTCTGAGGAATTATATGAAAGTTTTTCAGCTACACCTTTGGAGAAAAAGATTTTTTGATTGACAGGGAATCTTTTTTAGCATCTTTTACAACATGAATGTATAGAAAAATTCCAAGATTATTGTAGCCTGGTTCCTTTTTGCTTAATAGTTATTCTCTCACATTGTAGCTTTCCTCTCATATTATGCCCTAAGTATCAAAAAGATACTATTCTACACCTTCAACACTTTGACTGGAAATTTCCTCTACTTAGTTCATTATTTACAAATTCTGTTTTCCATATAACTGTAAACTTTCAGATACTATAAAATAAGGATCACTTTCCTCCTTTTTTCAGTTACATCTTCGTCATTTTCTTCTCACTAACAGTACTAATAACATTTATATTTATACCAGTAGCTTGTTTATAATAATAAGGGTAGTCTCTAACATTCTTTATACTTTCTTTGTAGCATTTACAGCAGCACATCTTAAAATCATATTTTTACCAACAGGTTGTTTAAAACAATCTAAATTTTTTTTTTTCTATCATATCCCTTAAAATTTCTGTACATCCTTTTCATTGTCCAATTTCTCCCATACTCTTGTTTTTGTTGTTGTTAAGTGCCATCGAGTCGGTTCCGACCCATAGCAACCCTGTACAGGGTTTCCTAGGCTGTAAATGTGCAGAAGAGCAGAAAGCCTCATCTTTCTCCCGCGGAGCAGCTGATAGTTTCGGACTGTTGACCTTAAGGTTTGCAGTCCGATTCATAACCACTATGCTACCAGAGCTCCCATACTCTTAGGTATTTGTTATGACAGAAAGTCACCATGTCTAGTACCAAAATATATATTCATTTCTTATTGCTACTGTAACAAATTACAACAAATTTAGTGGTTGAAAACAATACATACTTGTTGTCTTACAATTCTAGATGTCAGAATCTAAAATTCAGATACTGGCAGAACTACATCCCACCTGAAGGCCTCCTGTAGTCTTTGGCTTGTGACCCCTTGCAAGTATTCACTTTCTTCTGTTGATGCATTCTGGGCTTCTGTTGTAACATCTCCTTCTATTCACTCTGACCTCTTACCTCCTTATAAAAGTTCTTTAACCTACACTGAACCAACTTGGATAACCAAGATTAGCCTCACCAACTAAATATCCTTAATTTAATCACTTATGCAAAGTCCCTTTGTCAAGTAAGGTAACATTCTCAACCTCACAGATTAGGACTTGAAAATCTTTTGAGGCATTATTCAGTTTACCATGTTGTTTTTGTTGTTAGGTGCCAATTTGCAGTGACCCTATGCTCAACAGAATAAAACACTACCCGGTGCTCCATCAATCTCACAATCATTACTAAGCCTAAGTGGCCTGCTGCCAGGGAATCTTTTTTAGCATCTGTCACTGGAATGTCACAGAGGATCTTTGTCATGGATTTTCTTCAATTTTTAGCGAGGAGAACTACAACCCAGACATGGTAGCTTACGTTGTTGTTGATAAGTACTATCAAGTTGATTCCAATTCACAGAGACACTGTATAGGTTTTCAGAGGCTGTAAATCTTTGTGAGAGCAGAAAGCCCATTTTTCTCCCATGTGGTACCTTATCACATAGCTCATTTATGTTACTTAGTGGACCATAGTGATTTATTTTTATTCCTTGTAGTAAGGTCTTTTCAATTTCTATTTTAAAAATATAATTGTGTTATTTGCTGCAAAGTGTTTCTTTTTTCACCTGACCATTAAGTTTAAAGTCATGGACTATGTGGTTTATAGTGGAGAGGTCACAGAATTTAGTCATAGAACCAGGGATTTTGTTCTAGCTGTGCCATTCTCTCAGCTCAAGTTTCCTCATCTGCAGGATGAACATGGTAATAATAAAATCCTCAGAACAATGTTGCTAAAATTATTAAGTGAAATAAGTGTAACTTTGAAACAAAACACCATTCAAGTTATTATGGTCACACCTAAGACTCTTCCCATTGAATTTTGAAACTGGAATTTATTTTAAATTATCTCTTATTCATTAATATTCATCCAATTATTCATTTAACACAATAAGCAAAAGACACTCTTCTATGTGCTAGGAACACAGCACTGAGGAAAACAGACTTAGTCATTGTATCCATAAGACAACTTAATATCACTATTATCCAAATTCACTCATGAGCCATTAAAGTCAGTAATTTTTAAAATGAAAAATTCAACTAACTTTTTTCATTTGAAAATGAACAGATATGCAATCAAAATGTATTGATAACTACTGGTGATTGGAATGTGAAGGTTGTAAATGAAGAGGAAGTAGTTGGAAAATGTGGCCATAGGGATAGAAATGATACTAGATTGCATGATAGAATTTTGTTATACCAATGATTTATTCATTGCAAACACCTTTTTTAAACAACATAATAGTGATTATACACATGTACCCATGGACCTCACCATATGGAATACACAAGAATCAAATTGAATACATCTGTATGAAGAAACAGTGAAAAAGTCGATATCATCAGTGAAAAAAAGGTAGGGGCTGACTGTGGAACAGACCATCAATTGCTCATATGCAAGTTCATGTTGATGCTGAAGAAAATTAAAACAAATCCATGAGAGCCAAAATATGACTTTGAATATATTCCATGCAAATTTAGAGACCATCCCAAAAATATATTTGATGCTTTAGACACTAACGAAAAAAGACCAGAAGAACTGTTGAATGACATCAAGAACATCATACAGAAAAAATGCAAAAGGTCATTAAAAACACAGGAAAGTAATAAAATAACAAATTGATGTCAGAAAAGTCTCTGGAACTTCCTCTCCAGCATAGAGATGCTAAAGAAATTGTAAGAAATGAGAAAGTAGAAGAGCTAAACAGCAATTTTCAAAGGGCAGATCGGGAAGACAAAGTCAAGTTTATAATGAAATGTTCAAAAATGTAAACATGAAAACTAGAAGGAAAGAAGACATACAGCATATCTCACTCTGAAGAAATAATTCATGCGTCAACTTGAACTATTAAAGGATTCCATTGGCAAAACATTGAATGATGCTAAAAGCATCAAAAGAAGATGGAAGGAAGACACAAGTACCAAAAAGAAATGGTGGTTGTTTAATCATTTCTAGAAGTAGTATATGATCAATAACCAATGGTACTAAAGGAAGAAGTCCAAACTGCACTGAAGACATTGGAAAAAAGCAAGGGTCCAGGAATTAATGGAATACAAATTGAAATCTTGCAACAAACTGATGCAACACTGGAAGCACTGACTCATTTATACCAGGCCAAATGACTGGAAAAGAACCATATTTGTGCCCATTCCAAATAGAGGTGACCCAAAGGAATGCATAAATCATCTAACAATAGCATTAATATCATATGCAAGTAAAATTTTGCTGAAGATGATTAAAAAATAGTTGCAACAGTACATCAGCAGAGTCAGGTATTCAAACTAGATTCATAAGAGTATGTGGAATAAGAGATACCATAGTTGATGTCAGATGGATCTTGTCTGAAAACAGATAAGACTAGAAAGATGTTTGCCTGTACTTTATTGACTATGTAAAGGCTTTCAACTGTGTGGATCATG
>NW_006408579.1:10047888-10059714 GCF_000296735.1 Chrysochloris asiatica
GTACAACCAGAGTGCTCCTTAGAAGCCAGAATTACAAGATTTCGTCTCTTCTATTTTGGACATATTATCAGGATGGACCAGTCCCTGGAGAAGGACATTATACTTGGTAAAGTGGAAGGTCAGTGAAAAAGAGGAAGACTCTCAACCAGATGGATTGGCAGTGGCAGCAACAATGGGCTTAACATAACAACAATTGTGAGGATTGTTTCATTCTGTTGTCCCTATGAGTTGGAGCTAACTCGATGGCACCTAACAATGAGTCATTGCCCTCATGGCACTTACATTCCATAATAACCAGTAAACTTCAAAGTCTTATCTTTAGAGATTGTTGCCAAACATTTTTCCCTTTTCAATGTCTGGTTTATTCTAGCTGGTGGAAATGTTCTTTTTTTTTTTTCTTTTTCCATTCAATGCATCTTTATTGTGCATCTTAAATGTGTTAGCATTTGCTATGGATGCATCCATGGAAATGACAGTCCCTTCCCTCAAATTACTTAATCTAGCATATGAATAATCAACTAGTAATGCTAATGGAAAGCTAGAAAGAGGTTTGCAACCTTTAGGATTACAAATCAGGAATTCTTGTCTTCTTAGAGATGATATCTATACTGGGTCTTTAACAGGGTTTCAAATTAGTGCTTCCTGGCTCAGCCATCATCAATGAAATAAAACTGGAATGACCCAAATATGTAAAATGTAGATACACCAAAATTGGAGAAATTATGTGTTGATGCCCTGCTGGGATCTTAATCTCTCTTTTAGGAATCAGGGACAATTTACACATTGCATAACAATCAAATCTCTTGACCTACAGAGTCAGAAACAATGTCACTCTGCTCAAAGATGGCAGCAGACCTTGCTACTTTGAATGTGAGTCTTTCTCCTCAGTTTTAGCAATAATCCAATACCTTGTATCATGTTCCTGAAAGGGCTCATTACATTTATGTGCCATTACCTTTCCAGGACTTCAAATTAAGACTTGTTTAAATTTTACTGCATAGGCCATGACTGAGCAGGTTTGAGCCATTTTGAAGCCCTGGTATTTAAGAGCAAATACAGTTAGTGTGGGAAGGAAGTCAGGTGGGCATTCTGGCAAAAAATATCCATGTCAGCAGTGAGTGTGGACATTTGAGTAGTTCTAAGTGAGAACAATGTAATTGAGATGTGAAACTGCTCAATCATAAGACATTCAAATAACATCCTCTTCAAAATTTAAAAGTATACACCTTCCTATTCTCCCCCAAAATACTTAGAAATCTCATTTTTAAATTCCTTATTATCAGCATTTGATGTCTATTTGTTATGCTAAGGAAATGTTGTTCTATCCGACTAGATTGTTGTTATTAAGTACTGTGGAGTCTATTCTAACTCATAGTGACCCTGTACAGGGTTTCCACGGAAAGCTTTTGATTGTGTGGATCATGGCAAGCTATGGACAACATTGTGAGGTATGAGTGAGTATTCCTGAACACTTAATTGTGCTCATGAGAAATCTGTACCTGGACCAGGATGCAGTTGTTTGAACAGAACATGGGCACACTGAATAGTTTAAAGTTAAGAAAGGTGTGCAACAGGGTTGTATTCTTTCACCATACTTATTCAACCTGATGAAGAACAAAGAACACAGCCTTCAGTATGGATTACATGTCAATATAAAGAAAACAAAAATCCTCATGACTGGACCAATAAACAACATTCTTATCAACAGAGAAAAGATTGAAGTTGTCAAGGACTTCTTTCTTCTTGGATCAACTATCAACACTCTTGGAAGTAACAGTCAAGAAATCAAATTATATATTTCGTTAGGCAAATCTGCTGCTCAAGACCTTTTTAAAGTGTTAAACAGGAAAGATGTCAGCTTGAAGACTAAGGTGTGCCTGATCCAAGCCATGGTATTTTCAATAACCTAATATGCATGTGAAAGCTGGACAGTAAATAAGGTAGCTCGTAGAAGGATTGATATTTTTGAGTTATGGTGTTGAAGGAGAATATTGAAAGTGCCATGGACTGCCAAAAGAACCAACAGATATGTCTTGGAAGAAGTGCAACTAGAGTGCTCTTTGGAGGCCAGAATGGCCCAACTTCGTCTCTCATACTTCAGACATATTGTCAGGAGAGACCAGTCACTAGAGAAGGATATCATGTTTGGTAAGGTGGAGGGTCAGAGAAAAAGAGGAAGACTCTCAGCGAGATGGATTGGCAAAGTGGCAGCATCAATGGGCTCAAGCATGGCAACGAAGATGAGGTTGGCCCAGGATCATGCAGTGTTTTGTTCTGCTGTGCATAAGGTCACTATGAGTCAGTATGGACTCGATGGCACCTAACAAGAACATCTGATTAGATAGGAGTCCTGGTGTGGCACTGTGCGTTAATGTGCCAGACTGCAAAGCTGTTTGAACTGCAAGGTTAGTGGTTCAAGCTCACCAGCTGCCCCTTGGAAGCCCTATACAGGGTTGCTATGGGTTGGAACTGACTCTACAGCACTTCACAACAACAACATCTGACTTTATAGAACTTACTGATGAAGATCAAAGAGCATAGCCTTTGGTATGGACTACATCTCAATGTAAAGAAAACAACAATCTTCACCGCAACAACAATGGAGAAAAGATTGAAGTTGTCAAGGACTTCATTCTTCTTGGATCAACCATCAATACTCATGGAAGCGGCAGCCAAGGAATCAAATGACATATTGCATTAGGCAAATCTGCTGTTGTTGTTGTTAAGTACCATCGAGTCAGTTCTGACCCATAGTGACCCTGTATAAGGTTTTCTAGGAGAAGCTAGTGAGCTTGAACCACTGACTTAGCAGTTCAAATGACTTTGCATTCTGATGCATTAGCCCATAGTGCCACACCAGGACTCCAAATCTACTGTACAAGACCTTTTTAAAGTGTTGAACAGCAAAGATACCAGCTTGAGGACTAAGATATGCCTGACCCAAGCCATGGTAACCTCATCTGCATGTGAAAGATGGACAGTAAATAAGGAAGACTGTAGAAGAATTGACACATTTGAGTTATGGTGTTGGAGGAGAATATTGAAAATGCCATGGGTTGCCAGAAGAACCAACAGATCTGTGTTGGAAGAAGTGCAGCCAGAGTGCTCCTTGGAGGCCAGGATGACCAAACTTCGTCTCTCATACTTCAGACGTATTTTCAGGAGGGATCAATCACTGGAGAAAGATATTATGTTTGGTAAGTTGGAGGGTCAGAGAAAAAGAGGAAGACCCCCAGTGAGATGAATTGGCAAAGTGGCAGCATGAATGGGCTCAAGCATAGCAACAATTATGAGGTTGGCCCAGGACCGGGCAGTGTTTCATGCTGTTGTGCATAGTATCGCTGTGAGTAGGTACCAACTGTATGGCACCTAACAAAAACAACAGCCATCTGACTAGAAGATTAAATGAGGAGTCAATGAAAAATTCTCAAGTGGTTAAGTTGGGAAAAAAACATTACCTTATTGTCAGATATTGGTAAGACCAGGCAGGTTCTTCATTATAGAACAGTCTTTGACATTTATCTTGATACACACTTCTAAGTGATAGGCTGACAATTCTAAGTGACTGGTCTATAGTTCCTTGACTAGTAATAGAATAATGATTAGGACAGATATAAGATTTCTGGTTGCAAGTAAGTAGATTTAGCTTTTGGTAGTAGGTTTTTGTAGTGGTTGGGTTTAAGACTCCATTTGGTCAATTCCCTGTAAGCAACTAAATTGTTATGCTCTTTACAAGACAGGATAGTGAGACTTTGGATGCCTGGTATGGCACTGTAGGATCAATACTTGACTGCTAATCACAGGTTGGTAGTTAAAATCCACCACCTGCTCCTAAGAAACCCTATACAGGGCCACTATTAGTCAGAACCAACTTGATGGCACTAACAATAATATCAAGTGAGACTTTGTCTCTCATACTTCAGAAATATTGTCAGCAGTCCCATTACCAAGACATCATGCTTGGTAAAGGGAAAAGTCAGCAAAAAAGAGGAAGACCCAGAGGAAATGGACTGGCAAAGTGGCAGCAGCAATGGGCTCAAGCATAACAATGACTGTGAAGATGGTTCAGGACTAGGCAGTATTTCAGTCAGTTACTGTGTTGTTGTTAAGTGCTGTTGAGTCAGTTCCAACTCATAGAGATCCTATATAGAGTTTCTGAGGAGCAGCTGGCGGATTTGAACTGGCAACCTTATGGTTCACAGTCCTACAGAGCCACATAGAACCAACTTGATGGCATCTAACAACAACAAAAACAATCTGTTTATTGATCAGGCATATTTCATTTCCAATGTAACCGATTTGCTCTATTACTTTCAAAGTTCTGACTATTTATTGGGGAAAATTTTTATTTTGTATATTAGCCTTAATCTTTTTGTTGTTGTTATTGTAAACATATCATATATACATTGTAAAGATATCATAATGTTTGCCAATTGTTTATCATATATACTGATATCAATTACATTAATCATGTTGTGTAACCATAACCAATAATTCTTGACAAATTTTAATCACTTTAAACATAAACTCACTTCCTAAATAATCATATTTTTTACATTAAAAAAATCATTTTATGATTCCTCACCTTAGACTAGATGTATCTTTTATGATGCAAAAAGCTAGATTATTGTTATAAAATTCTCAGAAGAGTGACAAAAGTTCTATAGAACCAGTTCCTCTTATATGATGTCTGGGTTTTCTGTTCCACAGTTTATTTCAAAATTAAACATTTTTAATGACAGTATATGGTTCTGTCACCTTTTCATATACAGTTTATGTTATATTGAGATTCTTCAATGTAGTCGTGACAGAAGTCTGAGGGTTTTACCGGCTTTCTCACAAAGAGAGCATTATCTGTCTCTCTTTCGTTTTAATGGGGACATTGGTGGTTCCATTGATTTGTTGACTAATAATAAAACATGCTTTTGTGAAGATGTCATCATTTGATTCCAGCTTGAACTGCTGGACTGAGATAGTTAAAACTGGCATTGAATCTTAGAATAAATTAAATAAATGAAATATTTAATAAAGGATAGCGGTGGTCCAAGCAAGAGAAAGATAATGTTTTCTGCTCCCATAAAAGATTTAAAGCCTTGGAAACCCTATACAGTGTCACTATAAGTTGATACCAACTACATGACACTTAACAACAAAAACAAGCAGTGGTTCTAATACAAGAAAGAGCTTTCCTTCCCTCTCTGTGCAGATGATTGTCAGCCCTTTATTCCAAGCCTAGTTTGTTTGGGTGATTTATCATTAAAATAATCGGTTCTTATTACCCTCTCCACCACCTCGCCTCTATCACCTATTGGCTTGACTTCTCCACATTTTACTGATAAAAAGTGTTTCCATTCAGCCATCTCCTGAAATCATTGCAATAAGCTTTATTTTTCAGTTGAGTTCATTCTTTCCCCAAGGAAATTTGAAACTCTCCTCTGTGGACAGAGTCTACTAACAACTGTGCTCCTGAAGCAAAGGACACTATCACAACAAAAAGTAACACTGATGTAGAACATTTGGTTTGGAGAGACAGAAAGTTACAATGCCTTATAGTCCATGCCAGCATTTGGAAAAAACAAAGCCCTGAGTGAAAATTATCTGATTAAGAGCTAGCACCAAGAGAAGGGGTTTCTACCCACTAAAATTTAGCACAGTGCCAAGTAATAAGTGTATAGAAATAGTTATGTCATTGTAGATCAAAAAGGAACAAGGGTGAAGTAGGATATATAGAAATGGGTCCAAAGAAGATAAGGATATTTCTTCCAGCCCCACTAGTTAGTGGTTCCTGCTCATCTTGAGGAAAAACTAGAACTTTTTATCAGATTCCAACTTTAATTTCTGTTCATGAGTATAGATGTGCCTACTGATGCTATAACAAATAACTATAATTTAGAAGTTTAAAACAATACAAATTTATTGCCTTACAGTACTGAAAGTCAGAGTCTAAAAAGGTTGCCAGAGCTGCCTTCCTTCTGGAAGCTCTTGAATAGAATCCATGTTCTGCTTCTAGAGATTGCCTACATTATTTCACTTGCAGCTGATATCACTCCAATTTCTGTTTCTATCTTTGCATCTTCTCTGATTATGACCCTCCTGGCCATAGGGACCCTTGTGAATCCATTGGGTCTATCTGAATAATGCAGCATTAGCTCAAGATCCTTAATTTAATCACATTCAAAGTTCATTTTATCATATAACATAACATATTCACAGGTTCTTGGAACTAGGATTTAGACATTGATGGAGAGCCATTATTCAGCCTATGACATTATTCAGCCAACAACCAACAAACTCTCATTACTTCTTTTTAAAAATTTGAGGGCTAGGAATATTTAAAAGGTCTTTCTTGTCTCTTCTTAGTTCATTATACCTAACTCAAATTCACTTGTGGTGTCAAGGAGTGAAAACTGGGTAAGCAATATCTTACACAAAATTATTTCAATATAGTTTGTGTTTGTAACTCATGCTTATGATTCATTACACAACATATTATACTTCATTCATATCACTGGTTGTTGTTATTGTTGTTATGTGCCATGGAGTCGGTTCTGACTCATAGTGACCCTGTAAAGGGTTTCTGAGGCTATAAATCTTTATGGGAGCAGAGAGCCTCATCTTTCTTCCACTGAACAGCTGGTAGTTTCGAACTGCTGGCCCTGAGGTTAGCAGCCTGATTTGTAACCACTATGCTACCAGAGCTCTTTATATCACTAGCAGAAGCTTTGAACAAAGGGCAGTGCCATTTTCTAATAAAATGAACACTTTCCTCCATACATATTAAACAGTAGCTGTGAGATAACAAGTTATTAATTTATTTGATAATCCATAAAGAGTTTTTCCATTAAGTCCTAAATAATATCAAAAAATGATTATCAATGTTTAATTCATATTAATATACACTAAGATAATCACTCATTCTTGAATTAGCAAGAAATCACTACTTTTAAAGAATATTAAATTAACATGGCTTCATTTGTGCTTGGTGAATGAACATTGACTCCTAGTGATCACCACATTCTTTTCTAATTACTTTTATCCCTTCTATTAGAAATGTAATTCAAATGTTGGTAAGAATTAATGTATTTAATTATTCTTTCTGCTATTAACTGTTTGAAAATTAGAACAGTGCAAACAAATCTCAAGGTTTTCTGCACCTGTTTTTGATGCCATATACCTTTAGCTTCTTCTTGCTTTTAATAATTAGAATAGACATTTTGGTCATTTTGTGTTTTGGTGTTTTCTCTTTCTCTCCAAAGCTCAACTCATTCTGTGCTATAAGCTTTCTTGGTGCTTTTCCTGTCATTCTTTTATATTCATCTTTCACTATATGTTTCCATATCTTTTATAAAAGTCCTCTATGAACCTAGACTAAGAATGGAATACCTACACAGCCACATTAGTTTCTTTAGATGTCTTTCTTTTTGCCTTTCTCATTGAACTTTTGATGCGCCTAACTTCTAATAAGTTCAAAGCTGCTCTCAGAAACCCTATATAGAGTTGCTATCAATTGGAACCAACTCAATGGCACATAGCAACAATAATAAGAGAAGATCATTTGGAAAATGTAATAGTTTGTGTTCAGTCTTGAATAGTAGTTCAGGGTAAAAAAACAAGAGATTATTTTAAATTACAACTAATTAATCAATGCATTTATATTATATTTCTACACATATATAAGAACAACTTTATCCAAACAGTGTGTATGTCTCTGTCATCATCCAATGACTCAAGTGTAATAATTGAATCACTGACATTCAATGAAATGAATGAAACTGTTGTTATTTTTAAGTGCCTTGGAGTCGGTTCCAACTCATAACAAACTTGTATAGGGTTTTTGAAGAGTGGTTGGTGAGCTTGAACTTCCGACCTTGCAGTTCAAAGCAACTTTGCAGTCTGGTGCTTTAACCAGCAGTACCATACCAGGACTCCAAATTTAAACTAGAGGA
The DNA here is from genome assembly GCF_000296735.1 of Chrysochloris asiatica. Taxonomy (NCBI): domain Eukaryota; kingdom Metazoa; phylum Chordata; class Mammalia; order Afrosoricida; family Chrysochloridae; genus Chrysochloris; species Chrysochloris asiatica. Next base: position 10,055,835 of record NW_006408579.1, read on the forward strand.
TAAAAAATAATTTATTTGCTGTTGTTTAATCTATTCCATACATATCTGAAGAGATAAGAGATTTTAATTGATGGTTCATGGATTTCAAGGTAACCTGACTCAGAATCATCTGGGGGTGGGGTGGAAGAGTGGAGGGGAGGGTTGTTAAAAACACACATCCCTGGTTCTCATCCAACTCTACTCTAATCACAATACTGGAGCCTTGGACTCCAAGTTACTTGTAGTCAAGCACCTTAGCTGATTCATAGGCGTTCTAAGTTTAAAGAGGTATAGCATTAGGGTAAGCACTCCACCATAAGGTTGGTTTGAACTGCAAGGTCAGCAGTTCAGACTCATCAGCACATCCTCAGAAATCCTATACAGGGTCACTTTGAGTCAGAGTCGACTTGATGGCACTAACAAAAACGTATCATTATCATGAATGATTTCACAAGATCAATGCATACCAAAATCCTGAATGTTTGATCATTTTTCTAGGAAAAGGATCCATAGCTGTCATTAGAATTTAATGATTTAGTTATTATCAAAAGATAGATAGAACCAAAAGAAATTTCAAGAAGCCAAAGATGGTGGACTAGGCAGACACACAACACAGTCACTCCATAACAAAGATGTGGACCAAATGAAACAGACACAGATGGTAATACTGGACCTTGTGCTTCAGAGGAAAAGTTAGAGAAATGTATTGAATATTTATTAGAAGTCAGGTGTATCAAAAGAAGGAGAATGACTGGTGAATGGTCTGTCAGTCAGATGTAACAGAGTCATCTTGAACTTTTGGAAGGAGGCTTGGAAACAGACAGAGGATAATCTGGTGGCTCAGATTCATGCAGGTAAATGGTGACAGGAATGGTGTAATTCCTTCTTGTTTTCTACACTCCTTTGGTAACCAGAGATGTGGTCATCCCCTATCCTCAACCAGCCCCAGTACAGACCCACCAATGGAGTCACACAGTCATGAGCCAAACCAGTGTGAGTCAGGTACTGCCTATGCTACATCGCCTGGATTTAGGTGGACTCTGCTTCTGACCTACAGAGGTCAAAGAGACTCCACCACTGCATTAGACTAACATGAATCCTCATAATCAGCCATCCTGCACCCAGCTTCCCTCTGGTCCAGACCAGACACTGAAACTAGCTGTGTTCATACAAAGAAAAAAGAGACAGAGGCTCAAACCAATGACCAAGATGCAGAGCCAGGAAACATTTTGGAGGAAAAAAAGGTTATGAACTACATGAGAAAGAATTTAAAAGAATGTAATTTTTCAATGAGTTAACAGAAAGATCAAGGAAAACAAAGAAAAAATATTAGAAGAATTCAGGAAAACACTATAAGAACAGACAAAATAGTTATAATTTTTTAAACAATATGCATCTGCAAATAGAAATTCAGTAGATTAATACTAACATTTCAGAAATGGACAATGCATTAAAAAGGCAAAGGAGCAGATTTGAATCAATGGAATTTGGGATTAGTGAACTTGAAGATAAATCTTGCCATTGTGAGGAATAATGCGTGGATGGTTACAATTTTAGAACAGAAATAGACCAAAGAAAACAAAGAGAAAATTTTTAAAGAGTTTTTGGAAGAAAACTTCCCTAACATCATCAAATATGAAAAGATAAGCATTCAAGAAGCTGAATGAGCCCAGCACAAGATAGATCTCAAAAGAAAATAACCAAGATATCATAATCAAACTTTCTGAAAGCAAACACAAGAAAAGAATCCTGAGAGCAAATAAGGAAAAATAAAAAGTTGCCTGCGAAAAGAAACTAATAAGACTAAACTCTGATTTCTCAGCAAAAAGCATGCAGGCAAGAAGGCAGGATGCCATATACAACATTGAAAGAAAAATATTACCATCTAAGAATCACATAGCCTCCTTTACCCATTCAGACTAGGTCTTGATTCCTGTATCACAGAATACTGTTGTTCCAAACTTGTGTCCATATCACTATTTAGCTGTATCCCATTTAACCCATGCATACCTCCCTAAATCTTTCCCTATCTTCACCATTCATCTACCACACTCCCCCTTCTTATATATTGCCCTCCCCCATCACTCCAGCTATCCTGTGTCTACCTCCTATCCTGTGAATTCCTCTGCCATTTCTCCCACCCCTGGTAGCCATCAATTAATTATTATTTTACTTTAGAAATCTTTAATCTTTTACAATAATCATCCCATGCAACATTTGTCCTTTGTAATTGACTAATTTCACTTGGCACAATGTCCTCAAGGTTCATCCATGTGTTTAATGATGTGTTTTAAAGCTTCAACATTCTTCTCTCTATTTTTTTTTTTTTTCTGACCAATGTGCAACCCCAGGAATCTCCTGCTTTCCAAGCAGTCAGAGCCACTCAGAAGTTGTGAGGCCTGTGGAGGAGTGATGTACAATAACCTCATGAGGACAGGCTATGATCAAAATCTGCAAAGTCAACCCTGGCCAGGCCTGAACTGGCTCTTACTAGGAGAAGGAGTTGAATCGACACAGGGGTTAGAGGGGAAAAAGGATGGAAAAAAAGGAAAGAAAGAAGTCAGGCAATCTGTATGGGTTCTCCAGACACAGCATAGCCATTTTGAACTTTCTCAAATGGCTGTGAAGGCAAGAGGCCAATAGGTGGTAGAACACACCATTTATTGGTGGAGAGAAATCCACTGACTTTCATTTTTTGTTGTATAGATTGTTATTTTTGTTTGGTTGTTTTCCTTCAATTTGCATCACATGAAGGACATAGTAACTGTGGCCATACAGCCAAGCCAAAGCCATACCTCTACAGCCCCAACCAAGAGGCAGACCTAGAAAATGTTTTTGAGTAAGAAGAGGTCCTAGAACTACCTGGAAAATATTCAGGAGAATCATATTGAGGTACATCTAAATGTTTCACAGAAAGCCTGAGGAAAACAAGGAAGAATTCAGAAAAGGGCTACAGGAACATTTTTTTAAAAAAACAACAGACACAGCATTGGAGACAATACAAAACCTACAAACAGAAATCCAGAAAATCAATATTAAGATATTAGAAATGGAAAAAAACACTGAAAGGGCAAAGGAGTTGAATTGAATCAATGGAAGCCAGAATTAGCTAGCTTGAAGACAAATCTCTTAAAACTAGTAAGATAGAAGATCAATCAGAGAAAAATGATGAAAAAAATCTAAAGAAAGCCTAAGATTCATGTGGGACAACATGAAGAGGAATAACCTACAAGTGATCAGAATTCTAGAACAGGAAGAGACAAAAACTACAGAAAAGATACTCGAAGAGCTGCTGGAAGAAAATTTCCCTAATATCATGAAAGATGAGAAGATACACATTCAAGAAGCTGAACTAACCCCTGGAAGGATAGACCCCCAAAAGAAAATCACCAACACATAACATAATCAAACTCTCCAAAATCAAACACAAGGACAGGATCTGAAGGTAGCTCCAGAGAAATGAAATGTTACCTACAAAGGAAAAACTTAAAGATTAGTTTTGACTTCTTAGCAGAAACCATTTAGGTGAGAAGACAACGGGTAGACATATACAAAATGATAAAAGAAAACAAATGTCAACAAAGAATCACATATCCAACAAAACTGCCCTTCAAATATAATAGGGAAATTAGAACATTTCCAGATAAGAAGAAATTAAAGGAATTAGTAAAAGCCAGGCCAACTTTACAAAAAATACTAAAGGGCCTCATTTGAACAGAGAATCAACAACAGCATACAACAACTGTAGATGATATATATACATGGCAGAACTACCCAGAATTCAATCCAGAAATGGAAGTATCCAGAGTAAAAAAACAAGACCAGAGATAGGGAATAAGAGATTTCAATCTATAATGTAGAAAAAATATGGCAAAAAGAGGGGAAAGCAGTTACAGAATAC
>NW_006408579.1:10065659-10066860 GCF_000296735.1 Chrysochloris asiatica
CAAGTTTTCTCTAATCATGTTTACCAACATTCTTTTCTATCCCACTCAAGTGTCTATTTTACAACAGTAGGCAAGGGAAACTAATATTCATAATGCAGTCAAGGATTTTAGTATTGTTTACCCTCTTCAAGCTATACCTAGATCCCTGTATCCCAGAGACCTGTTGTTCCAAGGTGAAGTATGCATCACTATTTAACTCTGTCCCACTAGTCCGTGCAAACGTATCTCAGTGCTCCCCTATCTATCTTGTTCTTCTGCCTCCTCCCCCCTTCTTGTATTGCCCTCCCCAACACCCAAAGTAAACCCCCCACCCCAACCCCATTGTGGTTACCTTATATTCCATTAGTTGTATATATGCTTTTAATTATGTTAAGGAATTTTTTTTTTCAATTCCTACATTTTTTGAAAAATCAAGAATGGGTGTTGGATTTTGTGAAATGCCTTTTTTGCACCATTTGTTATTAATATGTGGTTACTTCAGTTTTAAAAATGTATATGGTGGATTCCTTTGATTGTTTTTCTAATATTTAACCATTCTTTCAATACTAGTATGAACCAACCGACTCAATGACAACAGCAACAACAATTGTGACTCCTGATGTGGCACTATAGAATAGGCATTAAAACCTCAAGGTCAGTTTGAAGAGCAAGGTTGGCAGTTCAAATTCATCAGCCTCTCCTTGAAAACCCTATACCTCATCACTATGAGTCAGAAAGTACTCAACAGCACTCAACAATAGCAGCAGAGGATAGACACATGTTAACTTGGGTGACAGGGAAGGCAACATACAACAAGAGGGATATTGGCAGAGGAGAGATGAAAGTGGAAAACACAGGGAGGAGAGCAGGAGTTATGGCAAACACAGGTAAACAGTGTTGGTACATGGAGGGGATTGCAATCATTATAATGAAATGAAGTATATGATTGGTTGAATCTGAAACTGATAATCTGCTCTGTAAATCTTCACTTAATTCACAATAAAAGGTAAAAAAAAAAAAAAAAAGAAATTTCAAGATGCCTTTCTCAAGTGCAGTTTCCCACAAGAGATGTGGATCAATTGGATAATTTTTGGATGGCCTAGCACACATTGATGTTGGAGGAGAATACTAAAAGTGCCATTGGCTGCCAAAAGAACCAATAGATCCGTTTTGGAAGAAGTACAGCCAGAGTGCTCCTTAGAGGCCAAGATGGCCAAACTTC
>NW_006408579.1:10068625-10069815 GCF_000296735.1 Chrysochloris asiatica
ACAATTTGATGAACTTGACACACAACTATGGAAGCAGTAGGTCAAAAGAGTGAACAAATCTTCACAGTGGGGATCATTCCCACCTCCTCCACACACAGAAAGGTCAGGAATGGGCAACTTGGACATTGACTACCCAGAATGGAGAAGGGGATGCTACAGAGGCAAGAAGTGACTGGCTTACAAGCTTTCAAGAGGGAACCTGGATCCAGAGGGTATGGAGGAAGGTAGAATCTCCACTGAGTAGTATCCATTCTGCCTAGGCAGGGATAATGAGAGGAGGTGTGGATAGGCCTCTTGTGATACAATAGTAAATAATTGTTATCAGGACTGATTGTAAGGGCTAGAAGTGTAAAGGTAGACATTTGGGGGAAAAGGGAGGGGAGTGATTAACCTTGCAGCCTAGGAGCAGAGGTCCCTGGGACTATCACAGGAGAAGAGTAGAGAATGGAACCCTACCCTGAGAAACAGTGATGCCAGGGATGGAGGCTGAGACGACAACGTGGGGAGATGGAGTGGTTGGAGACTCGGAACCCAGAGAAAGAGGGGGGAGGTAGGCGGTCGACCAGAGGCGCAGGCTTGTGGGGTATACCCTTTGGTTGATGGATGATGCATGGAAGGGATTGTAACCATGGCAAGGAAACAATATACCATGGGAGCAATGTGAAGCTGATGTCCTCCTATGTAAACTATCACATAAATCACAATAAAGCATTAAAAAAAAAAGTTCGTAGGGAAAAAAAAAAAAATCTTAGGGAGGGTTAAAATAATGCCTTGTCTGGAAGGACTCATTAAAGAAGTGAGAGATGGAAATGGTCATGAAATTTACGCATGCAAGGAAGATTATGGCATTACATTAGTATTGCAGGGAGGTGAGATAACAAAAAGTTTTGAGTTCCAACTCAAATGCCAAAGGCTTGCTATCTTAAATTTTGTAAAGCACAGATGGTATGGTACAAATGGATGAAATGTACTGATTTTAAATACTGATAAGGAGTTAACAGTTACAAAGAAATAAATTTTTGACCATTGGAAAAAAAACACCAAAGACTGGATGAGTGAATCCTGTAATAAAATGCATTGATATAACTTTGTTGTTGTTGTTAGGTGCCATCGAATCGGTACCAATTCATAAGGATCTTATGCACAGCAGAACAAAACACTGCCCAATCCTGGGCCAACGTCACTATTGT
>NW_006408579.1:10073800-10080669 GCF_000296735.1 Chrysochloris asiatica
TCTTTTTTATTCAAATACATTTTTTATCCTGGAATCAACTATCTGTGAGACTAATTTACCACACATTCTGATTATGTCAAAGTTTAATATGACATTGGCAGGCTTAATTTTCTACAATGATAAACTCTGTTGTTTAAACATGTATGAATTTAGTGCACCCAATCTGTTCTCAGATGATGTAAAGATTGTTCCTTAATACAATGCGTATCTTTGGAAATGGAAGTCACCAGGAAAATCAGCCAACCTCACTGCAGGGTATAAGGAGTGATTATGTCCATAGAACATTAAAGGAGTCTCTGTTATAAGAAAAGTGATTCTTAGACAGTGAATGTCTTTGGCTCAACAATATCTATGACAATGAAAGTTATCAAGTCCAACCCCATGATAAAGAAGCCCTTGTGGGGGTAAGTGGTGGGCTGCTAGCCACAAGGTTGGTGATTCAAACACACCAGCCACCCCACAGGAGAAAGATGAAGTTGTCTGCTCCCATAAAGATTCACAGTCTTAAGAAATCCTAAGGAGCAGTTCTACTCCATCTTATAAGGTTGTTATGAGTCAGCATTGACTCATGGGCAGTGGTCTCATTTTTTGGCTATTCCAAGTTGCGTTGAAATCTTGGACTTCAAACATAATCATCATGTTGCGATTGGAGTAACTTTTCAAGGACAGTGTGAGTTTATTTTGCATGTGGAGGTCATAAAACAGACAGACTAGTAAATTTAAAATGGAATCACAAGATTTTGAAGGTTTTTCCATCAAGAAATACTCGATGTAGAATGTAACCAATCCTGGAGCATGGGCTTCAAGTAACTTTGCAACTTCCAGCTTTACTCCTTGAAATACTCTTTATGTAAAGGAACACTTGGAATACTGTTATATAAAACATCAGACTAAACTACTGAATGAGAGGTCACATGGTGAAAGAGACACAGCCAACATCAAGGACCAAGACATGTGAGTAAGACAACCTTAACTTCTCCATTTATGATTACTGCCAACTTTATGAATAATCTGGGTAAAGCCAGAAGAAGAATCATCCAGCTGATACCAGCCAACACAGAGAAATAATAAATCATTGCAATTTTAAGCCACTAAATTTTGGAATATTTTGTTATTCAGCAATAAGTGATGCAGTTGCAATCTGACCAGAAATTTTTATTAAGAAAGCAGGAATAAAAACATAGAAAGCATTAGATTATACTGTCATAGACAGTACCTTATGTTGGTTGAAAGGGGGTTGTCTGACCTTGACCCCACTCCCACCTACTCCTTAAGAAAGAACTTGATGCCAGCTGTGGAGAATACAGTCGACAGACATCCTATAAACATCATCTCCTTCAGGATCTGGCCCAGCAACTGAGAATTGCTTCTCCAAGACCAAGACTTTTCTGGGAAAACCTTCAGCCAGTGACCAAGCAGAGATGACTCTAATTTACATTGGGTCATCATCAGTTGGAATATACTTATTGGCAACTGAAGACAATACTATAGTTCAAAGAAAGAGCATGCCCAAAGGTCTACCATTTTCTTGTTGTTAGGTACCATCCAGTCGGTACCAACTCATAGTGACCCTATGTACAGCAGAATGAAACACTGCCCAGTCCTGCTTCAACTTAACTATCGATGCTATGCTTGAGCTCATTGTTATGCTTATGCTCATTGAGCTTAACTATCACTGGGCCAATCCATCTCATTGTAGGTCTTCCTCATTTTGCATGTTCTCCACTTTAACGAATATGATGTCCTTCTCTAAGGACTGGTCCTTTCTGAAAATATGTCCCAAGTATGAGGGACAAAGCTGGGTCATCCTTGCTTTTAAGGGGCATTCTGGCTGTACTTCATCCAACACCAATTTGATTACTCTTTCGGTAGCCCATTGTACTTTTAATATTCTCTTCCAACTCAAATGAATCAATTCTTCTATAGTATTCCTTATCCATTATTCAACTTTCACATGAACTTAAGGCTATTGAAACTACTATGGCTTGGGTAAGACACACCTTCATCCTCAAACTGACATCTTTGCTCTTTGACATGTTAAAGAGGTCTTGTGCAGAAGATTTGTCTAATGCGATATGTTGCTTCAATTCTGCTTCCATGAGTGTTGATGCAAGCAAAATGAAATTTTTGACAACTTTTCTCCATATATCTTGATGTTATTTATTGGTCCTGTGGAGTGGACTATGTTTTCTTTACATTGAGATGCAAACCATACCAAAGGCTGTGGCCTTTGATCTTCATCAGTAAATATTTTAAGTCCTGTTCACTTCTAGCAAGAAGGGTTCTATCATCTACACATTGCAAATTCTATGAGTCTTTCTCCAACTGAACTGCCTATCGTATAAAGATTCCTCATGAGCACAACTAAGTATTCTGGAATACTCATTCTCCACAAAATTGCCCATAGCTTGTCATGATCCACACAATTGAAAGCCTTTGAGTACTCAATAAAGCACAGGTAAACATCTTCCTGGTATTCTCTGCTTTCAGCCAAGATCCATCTGATGTCAGCAATGATATCCCTTATTCCATATCCTCGTATGAATCTGCCTTGAAAACCTGGCAGTTCCCTGTAAAAGTACTGTTGTAGCCATTGCTAGCAAAATTTTACTTTCATAGGATATTAATGATATTGTCTGATGACTTCTGCATTCTATGTGTCATCTCTCTTTAGGATGGGCACACATATGATCTCTTTCAATCAGTTGGCCAGGTAGCTGTCTTCCAAATTTCTTGGCACAGATAAATGAGTGCCTCCAGTGCTACATCAGTTTGTTGCAAGATTTCAATGTGCATTTCATCAATTCCTGGAGCCTTGTTCTTTGCCAATGCCTTCAGTGAACCTTGGACTTCTTTCTTCAGTGTCATTGGCTCTTGATCCTATATCCACTTGAAATTGGTTGAACATAGACCATTTACTTTTGGTACAGTAACTCTGTGTATTCCTTCTATCTTATTTTGATGTTTTACGCATCATTCAATATTTTGCCCATATCTTTTAATATTGCAAGTTGAGGCTTGAATTTTTTTCTTCAGTTTCATCAGCTGGAGAAATGTTGAGAGTGTTTTTCTCTTTTGCTTTCTATTGCCAAGTCTTTGCAGATTTCATTATAATATTTGACTCTATCTTCTTGAGTTCCCCTGAAATTTTCTGTACAGCTCTTTTATCTCTTCATTATTTCCATTTTCTTTAGCATCTCTACCATAGAGAGCAAATGTCAGAGTCTCTTCTGACATCCATTTTGGTCTTTTCCTTCTTTCTTGTCTTTTAGTGACCTTTTGCTTTCTTCCTGTATGATGTTCCTGATATCATCCCACAACTCTTCTCATTTTTTATCATTAATGTCTAATACATCAAATCTGCTCTTGAGTTGGTCTCTAAATTTAGGTGGGATATGTTCAAAGAAATACTTAGACTCTTGTGGACTCATGTTAATTTTCTTTAGCTTCAGCCTGTACTTGCATACAAACAATTGGTGGTCTATTTCTCAGTTTACCCCTGGCCTTGTTTTGATGATGATGTGGAGTGTTTCTACAGTTTCTTTCCACAGATGTAGTCAGTTTTATTACTGTGTATTCCATCTGGTGAGGTCAGTGTGTATAGCTATCTTTTATGTGGTTTGAAAAAGGTATTTGCAATGAACAAGTCATTTTTCTTGCAAAATTGTATCATGCAATCTCAAACATTGTTTCTACCACAAATACCACATTTCCAACTACTGATCCTTCCTCTTTGTTTCCACCCTTTGCATTCCAACTACCAGTAATTATCAATATATCTTAATTGCATGTTTGATCAATTTCAGAATGAAGAAGTTAATAGAATTTTTCAACTTCATCATCATTGGCTTTAGTGGTGGGTGTGTAAATTTGAATAATAGTGGTATTAAAAGGTCTGCCTTGTAGGCATATGGATATTATCCTATCACAGACATTATACTTCAAGATTGATCTTGAAATGTTCCTTTTGATGATGAATGTGACACCATTCCTCTTCAATTTGTCATTCTAGGCATAATAAACTATGTGATTGTCAGATTCAAAATACCCAATACCAGTCCATTTCAGCTCATTAATGCCTAGGATATTGATGTTTAGGCATTTTGTTTCATTTTTTACAACTTCCAATATTCCCAGATTCATATATCATACATTCCATGTTCTGTTTGTTAATGGATGTTTACAGTAACTTCTCCTCATAATCTAACATATCTTCATAATGATTATCCTTACAACAATTAAAAGAAAGAGTGAATATGAAGAGTAAAAGAGATAATTAAAATAATATCATGGGTACAGGAGAGTAGAGTGGTCACAATGTAAAAGTCTAGATAGAAGTCCATTGAGTTGTGAAAAACAATTTGGATAGATTGCACATGAGAGTCACAAAATTCTGATGTATAAGAATTTAAATCCATCCCCTGAACCTGAAAGTGTTTAATCAGGACAAACTAGAAATATGCTTTACACAACATTGAGTGAATTTAAATTAAAAATCTCAGAGAATTACTACTGGCCAAAAATACAAAGAGCTCCAGGAATGATTTAAACAATTTCATAAATACCAGATCTTTAATGGTTTGGAAAAGGAGCACATAATTTTGGGGGTTGGTGGTGAGAAGACAGACTCCTACCACTAAATTCCCATAGCCCTTCCCTAGTCCCCTGGCAGAGGCAGGGTCTGGGCAGCCAGTCCTCAGCCTGTCCTAGTTTAGCATCTCCTGTATTCATATACTTGCTGCCAGGAAAAAGAATATCCTCTTCTGGCCAAAATTTGACTTGACAGGACTTTGGGTTCGATTTCTGAACACTGAAAACAATCACCCGCTTTCTTCTCTAAAGACAAAGCATGTCCCTTTGTCTGAAGGTCATATGCATGGTATGGAAAAGAGTAGCCTGGGAGCAAATCAACTACTCCTAAAGCATCCTCTCTGTAAACTCAAAGCCACCTCCTTCTTGGGCATACTACCTAGATCTTTTGAGTGAACCCTTCATCTCTGCCCCCAAATTGTGGTTTTGGTGAAATGGGTTAAATTTTTTTATTCTCACTGCATTGTTGGTGGCTCAATAGATATCTGTTCTCTCTTCATCTCCTGCCCCTCCCCTCAAATGCTGAAGGCTTGAAGTTTAAGTCTCTCTTGAAGAAATGGTCATGCTTCATTTAATCCGGCTGCAGCCAGACTGCTGTGGATGTCATGCTTCTGATGAGACATTAAATCAAGGTAAACACTAATACCCCAGGCTGGAACATCTCTGAAGAGAAGAAAAATGTGGCTTTACCTCTCAGGAAACACTGCAGTCAATCTAAGCTCTCTACTTTGTCACCAGACCCCACACCCTCAAACTTAATCATAAAATGCTCTGTCTGGAATATATTAGAAGTCAAATTTAATTTGGTAAGGAAAATATTTTCACAAATCTTTCCTGAATATATGCTTGATTGCATATAAATATATAATACAGAAAGATAAAAATAATAAAAATTTTTATATAATTTGTATTAATATATAAAGAAAATAAATAAATTAGTGCATCAAAACATAATATTTCTGCTTTCAGAAACACAAACTAATGCAATCTATATTTGTGCAAGGCCTGTGTGCGATAAATGGAATGTAGGCTATATGGGCAAACATGTAATCTGGTTAAATCATCTAAAAAGAGTTAAAAAAAAAAGAAAGAAAGAAAGGAGAAAGGTCTTAGACCCAAGAAGACTCGAAGACTCTAGCTCAAGATTGCATTTCAGATTGTCTCTCCATAAATGTTTTTTTTCCTCAAAATGTCTGTGTAATTTCACCTGGAGTTTTATTGTTAGGGAATAAGGTAGTTTATTTTTAAAGATAATTTTACCAGTACCATTCACTGAGTAATTGTTCTTTTTTCTCACTGATATAAAATATGTATGTTAGGTGTACCTCACTGAGACCAGTGTTTATTACCAGACAATGTACCTAATTCACAGCCACCATCTGTCTGTCAGTTAAGATTGTGTATTGCTATAATGCTTGGTAGAGGGTTTGTGGAAAAGAGGAAGACCCTCAGCAAGATGAATTGACACAGTGGCTATAAAAACAGGTTCAAACAGTAATGGTTGTGAGTATGGTACAGGACTTGGCAGTGTTTCGTTCAAGGGATGCATGGACAGCAGTTAATATTATCAATAAGTGTGCCTTAGGTTCTTTATTCTGTCTCACTACTTTGCCTGTTGATTCTTAATCAGCACCACACTATTTGATTACTGTATGTTTTTAAATCATAGGACAAAAAACTACTTGTCCTGTTACTTTTTTTTAATGTACTCATTGCTATTCTCACCAATCTATTTTTTTCTTTTCAGGTTAAAATTCTACTCTGTCAAGTTTCAATTAATAAACAACAACAACAACAGCAAAAAACCACAATGGAATTTGCATTGAAATTAAATTGATTTGGGGAAGAATTAACATGCTGTCTATAAATATATCTCCACTAGACAAGTTCTTTCTGAAATGTTTCTCATCCAACATTTCAGAAGCAACTCATCCATATTAATCAAGACTGGTTGCCAGGGACAGAAACTCAATGTTGTTGTTGTTAGGTGCCATAGAGTTAGTACCAACGCATAGCTACTCTATGCACAACAGAATGAAACACTGCCCAGTCCTGGATCACCCTCACAATTATTGCCACGCTTCAACCCATTGATGCTGCTACTTTGCCCATCCATCTCACTGGAGGTTTTCCTCTTTTTGTCTCACCTTCCACCTTACCAAATATGATATCTTTCTCCAGCAACTAGTCCCTCCTGACAATATGTCCGAAGTATGAGAGATGAAGTTTGGACATCCTAGCCTCCAAGGAGCATTCTGGCTACACTTTTTACAACACAG
>NW_006408579.1:10081389-10082503 GCF_000296735.1 Chrysochloris asiatica
TAGTCAAAACATCTTTATGATATTTTCTGCTTTCAGCCAAGATCCATTGGACATTAGCAATGATATCCCTCATTCCACATCCTCTTCTGAATCCGGCTTGAACCTCTGGAAGTTTTCTGTCAATGTATTCTTACAGCCTTTTCTGTATTAACTCTACTCGCATGGGATATCAAAGATATTGTCCAATGATTTCAGCATTCCATTGGATCACCTCTCTTTGGAATGGGGACAAATATGGATCTCTTTCAGTTGGTCAGATAGTTGTCTTCCAAATATCTTGGCATAGATGAGTGAGTGCCTCCAGTGCTGCCTCACTTTCTTGAAAGATTTCAATTTTTAGTCCATCAATTCCTGGTTCCTTGTTTTATGACAATTCCTTCAATGTACATCAGACTTCTTCCTTCAGTATCACTGGCTCTTGATCATATGCTACCTCTGGAAATGGTTGAACATCAACCATGTCCTTTTGGCACAGTGACTCTGCATTCCTTCAATTTTCTTTTGATGCTTTCTGCATCATTCAATTATTTGCCCAGAGAATCTTTCAATATCGAACATCAAGGCTTGAATTGTTTCTTCAGTTCCCCCAGCTTGCAAAATGCTAAGCATGTTCTTCTCTTTGGTTTTCTGACTCCAGATCTTTGCATATTTTTTTGCAATATTTGACTTTGTCTTCTCGAGCTCCTTTACCTTTTCATCCAGCTTCTTTACCTTCCCTTTTCTTCCAATTGCATTAGCATCTCTACACTGCAGAGAAAGTTTCAGTGTCTCCTCTGACATCCATTTTGATCTTTACCTTCTTTCTTGGTTTCTTAATGACTTTTAGCTTTCTTCTTGTATTATGTTCTAATACCACTATTATTCAAATTTACGCACCAACCACTAAAGCCAGTGAGGATGAGAAGAATTCTACCAACTTCTTCAATCAAATTGTATTTATCATTGCTGGTGATTTGAATCCGAAGGTTGGGAACAAAGAAGAAGGATCAGTAGTTGGAAAATACGGCCTTGGTGATAGAAATGATACTAAAGATTGCATGATAGAATTCTGTAAAATCAATGATTTGTTCATTTCAAATACCTTTTTAGACAGGATTGTATCAAGATTGATATC
>NW_006408579.1:10086828-10095458 GCF_000296735.1 Chrysochloris asiatica
CACAAATTGCTCGTATGCAAATTCAAACTGAAACTAAAGAAAATGAAAAGAAGTCCATGAGAGCCAAAATATGACCTTGAATATATCCCACCTGAATTTAGAGATCATCTGAAGAACAGATTTGAAACTCAATGTGAAAAATCTTAAATCATCTCAAACTGATTACTTGCCTCTCAGTTTGTCGTACTGTGGTGGCTTGCATGTTGCTGTGATGGTGGAAGCTATGCCACTGGTATTTCAACAGCCAGCAGCAGGACAGACATGGTGTACAGATTTCAGCAGAACTTCCAGAATGAAAACAAACTAGGAAGAAGAAATGCATAATCCAAGTCTGAGAAATTAGTCAATAAAAATCTTATGAATAACAGCAGAGCATTGTTGGAGTGGCAGAAAACGATTCCCTTAATTTGGAAGACATGCAAAATATGTCTGCAGAAGAACTGCTACCTCAAAGTAGAGAAGACCTTAGTGACGTGGATGGACCAAAAGTTTCAGGACCTACATTTGTTGACAAGAAGAAATGGCTACAAACAACCATGAATAATTGTTGTTGTTGTTGTTTTTAGGTGCTCTGGAATCAGTACAGACTAATAGCAACTTTATGGACAACAGAAAGACTGACCGGTCTTATAACAACCTCACAATTGTTGCTACTTCTTGAATTCATTGCTGCCACTTCTGTGCCAAACCATCTCGTTGAGGGTCTTTCTTTTTACTTTTCTATTTTTTTTGCTGATGATCCACTTTACCGGTTATGATGTCTGTGTCCGGGACTGGCCCTTCCTAATAATATGTCTGAAGTATGAGAGACTAAGTGTGGCCATGCTAGTTTCTAAGGAACATTCTGGCTATACTTCTTCTAATACAGATTTGTTTGTTCTTTTGGCAGTCCATGTTATTTTTAATGTTCTCCTCCAACACCATACGTGGAGTCCTGGTGTGGCACTGTGTGTAAATGTTCCAGACTACAAAGATGTTTGAACTGCAAGGTTAGTGGTTCAATCTCACCAGCTGCTCCTTGGAAACCCCATACAGAGTTGCTGAGTCAGAACTGACTTGACAGCACTTAATAACAATAACACCATAACTTAAATGCACCAACCAATCTATGGTCTTCCTTATTTATTGACCAACTTGACATGCAGATGAGGATATTGAAAATACCCATGGCTTGGGTCAGGTAGTCCTTAGATCTCTTCCTTCACTATCATTGACTCTTGTTCATATGCTGCCTCTTGAAATAGTTGAGGATAGACCATTTCTTTTTGGTACAGACTCTGTGTATCCCTTCCATCTTATTTTGATGCTTTCTACATCATTAAATATTTTACCCTTAGAATTCTTTAATATTGCAAGTTGAGGCTTGAATTTTTTCTTCAGTCCCATCAGCAAGAGAATTGCTGAGTGTGTTCTTCCCTTTTGGTTTTCTAACTCCAGTTCTTTGCACACTTCATTAGAATATTTGACTTTGTCTTCTCAAGCTGCCTTTTGAAATTTTCTGTACAGTTCTTTTTCTTCCTCATTTCTTCCATTTTTTAAACATCTCTATGCTGAAAAGCAAATTTCAGAGTCTCTTCTGATATCAGTTTTGATCTTTTCCTTATTTCTTGTATTCTTAATGAACTTTTGCTTTCTTCTTATATGATGTTCTTGATGTTACTTTGCAACTCTATTTTTCTTCAGTCTTCAGTGCTTAATTTATGAAATCTGTTCTTGAGATGATCTCTAAATTCAGGTGGGATATGTTCAAGGTCATAATTTGACTCTTGTGGGCTTGTTTTAATTTTCTTCAGCCTAAATTTGCATATGAGCAATTGATAGTCTGTTCCACAGTGTGCCCCTGGCCTTGTTTTGACTGAATATATGGAGCTTTTCCATGGTCTCTTTCCACAGATGTAGTCAATTTGACTTCTGTGTATTCCATCTGGTGAAGTCCGTGTTGTTGGTCTTTTTTTTTTTAATTTTGCAATTAAGAAGTCATTGGTCTTGCAAAATTCTATTATGTGATCTTAAACATTGTTTCTATCACCAAGACAATATTTTCCAATGAATTTGTTTCCAACCTTTGCATTCCAATCAGCAGTAATTATCAATATATCGTGATTGCATGTTTGATCAATATCAGATTGAAGAAGTTGACAGAATTCTTCAATTTCATCATCACTGACTTTAATGGTTGGTGTGTAAATTTGAATAAGAGTGGTATTAATTGATCTTCCTTATAAACACACACATATTATCATATCACAGACAGTGTTGTATTTTAAGAGTGATCTTGATATGTTCTTTTTAATGATGAATACTATGCCATTCCTTTTTAATGTGTCATCCCCAGCATAGTAAACCATGTGATTGACAGACTAAAAATGGCCAATACCAGTCCATTTCAGCTCACTAATGCCAAGGATACTGATGTTTATGTGTTCCATTTCATTTTTGACGATTTCTAATTTTCCTAGATTCACACTTCATACCTTCCATGTTGTGATTATTAATGGATGTTTACATCTGTTTCACTTCATTTTGAGTTGTTCACTATCAGCAAATGAAGATCCTAAAGGCTTTCCTCCATCCCCATCATCACTGTCATCTCTGAAGAACCAGCTCTTCCCCAGTCTATTTTGAGGACCTTCTAACCTGAAGGCCTCATTGCTGTTACTATATGTTACAATATTCTGGTGGTCTTCATCATGTTTCAATAGTTTCTGGTATTCTGGTGCTATCTGATATTGTTCCACTGCTATTCATAAGGTTTTCAGTGACTAAATATCCAGAAATGTTTCCTCTCTCCTTCCTTCTAGTCTGTCTTAGTCTGGAAGCTCAACTGAAAGCTGTCTACCATGGATTACCCTGCTGGTATTAAAAACATCAGTGGCATAGCTTACAGAATCACAGCAATATACAAGCCACCACAGTATGACAAACTGTCAGACAAGTGGTTGTCCATGAATAAAGAGAACATGGAATGTATGAAGTATGAATCTAGGAAAAATTGGAAGCCATTAAAAAATGAAATGGAACACATAAGCATTTATATGCTAGGCATTGGTGAGCCTAAATGGATTAGTACTGGACATTTTGAATCTGAAAATCACATGGTTTACTATGCAGGGAATGACAAATTGAAGAGGCATGGCACCACATTCATCATCAAAAAGAACATTTCAAGATCTGCCTTGAAGTACTTCACTGTCTATGATAAAATAATAACCATACACCTACAAAAAAGACCAGTTCATACAACTTTTCTTCAAATTTATATACCATCCACTAAAGCCAATGATGAAGAACTCTACCAACTTCTTCAGCCTGAAAGTTCAAACATACAAATAAGATGCATTAACAATTACTGGTGTTTTGAATGGGAAAGTTAGAAACAAAGAAGAAGGATTGTTAGTTGGAAAATATGGACTTGGCGATAGAAATAATACTGGAGATCATATGATAGAATGTTACAAAACTAACAACTTACTCATTGCAAATAACTTTTTTACAACATAAACAGTGACTATACATTTGGAATTCACCTGATAGAATACACAGGAATCAAATTAATTACATCTATGTAAAGAGACAATGGAGAAACTCTATATCAGCCAAAACAAGGTCAGTGGTCAATTGTTGAACAGACCACCAATTAGTCATATGCAAGTTCAGGATGAAGCAGAAGAAAATTAAAACAAGTTTACAACAGTTAAAATATGACTTTGAGTATGGCCCACCTGAATTTAGCGACATCTTCAAAACAGATTTGACACATTGAACACTAAGGACCAGATGAGTTGTAGGATATCAACAATGTCATAAATGAAGAACGCTTAAAGTCATTAAAAAGCAAGAAAAAAAGAAAATATCAAAGTTAGCTTCAGGAAAAACTCTGAAATTTTCTCCTGAAAGTAAAGTAGCTAAAGCAAATGGAAAAAATTATGAACAGATTTCAAAGGGCAGCTCCAGATACAACGTAAAGCATTACAATCAATTATACAAAGACGTGGTGTTAGAAAACCAAAAGGGAAGGGCATGCTAAGCATTTCTTAACATGCTAAGTTTTACAAACTGAAAAACTAAAGAAAAAAATCAAGTTGCAATACTGAACGACTCCATAGGCAGAATGCTGAACAATTCAAGAAACATCAAAATGAACTTGACTTATACTTATGGATGTAGTAGCTCAACAAACTGAGAGGGAAGGAGTCTTTACATCAAGTACCAATCCTATCCCCTTTGTCTACAGGATAGATAGGGATGGGCAACTTAGACATTTGCTACCTAAAATGAGGGGTCAATAAAGGCAGTAAGTGACTGCATTACAAGTTTTCAAGAGGGAGTTTAGTTTAAGAGTGTGCAGAGCAAGGCAGAGTCCCCACTGAATAATTTTCATCTTGTCTTGAAGAGTCTGGTAAAAAGAGATGGGGATAAGCTTCTTACGATTCAATAGTGAGTACTTATTATCATGACTAAATGCATCTGTCACAATTGTGAAGGTAGAAGTTCCGTGGCAAAAAGAGGGAGTAGTTAATGTTATAGTCCAGAAACAGAGAACCATAGGACCATGAGGAAGAAGAGCAAGAGCAGAATGTGGGACCCTATCCAGAGAAGCAGCGATACCAGAGATGGAGGCAGAGATGAGAACGTAGAGAAAAAGAGCAGCTGAAGACTCTGGACTCATGGAAAGAGAGGGACTAAATGCTGGTGGTCAGGATGCAGGCTTGAAGAATGTGCTCTTTGGTTGTTTAAATTATTATATAGTCATAAGTGTGTTTGTATACACTCCCCAAAAAAACAAACAAACAACAACAACAAAAGAGGGAACAGAAGCAAATACTGTTGAATGATGATGCATGGAGGGGATTGTAATCATTGCAATGAAACGATGAGGGTAAAACTGATGTTCTCCCATGTAAAGTATCACTCAATTCACAATAAAAACTTTATATATATATATATATACCATCTCAAGAGGTACCATATTATCAATAACCAATGACACCAATGGCAGAAGACCAAGCTGCACTGAAGGCATTAGCAAAAATAAATAAGTAAATAATAAGCCTGTGGGAATCAATCGACTGCCACTTAAAAACTTTCAGCAAGCTGATGCTCAATAGATGATGCCAGGAAATTTGGCAGGTAGCTCCATAGCCACCAGACAGGGAAAAAAATCAATATTTATGCCCATTACAAAGAAAAGTGATCCAAATTAAATGTAAAAATCATCAAATAATTTCATCAGTATCACATGCAAATAAAATTTTGCTGAAAATAATGAAAAGATGTTTGCAGCAGTACATCAACATGTAACTGTGATAAATTCAAGCTGGATTCAAAATAGGACATGGAACCAGGGATATCATTGCCAACAACAAATGGGTCTTGGCTGAAAACAAAGAACACCAGAGAGATATCTACTTGTGTTTTATTGGCTACACAAAGGCATTTGACTCTGTATAGCACTGTGAAGAACGGGAATTCTAAAATACTTAATTGTGTTCATGCAGAACCTGCACATAGACCAAGAAGAGACAGTAGTAAGAACAGAACAAGGAGATACTGAATGGTTTCAAATCAAGGAAGATGTGCATTACGGTTGTCTAGTTCACTGTATTTATTCAACCTGTATGATGAACAAATAATCCAAGAAGCTGGACTATCTGAAGAAAGAACGTGGAATCAGGATTGGAGGAAGACTCATTAACATCTTGCAACATATAGATGACACAACCTTGCTTGCTGAAAGTGAAGAGGACTTGAAATACTTTCTGATGAAGCTCAAGACTTCAATGAAAAAATAAATAAATAAATAAATAAAATAAAAAAATTCCTCAGAACTCAATCTCTAACAACTTCATGATAAAGGAAGAAACATTTAAAGTTATCAAGGATTTCATTTTACTTGAATTCACAATCCACACTCATGGATGCAGCAGTAAAAAATATGTAAGTACGTATTGCATTCAGCAAATATGTTACTAACAATCTCTTTTTAAAGAGCAAAGAGGTCAGTTTGAGGACTAAGGTGTGCCTGATCCAAGCCATGATCCTTTAGGGCATCTCATATGCATGTGAAAAGAATAAGGAAGACCAGAGAAGAATTTACGCATTTGAATGATTTTGTTTTAGAAAAATATTTAAAATACCATGGACTGCTAGAAAAACCAATAAATCCATGTTGGAAGTGATACAGCTTGAGAATGACTTAGATGAAGAATGGCAAGACTTCACTCATATGCTTTGGACACGTTATCAGGTGAGAAGAGTCTTTAGAGAAGGGCATCATGCTTGGTGAAGTAGAGGGTCAATGCCAACAACAGAGAAGAGCCAAGAGCGGGACTCTACCCAGAGAACCAGAGATCCCTGAGATGGAGACAGAGACGATGACGTGGAGTGATGAAGCGGCTGGGGACTTTGGATCCAGAGAGGGAGAAGGCCTGTGGGCCGAAGACTCGGGGGGCGGGTTTCTAGGATATGCCCTTTGGTCAGTTGATGATGCATGAAGGGGATTGGAACCATGGCAATGAAATGATACACTATGGAATGAATGTAAAACAAAAGTTCTCTCATGTAAACATGTAAACTATCATATAACTCACAATAAAACATTAAAAAAAAAATAGAGGGTCAATGAAGAAGAAGAATACCCTCAAGGAGATGTATTAACAAAATGACTTTAATAATGAGCTCAAATATAGCAACAACTATGAAGACAGCTCAGGATTGTGCAGTTCTGTTCTGCACAAGGTCACTATGAGTCAGACAGAACACACTTGAAAGCATCTAACAACAACAAAATGGGGACAGTGTATACAAAACCAGTATAAAACAAAATCAGATCACAGTAAAACCTATATACTAAGACTTATATGTAAAACCAAGGAGCTCTGGAGCATAATGGTTATGAGTTAGGCTGCTAATCTCACAGCCAGCATTTCAAAACTACCAGAGGTTCTGCAAGAGAAAGATGAGGCTTTCTGCTCCTGTAAAGATTTACAGCCTTGGAAACCCTGTAACAGGGTCACTATGAGTTAGAACCGACTCCATGACACATAACCACCACCACCATATGTAAAACCTAAAGCAAAGCTTCTAGAAGAAAATATAGGAAAACTCATGGCCTTTGTTTTAGCGAAAATATTTAGGTAAGAAAAAATTTTTTAAAAAGTGATAAATTGGACTTCTTTAAAATTAAAAACTTCTGTTCTTTGAAGACTTTAATAAAAAGAACTGACAAATTGCAGACTGAGAATAAAAATTTGTAAAGCACATATCAGATAAAGGACTTGTATCGGGAATATGAAAAATATTTTATAATGCAATAGTAAATAAACACCATAATAAAAAATGGCTGAGAGATTTTATCAAGGACTTTATTAAAGATATATGAATGGAAAATAAGCATATGAAAAGATTTTAACATCATATTTTGTTAAAATCACAATGCTGCACTATTGCATACCTATTAAAATTGTTCAAATTAAAAAAAAAAAAAAAGACTACCAAATGCTGCTAGCATTTGGAAGCAGAACAGTGAGAATAGGAATACAAAGTGCTTCAGCCACTTTAAAAGATAAATTGGCAGTTTCTTTTAATGTAAAAAGTAAAAATATTTTAATTATATAACCCATTATAGTTAAAACAAGTGGCTTTTTGCTTCCATAAAGATTACAGCCTTGAAAAACCTATGGGTCAGTCTTACTCTATAGCAATAAATTTAACAGCAAAAGATGTACCTTCTATTTTACTTCAGTATAACCCAAGAAATTCACTATTAGGTATTTAATCAAGAGAATTGTAAATATATGCCCATATGAAATCCTGCATAAAATTACTTGTTGTGGCTTTCATCATAATCACCAAAAATTAGAAACAGTCCACATATTCATGAACAAGTAAATAGATAAGTAAACTACTAAGAATAGAAAACTACACTGTAACAAAAAGGAACAAACTACAGATATTTGTAACAACAGGGATGGCTCTCAAATGCATTGTTGTTGTTGTTAGGTGCCCTTGAGTTGGTTCTGACTGATAGCGACCCTGAAGACAATAGAATGAAATACTGCCAGGTCTTGTTTCATCCTCACAATTGTTACATTTAAGATGATTGCTGCTATCACTGGTAATCCATCTCATAAGGGCATCTTCTTTTTCACAAACGCTCTACTTAACAAGCATGATGTCCTTCTCCAGGGACTGGTTCTTCCTGATAACATATCTGAAGTATGAGAGACAAAGTCTTACCATCCGGGCTTCTAAGGATCATTCTGATTATACTCTTCACAACATAGATGTGCTTGTTTTTCTGATACTTCACAGTACTATTAATATTCTATGCCAACACCATAATCCAAATACATCAATGTTCTCCAGCCTGCCTTATTCAATTGAAAATATCATGGCTTGTGTCAGGGCAACTTTAGTCCTCAAACTGACATCTTTGTTGTTTAACACTTTAAATAGATTTTGTGTAGCACATCTGCTACATCATTTGATTTCTTCACTACTGCTTCCATGAGTGGTGATTGTAGATCCAAGCAAAATAAAATCTTCAACAAATTCAATATTTTCTCTATTTATCTTGAAGTTGTTTATTGGTCTGATTGTGAGGATTTTTGTTTTCTTTGAAATCAAGT
>NW_006408579.1:10096583-10118709 GCF_000296735.1 Chrysochloris asiatica
ACCTGCTATACTGCTGGCCATCCAGGTTTCCACCCAGGTTCACGGGGGTCTATTGAATGTGGTCTGTCTTAGCTCACAACTTCATTGCTGCTTCCCCACCCTCCCTTACCTTATCCGTGACCAATGTGGTCACCAGTCAGACCACATGGCTGCTCAACACACTTTTTAAAATTTTAAACCATTTAGTATCCCCTTGTTCTGTTCTAACAATTGCCTCTTGTTCTGTGTAAGAATTCCTTATAAACACAATTAAATGTTCTGGAATATTCCTTGGTCACAATGTTATCCATAATTGGTTGAAAGCCTTTTGCATAGTCAATAAAGCACAGGTAAACATCCTTCTGGTATGCTGTGCTTTAAGCCCAAGATCCATCTGAAATTAGCAATAATATACTTAGTTCTACATCCTCTTCTGAAATTTTCTTGAATCTGTACCAGTCCCTTATCAATGTACTGTTGCAGCCATTTTTAAATTTTCTTAAGAAAAATTTTACTTTCATATGATATTAATTATAAAATTTGATGATTTTTGTATTCCATTGGGTCACCTCTCTTTGGAATGGGCACATATATTGATCTTCTCCAATTGATTGATTAGGTAGCTGTCTTCCAAATTTCTTAGCATAGATGAATTAGTACCTCCAGTGGTACATCAATTTGTTGAAATATTTCTATTTGTATTCTGTTAGTTCCAGGAATCTTGTTTTTTGCCAATGTCTCCAATGCATCTTGGACTTCTTTCTTCAGTATCGTTGGCTCCTGATCATATGCTGGCTCTTGATTATGCTACTTCTTGAAATGGTTGAACATCGACCATTTCTTTTTGATACAGTTACTCTAAGTATTCCTTCCATCTTCTTTGGATATTTTCTGCCTCATTCAATATTTTGTTCATTTTGTTGTTGTTGTTAAGTGCCATTGAGTCGGTTCCAACCCATGGAAACCCTGGATATGGTTTCTGAGGAGCAGCTGGTCAGCTTGAACCAACAACTTTGCAGTTCAAACAGCTTTGCAGTCTGATGCATTAACCCACTTTGCCTCACCAGGACTCCATTTCATAGTATCCTTCAATATTACAAGTTGAGGCTTGAAATTTTTCTACAGTTCTTTCAGCTTGAGAAATGCTAGTGTTTTTCACTTTGATTTTGTAATTACAGGTCTTCTCACATTTCATTATAATATTTGACTTTGTCTTCTTGAGCTGCCCTTCAAATTTTTCTGTTTAGCTCTTTTACTTCTTCATTTGTTTCATTTGTTTTACATTCTCTACACTTAAAAGTAAGTTTCAGAGTCTCTTCTGACTTCCATTTTTATCTGTTCTTTCCTTTTTTTAAATGACTTTCTTCTTGGATGATATTCTTGAAGTCATCTCACAACTCTTCTGGTAATTAGTATCTAATGCATCAAATCTGTTCTTGAGATGGTCTCTAAATTCAGGTAAGATATGTTTAAGGTCATATTTTGGTATCGTGAACTTGTTTTAATTATCTTCAGTGTCTGCCTGAACTTGCATACAGTCTATTCCTCAGTCTGTCCCTAGCATTGTTTTGAAATGATATTGAGCTTTTCCCCAGATCCTTGTTAGGGTAGTAGATTGCAAGCTGGGTTCTTAACCACAAGGTCAGTAGTTTGAATCTACCAGTTGTTCCATGGAAGAAAGATGAGGCTTTCTGCCCATGTAAAGATTAGCAGCCTCAGGAATCCTATACAGGGTTGCTATGAATCTGGATTGACTAGGTGACATATAACACTACCACCACCATTGAACTTTCCCACGGTCATTTCAGACAGATGTAGTCAGTTTGATTCCTATATATGCTGAGAGGTGGAGTTCATGTATACAGTTACCTTTTAGGTTGTTTTAAAAAAGTATTTGCAATAAACAAATAATTGGTCTTGCAAAATTCTATTGTGTGTTCTCCAGTTTCATTTTTATAGCAAGGTCATGCTTTCCAACTACTTATCCTTTCTCTTTGTTTCCAAACTTTGCATTCCAACCACCAGTAAGAGGAAGGACCAGTAGTTGTAAAATATGGTCTTGGTGATAGAAACAATGCTAGCGGCCACATGATAAAATTTTGTAAATACTATTTTCAACAAAAATAAAATGTGATTATACACATGGACCTCACCAGATGGATTACACAGGAATCAAGTTGAGTATATAAATGGGAAAAGATGGTGGAAAAGTTCAATATCATCTGCTAAAACAAGACCAGGGAAAGAATGGACCCAACCATCAATTTCTCATACCAAAGTTCAGGCTGGAGCTGAAGAAAAGTAAAGCAAGTACACAAGAGTCACAATATGAACTTCAATTTGGAGACAATCTCAAAAACAGATCTGACACATTAGACACTATTGACCAAACACCAGAAGAGTAGTGGGATGACATCAAGAACATCATACAGGAAGAAAGCAAAAGGTCACTAAAAAGACAGGAAAGAGAAATTACCAAAAAGGATGTCAGAAGAGACTCTGAAACTTTCTATCTAGTGTAGAGATGCTAATGCTAATGGAAGAAATAAGAAAGTAAAAGAACTGAGCTGAAAATTTCAAAGGGCAGCTCAAGAAGATAAAGTCAAGTATTATAATGAAATGTGCAAAACTTGGTGTTAGAAAATCAAAAATGAAAAATACACTTAGCATTTCTGAAGCTGAAAGAACTGAAGAAAAAATTCAAACCTCGTCTTGCAATATTGAAGGATTCTATGGGCAAAATATTGAATGGTGTAGAAGGCATCAAAAGAAGATGGAAGGTATACACAGAGTCACTACATCAAAAAGAAATGGTCAATATTCAACCATTTCAAGAGTTCACATATGATCAAGAGCCCATAGGACTAAAGGAGAAAGTCCAAACTACACTGAAGATACTGGTGGAAAAAAGGCTGCAGGTATTGGCAGAATACAAATTGAAATCTTTCAACAAACTGATGCAACACTGGAAGCACTTATTCATCTATGCCAAGAAGTTTGGAAGACAGCTACCTGGTCACTAGGCAAATATTTGTACTCATTCCAAAGAGTATGACCAAGTGGAATGCTGACATCATCAAACAATATAATTAATATCACATGCAATTAAAATTTTGCTGAAGATAATTTTTAAATGTCCGCAACAGTACATCGACAGGGAACTGCCAGAAACTCAAGCTGGATTCAGAAGAGGACATGAAACTAGGGATATCGTTGTTGACATCAGATGGAAATTGGCTTAAAGAAGAGAACACCAGAAAGATTTTACTTGTGATTTTGACTGTTCAAAGGCTTTTGATGTTGTAGATCTTCATAAATTATGGATAACATTGAGAAGAATGGGGATTCCAGAACATTTCATCATGCTCATGAGGAATGTGTACACAGACCAAGAGGAAGTCATTCAAATAGAACAAGGGAATAATGAATGGTTTCCTGTTGTGTGCCAGGGTTGTATTCTTTCAGTGTACTTATTCAATCTGTATGCTTAGGAAATTATCTGAGAAGGTGCATTACATGAAGATGAGCATAGCATCAGGATTGGAGAAAAACTCATTAACAACCTGTGATATGCAGATGATATAACCTTGCTTGCTGAAAATGAAGAGAACTTAAAATTCTTATTGATGAAGACTAAAGACCATAGCCTTCATTATGGATTGCACCTCAATTTAAAGAAAACAAAAATCCTCACAACTGGACCAATAAATAGCACCATGATAAATGCAGAAAAGATTGAAGTTGTCAAACACTTCATTTATCTTGAATCTACCATCAACATTCATGAAAGCAGTAGTTAAGAAATCAAATGATGTATTGCACTAGGTAAATCTGCTTCACATGAACTCTTTAAAGTGTTCAAGAGTAAAGATACCAGTTTAAGGACTGAGGTGCACCTGACCCATATCATGATATTTTTAATTGCCTCATATGCATTTGAAAGTTGGAAAATGAACAGGGAAGGTCATAGAAAAAATTATGCATTTAAATTATGGTGTTGGAGAAGAATATTGAAAGTACCGTAAACTGCCAGAAGTACAAACAGGTCTTTGTTGGAAGATGTACAGCCAGAATGTTGGATACAAGGATAGCGAGACTTCGCTTCTCATACTTCAGACACGTTATCATGAGGGACCAGTCCCTGAAGAAGGGCATCATGCTTGGTAAAGTGGAGGGGCAGCAAAAATAGAAAGATCCTCAATGAGATGGATTGACACTGTGACAGCAGCAATGGGCTCAAGTGTAACAATTGTGAGGATGATGCAGAATCAGGCAATAGTTCATTCTGTTGTGTATCATTATGCATCAGAACTGACTTGAGGGCATTTAACAACAACAACATATTTGAAAAATTGCTGGTTCTTTCTAGCTTCAAATGTAATTGCAGCAGGGTACTTAAACAATACTCTTAGCTATATATCACTTTCTCTTGTCCTTCCTTCCTCTATATTGGCTTATTCTTTTAAGGGTATTACCGACCAGTCACTTCCATGGTCTTTATAGATTTTAAACTCAGAACACGATGTTCTTTCTTTTCCTGTAACAATAGCAGGACACATGATTGGCCCAACTTAGGTTTCATGCCCACCACTACTCATTCACGGAGTGTGACACTGTGGGTTAATACGCTGTACTCCAAGGATTTCAAACTTACCAACTGCATCTCAGAAACCCTATACAGGGTCGCTATGTGTCAGAACAAACTCAACAGCACTTAACAACAACTATACTCATCTTTCCTCAACTATAAAATAGGGATTCATCTCTGGTCTCTGGGGAATAAAATACTCTGATTGGTCCAATTGAATCATTTGCCTTCCCTGCTGACAGGAGAGACAGCCACATCAGAATCCCTTGAAGTGATAGAGAAGCAATTTCCAAAAGGAAAGGGAGCCAGACAGTCAAAATATCAGCTGTCCTGACACCCCACTTCTTGATGACTGCACAGCAGTGATCTGTCTGCTGCTCTGTGGCCCAACAATACCCAGCCAGGCATCCCTCCTTCAAGTTGAGTTCCAAGGGATCTTTACAGCATATTTTCCATCTTGTAGTTTTTCTGCTCTCAGTTACAACAGAACAGCTGATAAGGATACTTATCTTCATCTCCCCACTTTTTCCACATTGGGATAGAATGGCTAGTCTATTCTAAGAGATACACCCTGCGGTGGATGGACTGCTTTCCCACTTTCCAGTTAGTAATTTGACCTGCCACTTTAGTAATAGCAGTGCTAGGAAATAGCACTGCTGCCCACACATGCCTGTTCTCTGCTGATTTACTCAGCAGTTGCCCTGATATAGAGTAAGAGAGGGCAAGACTAACAAGTGAGCCAGGCAGATTTGAATAATTAATCTTGCCATACAAGTCTAACCCATATACATAGTTGTCATGGTACTCCTTAAACAGCAGAGGTTGATTAGACTGTCTCTGGATTTTTTGGTCCCTAAGGGAGTCCTGGTCTGGCGCTCTGGGCTAAAGCGTCAGACTGCAAAGTCATTTGGACTGCTAGGTTGGTGGTTCAAGCTCACCAGCCTCTCCTTGGAGACCCTATACAGAGTCACTATGGGTCGGAATCCACTTGATGGCAGTTAACAACAACAACAGCAACAAAGTAAACCAACAGCTATATATATTTAAAGAAACCTTAGAGAATATATAGTAGTTCTTGTGAAGTGCTGTAGAGTCGTTTCCAACCCATAGTGACCCTGTATAGGGTTTCTGAGGAGCAGCTGGTAAACTTGAACTGCTGACCTTGCAGTTCAAATAGCTTTGCAGTCTGGCACATTAACCCACAGAGCCTCACCAGGACTCCAGAGAATATATAGTGCAACAGTATAATTTTCCAGAAAACTGGAAAACATCTTGCTCAAGAGTTGAGACTAGGACCTGGGTCCTACTATATGAACTATGAACATTTCTACCACAAATAAATGCAAACATTTTGAAAAGCAAACGAGTCAAGTTGCCATCCACTGAGTAATAGATTGTGATGATAGTGTAGAGAATGTAGAACTTAGTGAACTTTGGAGTCAAAAAAGCTTAAATTTGATTCCTGGCTTCAGATTTGTTTACTATGGTGAACTTGGCAATTTACTCATCTTTCCTCAACTATAAAATGGGGATCATAGTAGGATTTCCCAAAGAGGAATGTTGTGTAGAATAAATTATGCATTTAAATTTTAAACACAATACCTAGTACATAACTCTAAGCAAAGGTTAGTTATTTTATCAGGTTGTCTCTTTGTTCTATGCTTCTGCCCTAACCAAGAGATATATCAAAAGACGGGATTAGGAGAGATGAAAAAGCAAAGAACTTTTCAGTCAGTGGAACAAGTAGAACTGAAAGATTTCATTTTAATGCTGGTGGGAGAAATCATCAATCTCTTCTGAAAATGTCCCATACTACTGTGAAGAAAGTTAAGATGGGAAGGAAGATGATAGTTTCAGTATGGGACAGAAACCTATGGGATTTTGTTGAGGTAATGTTGACATTTATTTCAATAACTTTGTCTTCTAAAACCTTGGGATGACACAATAGATAGGAGAGATGATGAGGTCAGGTTACAGCAATAAAAGGAACAGGAAATACTAATCAAAATGACACAGGAGTGTAGAGTTTAGAGACACTCTTGCATAAGGCAAGAAAAAGGAAATAGGAAAGCATCTTGGATTCAGGTAGACACTCAAGTCTAGGAGACAATCTGAACACAGTTGATACAGGTAAAAATAATGGAAGATAAAACTGTGAGAACATGTAGTAGTATCCTGATATAAGGAATTGGGACAATCAAACATCACATCATAGGATGATGATTATTCACAAAGGGCTGACTTCCAAGATATGAGCTTATTCCTACTGAATCACAGACCTTCTGAAGCAAGGAGTCAACATTCATTTCTTGCCTGTGATCAGAATAGGGACCAGAGTGCTGAAAGACTTAGAGACAGGAGAGAGGGGAAAACAATATGTCAGAATAGGTAGTGAGAAAACAAGGAGAAAGTCCTTCACAGTTCACACATGACAACAGACTTTCACAATCAATATAACTTAAAAGAGAAATAAAGAACATGGAAACATAATTTCAGAATTTAGAGATATTTTAGTACATATGCCCAGAGGCATTTAAAAAAAATATGGCCTTGTTTTTCAAAATTAAGAGAAGAAACTGAATTCATTAATAATAAAGATGGTACCACACTAAAACCCAACTAGTATATTTTCTTATTATTTTCAAGAATGCTCTAAACAAGGCCTGTAAGATACAGGCTAGTTAGCCAAGTGGGGAGTATTATTTTAAGTAATTTGCAACTAGTCTATGAAACTCAGAGCTAGAGAATTCTATAATCATAAACAGTTTTGGAATTTTCCATTTTCTAAGGATCTGTAAGAATCCTGAAGTGGACACCTTTGTTCCTTAATATAGTAGTATGCGTGTGTTCGGTGAGGAGTGGATAGAGTCACGGGTGCAACGGGAATTACCAAATGAAAGGTAAAGGACTGGATGCAGGGCCAGTTAGTAACTAAAGAAAAGACTTCACTAAAGAAACCATCTAGTGGTTTCCCAAACTGATCCACACAGTTCCCAAAGACTCTTTGCTGGTGGCTCAGTGGCTGTTCCAAGAAAAAAAGAGGAAATCTTTGTCAGAAGCCCCTGTACTCATTCAGCCAAAGCGACTCAGCATTTATGTCTTTGTTGTGAATTAAGATTCCACAGATTCTGTTAGAAACAAAGAATTGCAAAACTTATTTCAGAAAAATAATTGCAAAGGACTTTAAAATGTACAAAAATTGGGTATTGGGTATCTTAGCAAACATCTCTTTCTAGATTATTTTTATAGGAGTCTGTAACCTTTAATTTCTTGGGGTATTTTATAAGTCTGTAGGTTATAAAAATTTACAGTAATGCAAATGAGTTTGTCTATAGAAAGACAAAGGATTTAACTTATTTCAGGTGAAATATTGCTATGGGTATTTAGAGTTTTGTATCTGCTTTTAAGTTTATTTCTTATTACCTATGTTCTTGTTAAAAAGAGCTCTGGTTGTGTAGTGGTTACGAATCGGGCTGCAAACCGCGAGGTCAGCAGTTCGTAACTACCAGCTGTTCCGTGGGAGAAAGATGAGGCGTTCTGCTCCCATAAAGATATATAGCCTCGGAAACCCTGTACAGGGTAGCTATGAGTCAGATCCGACTCCACGGCACTTAACAACAACAACAACATGTTCTTGTTAAGTGTCATCTAGTCCGTTTAGACTCAGAGCAGCCATATATAAGGTTTCCAAGGAGTGGCTGGAGGGTTTGAACTGTCAACTTTGTGGTTAGCCATCTAGTGCTTATCCTACAGAACTATATGTGTTATATAAATTTTCCTTGGTACCAGCTGTAGAATCCTACTGGTTTTTAATTAATGAGTTAAATTAAAGTCTCTGGTATGTTCATTTAATATCAGTATGAGTAATAATCTCAACTTTAAAAAAATTATCTTTTAAGATTTATAAAACAGTTTGGGGCAGCTACTGTGGTAATATAAGCATCATAATTCACAGATAAAGAAATGAAGACTTATTGAATCTGAGTAACTTGCCAAAATGACAATAGTTAGTATCTGCACCATGACAAGAACCCTAATCTCCCAATTTCTCCCAATTTCATGTCCATTGTTGATGCCATTCATGTGAGAAACTGATCATTATTATTATGAATCTGATATGGAGTCTTGTTGTGGCACAGTAGGATAAACACTCAACCTCAAAGTCAATGTAAACTACAAGGTCAGCGGTTCAAACTCACTAACCACTCCTCAGAAGCCCAACATATAGGGTCGCAATGAATCAGAACCAACTTGATAGCACTTAAAAACATTATAAATCTAAAGAACAAATTGAAGTTTATTGATACACAAAGCCTTATTAAATATAAAAGTATGAAGATAAAGCTAATCAACATATTTTTGTCACATATAATTGACTTTGCCTTACCTTGGAGTATATCTGACTTTTAACTTCAGTAAGACATGTTTAGATTGAAAACAAATCATGCTTTTCCTCCCCAAGAAATGTCTCTGGTAGCAAAGAACTACTTGAGCCTAAAGGAGTGACTATCATCCTTTTTCTGCCTCAACACACATGATGGATAAGTGTCACACATGTGACATACCCCAGTGAACATATGCATGGTGATCTTCCCATGCCACACAAGTTTCCCCAAACATTCTCTGCAATTTCCCTTTCTCCCTGCTTAAAGAGTGTATCGGAATTCAGACAAATGGAGATAACTATTTACAGAGCTATTTTGAAATACTTTTTTGGGGGATGGCAAATTATTGGCAGAATAGGGTATTTTTGCTATTATAAGGAATTATTTGCACATGCTTCATGGTATTTTACCTCCATTATTGGTAATCACTGGTTCAGAGGGATTACAAACCCCTCCTTTCAATGAAAGGCCAAATATTTTGAAATAGACAATTAAAATTTAAAGAAAACTGATTTTGAACAGAGGGTACCACACACACATACACAAATGATTAAATGAGATAAATCTAAAGATCAAGACCAGTAGAGAATTGTCTCCAAAGTAAATCTTTGAATACAGTTTGTGTTCTCAAGCTGTCTGATGTAGAAAGTGTTACCAAGGCAGTTCCAACTGTCCTCAGCAAGATGGGTCCATGTCTATACATCAGATACAAGAGCTGTCTCCCAAGAGCACCTAGAAATTGGAGGGATTTATGAGTTGAAGAACAATCAGGAGACTAACAGCTAGACAGTGACTGTCAATTAGTGTTAATTCAAAGGAAATGAGGAAAATCAGACATTTTATCATGTATATCCAAAACACATTAAAATAATGAAAGGTTACCCAGGGCTTCTAGGTTTCAGAATTACATTTCTGGGAAGAAACAGGTCAGACAAGGTGGCACATGAGATAAACCTAAAAAGTCATATTCAATCCAGCAGCCTGGTGCTCTCCAAGTAGAAAATGCTATCAGGATTGTTAGTTTCTGCAGCTTGAATAATAATTATCTGGGTAAACAAAGCAAAATTAAAATTCATGTCATATTTTAGCTATTGTATTTAAAGGAGTTACCATGCTGTGTTCTCATTTACTATATGTACCCTGGTCTTTCTGATCCCTAAACTTGAGTACTCACACATCTTTTAAACACAGGAAATAAAACATATGAAAACATTTCGATATAGAAGTGACCACTGGAATTATCAAAATTCTACCTAAAAAAGAGAACAACTCTAATGTGCATGGTATATATGGAGTCCAAAGAATACACAATGATCCCAAAAGCTAGAAGTCATTAAAAATTGGAGAGGCTTCAGATTCCTTGGAAAAGCAGTTCAACCATGAAAAATGTATGTATCAAAAAAGTAGAAGAGTGATTTCATACAAGTGCATAAAGTAACTAGGAAAAGGTCACATGCTACTATATTTTCATGTGAAAACTTCAATACCATCCACCATCCCTCAAAAAATTATACAAAAAACAAAACCCACTGCTATTGAGTCTATTTCAACTCATAACAACCTTGTATAGGGTTTCTAAGACTATAAATCTGTAAGGGAGCAGAAAGCCTCATCTTTCTCCCACAGAGCAGCTTGTGGGTTTGAATTACAGAAATTGTAATTAGCATTCCAATGCTTATTTAACAGTGCCACCATTCTTCCAATCATTCTAAAATCTTGCTTTTCCATACAGTTTTATATTGTCACTCAGTATATGATTTATGTAGACCCGTGTGAGTAGTATTATGGAAACAATGCTAAGGGGCACTATGAAGCACTTTTCTTAACTATCAGGTGATGTAAATGTGGTTACGGAACCTACATCATGTCACAGTTCTGGATATATAGCATCCTGTTTTATGTGGAATTCCCCTCAATGATATTATGCTCATAATCCCTCTCTACTTTTCTGCTTTCTTTGAACTTCACTTCTTGTTCTTATTTGTTTCTTTCTCTCTTCTACTTAATTGTATTCTCTTGCTAAATCACATATCTCTTATATTTCACATCTCTGCTTCTCTACAACATAAGGAATAGTCCTATTGCCTGTCCAGATTGGTCCTCCCTTTTCATCAAGCTCCTATTTTATATGCTTTCTATGTTCTACCCCAAAAAGGTATTCGAATCTTAACATCCTTTATCCTATAGCGAAATAAATCATTGAGTAGATATGTCTGCTAGGGGATAGAGTAGATATTTATTATGGTTATGTCATCTTGTTCACGTATCCCTTTAATAATGAGGTAATGTCCATCTTTATCTTTCATGCTGCGTTTTGCCTTAAAGTTTGTTTTATCAGAGATTAGTATTGCCACTCCTGCTCCCTTTTGATAGCAATTGTTGTTGTTGTTAAGTGCCATTGAGTCAATTCTGACCCATAGCGACCCTGTATAGAGTTTCCAAGGAGCAGCTGGTGAGCTTGAACCACTGACCTTGCAGTCAGCTTGGTATAGTTTTTTCCATCATTTAACTTTTAGTCTAATTTTATCTTTGTGTGTAAGGTGTGTTTCATGCTAACAGCATATTGAAGGATCGTGTTTTCTTATCCTTTCTACCAGTCTCCATCTTTTAACTGATGTATTTAATCCGTTGACATTCAGGGTAAGTATAGATGTTGTTGTTGTTGTTGATTGACATTGAGTCAATTCTGACCCATAGGGACCCTGTATAGGGTTTCCAAGGAGCAGCTGGTGGGCTTGAACCACCAACTTTGCAGTTCAAACGATTTTGCAGTCTAACGCATTAGCCCACAGCACCACACCAAGACTGGATAGGTATCAATTAATTACTGTCATTATGTTTGGGTTTTTGTGGTGCTGCTGGTTTCTTTGTTCTGCATGCCTTTCTGTGATGAGTTCATGTTTTTGTGTTCTTTCTTGTAAGTTTCTTCATAGTTTTAATGTTTCGATGTTCATCTTGGATTTTCATTTTTCTTGGTATGTTGTGAAGTATTAATTTCCTTTGAGGTTACCCTATATTCTATTAACTTTCCCCTTCATTTAAAACAGTCTATTTTATCCTGCAATCTACTTGACCTTCTTACCACCTGAATCTCTGTTTCTAAGTTTTTACCTTCTTTTGCACTGTAATTGTTTTGATCATAAACTGACCTTCCAGATCCTCTGAATTCATTCTTATAGTTTTGTTCTGTTCTGGACTCTTCCATCTGATGATTGAGTTCTAGGTGGTGCTGCCACATGTGTCAATCTCTGGTTGTTGTCTATTCTTGTTGACTCTTGGTCCAAAGAACTCCCTTTAAGATGTTTTGAAGTATGGGTTTTGCTTTGGCAAAATCCCTTAGCTTCTGTTTACCCCAGAATGTTTTTATTAAACCATCATATTTGATTGACAGCTTTTCTGGGTAGATGATTCTTGGTTGGTATTTTTTTCTTTCAGGTTTTTGTATATGTCTTCCCATTGCCTTCTTTCCTGCATGGTTTCTGTTGAAAGATCAAAGCTTAATCTGATTTGTTTGCCTTTACACTTTTCTTTTCCCTAGCTGATTTGATTCTCTCCTTGCTTTTGCTTTTAGAGAGCTTGATTTTTATATGTCTTGGTGGTTTTTGTTTCGGATCTATCCTTCCTGGGGTTTGGTGAGCTTCTTGAATGCTTATATTTTTATTTTTCAGGATGCTATGGAAATTTTCTTCCAGAAGTTCTTCAACTATCTCCTCTGTGGACTTGTATGATTCTTCCTGTTCTGGAATGCCAATAATTCTTAAATTATTCCTCTTCATGTTGTCCAACACATATCTTAGACTTCCTTCAGATTTTTTTATCCTTTTTTCTGCTTGCTTTTCTATCTTAGCAGTATTGAGAGATATGTCTTCAAGCTCACTGATTCTGGCTTCCATCTCATCAATTCTATTTCTTTGCCCTTTCAGTATGTGGTCCATGTCTGATATTTTATTATTAATCATTTTACCTCTTTTTACAGGTTTTGAATTGTTTCCTATGCTGTATCTATATTATTTGATATAGATACAGCATAGGAAACTTCTTTCGTAACTTCTTTATTTTCCTCAAACCCTTTTTGGAGACTTTGGATGCACTTTCATATCATTTTCCTGAATTCCTTCTCAGGCAGTTCCAAGGCCTACCCACCTTCCAGTGGCAAGTCTTGGTCTACATCTAGCTCATTTGTGTCAATTGCTCTATCTTGTTTGTGGACATGTGCTTCAATGCTCAATTTTTTCCTGAGCATCTTTAATAATTAGGTTTTCAGTAATTAAATGAATGTATGTTGATGTTTTATTGAGGTTTCTGATTGCCATCAGGTTGATGTGATCAGGAGATGGGCTTCCCTTTTCACTTCTCTTATTACTCAACTCAGAGTTGGCTGTCTATCTGGTGTATAGCAGCTAGTATTGGCTCTTGCCTGGATAGTGAGATTTTACAGGGTGTGATTGCAACTTGGCTACATGACCACAGTTGCTGTCTCTTCTTGGGTAATATAGGGAGAGAAAGAGCCCCCAGAAGGTAAAAGGGAAACCAAAAAACAAAACAACAACAGCAAAAGAAATAAAAATAAAACACAGATTTGGTACTACACTCTATAACTGCATAAAAGAAAAGAAAAAAAATCTGTAACAAAATATGAGTATGACTTTAATGCCCCTTTCTTGGCTGGCTCAGGCCATTCTGGGAGACCATTCTGTTTTAAGCAATTCTGATTGGTTCCTCCCACTTCTGCAATTCTGGACCAAGAAATCTTTGCTCAGCAGATCTGTGCACATTCGTAGTAGTCTCTCAAGATGGGGGTGGGGTGTCCACTCACTCAGGCACCCCTCTAGTCACCAGCATGGAGGTGCACAGACAGTGAGAGATCAAAGAACAGAGAATGGAAAAGAAAGAATAGTCACACGTTTATCTATGCTGATCATTAGAAGTTTGCAGTGGGAGTGGTTCTCTGTCCCTTCTCCTGCTCTGTCACACCCAAGATGGCCTCTCCATGAGCTAGCTAGATGCTGAAAATTAGAAAACAGCATTTCTTGCCTCTGCTACAAATTCCACTGGCTGTAGACCTTCAAAGTTTCTAAATATTCCTTTATATGTAGTTCCAAGTTCTGGCACTGTCCCCTGACCTTGTTTTGTCGGGTATTTTGTGTTGTTGCTGGCAGAACTTTGAATGACACATCTGCCTAATCTGCCATTAAGCCCCTCTCTTCCTTTATTCTTGTTCTTCAGTCACATGTGTTGTTTTTAAAAAAGGCATGAGACTGGGAATCAAATATCTTGGATTCAGGCACTAACTCTGTTACTGTCTAGCTCTATAGAAAGAAAGTTCTTTAACCTTTTAATATCCATCCATGCAAAATAGAAGGATTATCATCAACCCTGCCTACCATGCAATTATTATGAGAGTAGGTTGCCTAAAAAATGCTCAAGATGAGTACATAACTCCATGAGTTGGAGATAGATAGGTGAACTAAACCTCAAAAAAAAAAAAAAAAAAAAAAGTAAGATAACACTGGGCAGAAAACAGTGTCAGAGTTTGAAATGTTAAACAAACGAATGAAACAGATTGTGAGAACAAGATCATCTAAGGACACTTTTAGGAGGATGCCATTTGTCAAAACCAAATAAAAACTTCTGCTCATGGCATTCTCCCTTCCTGGGATTCTATTTCCATTTCTGAGCCACTGAACCATTCTTACTAGATCTGTGCAATAATCTATATCAACATTGATCTCATCTCTCCTGATTTCCCATATTTACTTAGACTCTCAATTAATGGTTTTTCTCATACTGTTTTGATTTCTATGTATTTTCCATAGGTTCAGGTGATTAATAACAGTCCATCAGGATAGCCCAATGTTAGATACATATTAAATATTCTTATTCATCTGCCTTTTCATCCTATCTATAATGTTTTCTGGTTTTCTTTCTTAGGGTTTATATATTCTTACATTCTCTTGAAAATGACAATTTCCTAATTTTATTCTTGTTGTTGTTGTTGTTAAGTGCCATCGAGTCGGGTCCGACCCATAGCGACCCTGTACAGGGTTTCCGAGGGTAGATCTTACTAAATAATCTCAAAGGAATACATTTTCTTCTGAGTCTCACAATGATTTTATTTCTCTTACTTTGAAGTGTGTCTGCATAGTTTCCATATTGGCATCCACTCCCTACATATATAAGCAGAGTGTGAAGCTACAGATCTGCATTGATATCTACAACTATGTTATTTGGATTCCTATGAACCTCCACTGGGCTGAAATGATCTACCTCCTGGCTTTTGGACACAGCACAGCTATACTGTAACCAACATTCTCCCTGTCTCTTTTCTCGACTTCGTTTTACTTGTAAAAGTACTGCTTTTCATGATATAATGCTCTATCCCCAGCCCACCTCTCCTGTTATTTTCTCGGTATTGCTGGTTTCTAACTGAGTATTAAAAAAAAGTCTTTGTTGGAGATAAGTAAAAGGGGAGGAGACATTATCGCTGCTCCAAAAAGTGGGGTCAGAAGGATAGCTGCCTACATTTTTATTTGAAACAGAGCTACCTTTTCTAAACCAAAAAGCAAACCATGGGGGGGGGGGGAATTAAAGTTCTTCCCAAACATTTTCAGTTGGGCATAAGAAAGGTAAGCCACTAATTATGCCTTTTAATTCAGTTCCAAATACCATACAGTTAATAGAAATACCTTCAGATTCCAGCAATATGTTAATCACCCTTTTCAATGTTAATGTGAATATCTAGATATTCCTTACCTTCATAAGTATTTTGGTAGGAATACGTGAAAGTACATTATTAAGAGCCACTATCAAGATTCTGTTTTACACTAGAGACCCAGTTTAAAGGAAGTTCATTAAAGTAATATATTTTAAGTTAACTTCCCCTTCAAAGAAAAAAAAAAACAAGCATCCTTACAAAGTCCCTGAAAAATAAACAGAAACTGATTAAAAGGGAGTAGAGGAAAACTAAGACATATCAAGATGAGATGTGAAAGATTATGGGTATTTTCAATCACTTAATGACTAATCTAATAACTCAGGAAAGGAAGTCATCCCAGTAAACTTGTTGTGGAAGGATTTTTATTTAAGGGAATAGCTGTCTTCAATACTGGCCTAATGAGCATGTAGTCAACATTCAGTAATAATTTCCAGGTGCACAGGGAACAGAAAGAAAACTAAGAGAATTCACTATTCTATCAAATAATCACTTTACATATAAGACTTATGGACTGAAAATAATATAATAATGAATTCCACAAATATTTACTATATAAATGGAATCAGGTCTGGCCCCTTACGGGAACAGAACAAGCAACTATGTCCATTGTTGCTATGTGCTGTTGAGCCAGTTCTAACTCGTAGAGACCCTGTACAGGGTTTCAGAGACATTAAATCTTCGGGGAATCAGAAATCCTCATCTTTCTCCCATAGAGTGGATGGTGGGCTCAGACTGTGGACCTTGCGGTATACAATTCAGTGCTTATCATTTGGAGCCACCGCACTCCCAGCTACTTCCATGATTTATGATAATATTACTCATGGGGCTTCATCCCTTCTTGTTTTCTTTCCAGTCAGAAAAATAATAATAATATTCCTTCCAGGAAGATCTTGTGTGGTGCTGTAAGATAAGCACTAAAAAGAAAAGTCAATTTGAACCACAAAATTGGTAGCTCAAACCCATCATCTGCTCCTCAGAAGTCCTATACAGGGTCCCTATGAGTCATAACCAACTCCAAGGCACTTAACAGTAATACTTAACAATAACAATAATAAGAACATTCCCTTTAGAAGTTATGTTATTTTTCATATGAACTACAGAGAAGGAAAACAATCAAAAGATAATTTAAGAGGAAAATGCAAATCAAAACCACAATGAGATATCACTTCACACCTATAGACCAGTGCAATGAGTTAAATATGACTCATGTGTCAGGGTAAAGCTGTAATTCATAAGATTTTCAAAGGTTGATTTTTCAGAAATAGATAAACAGGCCTTTCGTCTTAGATGCCTCTAGGTAGATTCAACCCATCTACCTGTTGCTGAGCAGCTGAGCAAGTTAACAATTTGCATTATCCAGAGACTTCAT
Organism: Chrysochloris asiatica; assembly: GCF_000296735.1. NCBI lineage: Eukaryota > Metazoa > Chordata > Mammalia > Afrosoricida > Chrysochloridae > Chrysochloris > Chrysochloris asiatica. The sequence continues at coordinate 10,113,620 of NW_006408579.1, forward strand.
ACCAACTTGGATGGCTAGTATCTAAAAATAAGAAAATAAAATTGTCAGTGAATATGTGCATAAACTAGGATTATCTTTCATTGCTTGTGGGAATGAAAAATGGTGCAGCCAGCGTGGAAAACAATTGGTAGTTCCTCAAAATACTAAAAATAAAATTACCAATGACAATAATCTCATTCTTAGCTACACAACCAAAAAACTTAAAAGTAGGGACCTGAACAGATACTTGTATACCAATATTCATGGCAGCATGATCTCCAAAATATGGATACAACCCAAGTGCCCATCAAGAGAAGAATGAATTAATTAAATTGTATATCCATCCTGAGCCCCATCCAGAACCTACTGAGGTGGGACATTCCTACTAGAAAGGACAAGCAGACCAGTCTGGAACAGCTAGAGTGACAGAAGATACATCTTCAAAGAAAGATCAGCAGGAAAAACCCAAAACAAAAATGGCAGTATAACTGGTTACTACAAGAATAATAAGCAAGTTGTTCGACGGGAAGCAATCAAGTTCCTTCAGGACAAACCCACCTCTAAGACTAAAACTCAAAGGGAACATATGAGCAGGCATGTAGACTTGCTGTTGCCCATATTGGTCTACTGGTGAGTGGAAGAGGAGGAAAGGCAGCAATGAAGAAATAGGCTGAGTTCAACTATGTTCCATTGACCTGGAGATAAGAGGGAGAAGAGGAAAGCCTGGTTGGTCCAAAGTGTAGTGAGACCAGGGGACACCTGAGCCCATGAACAAGGACATAGCCACAGAGGGCTAGAGCTGAGAGTGAAGCATCCAGTCGATATGAAGTGAGGGGAAATGCACAATAACACCCAAAATTGCACATAGTACCCATTTGACCTAGCCTCGATGGCTTGATAATCAGAACTCTACTGTTATTGTTAAGTGCTATCAAGTCGGTTCCGACCCATAGCGACCCTGTATAGGGTTTCCGAAGAGCAATTGGTGAGCTTGAACCACCGACCTTGCAGTTCAAACAGCTTTGCAGTCTGGTGCGTTAATCTTTAATGCCACACCAGGACTCCAGAACTCAACTAGAGTATTAAAAAAAAAAAATTTTTTTTTAAGGAAATAAGGGTAAATTGCTACAATTTGATGAAATTGACACATACTCATGGAAGTAGTAATTCTAAATACCAACAGAGAAGGAAGGAGTCTTCACATCAAGAATCTATGCTGTCCTCTGTGTGTGTTGGGGGGTGGGGTGTCAGATAGAATCCCCACTGAATAGTTTTCACCTTGTCTAGATGGGTCTGGTAAAAGAGATGGTGATAGGTTTCTTATGATTCAATAGTGCATAACTGTTATCATGACTAATTGCGACTGTCACAATTGTAAAGGTAGAAGTTTTGTAACAAAAACTGGGGAATAGTTAATTTTACAGTTCAGAAACAGAGGACCCTAGGACCAGCAAGGGAGAATAGCACAAGTGGAATGTGGGACCTTATCCAGAGAAGCAGTGACACCAGCGATGGAGGTAGAGATGAGGACATAGAAAGAGAGAGCAGCTGAGGACTCTAGACTCATGGAAAGATGTGGACTGAGAGTTGGTGGCCAGGAAGGAAAGATGTGGACTGAGAGTTGGTGGCCAGGAAGGGCAGACTTGAAGAATGTGCCCTTTGGTGGTGTAAATTATTATATATGTCTGAGTGTTAAAAAAAAAAAAAAAAAGCTAAAATGAATAGAGAGAAATACTGATTGTACATGGAGGGGATTATAATCATTGTAATGAAACAAGGTGTGTGATTTGTTGAATGTACAACTGATAATTTGCTGTGTAAACTTTCACTCATATCATAATAAAAACTTTAAAAAACAAAACAAAAATGGAGCTCTGGTAGCATAGTAGTTACAAATAGGACTGCTAACCTCAGGGTCAGCAGTTCAAAACTATTAGCTATTCTGCAGGAGAAAGATGAGGTTTTCTGCTCCTGTAAAGATTTACAGTCTCAGAAACCCTGTACAGGGTCACTATGAGTCGGAATCGACTCCACAGCACATAATCATCAACCACCATACCAGAAAACGAAAACCAAAGTCAGTTGTCATAGAGCCAATCGTGACTCATGGTGACCCATGTGGTACAGAGTAGAATTGCATTCCATATGGCTGACATTTCAAAAGCAGATCACCAGTCTTTCTTCCAACGTGCCTCTGAGTGAACTTGACCCAACAAACTTTCAGTCAGTTGTCTAGTACTTAACTGTTTGTTCCACTACAGTGTAATATCATTCAGCCATAAAGAGAAATAGAGTTCTGCAATATCCTTTACGTTCACTAGGTTGGAAAGAAAATCAAAACCAACAGTATCAGTCAGTTCAGGCTGATTCTTATGAGGTATAAGCCAGACATACCGCCACCCTCCAACCTTTTAACCAATTCTGACAACTATCCATCCCACAGTACTCTCTATTTCTCTGCAGAGTTCCATAATCCTTTACACAGAATTTACAGACAATACTCATGACTATGAGATTTATTAAGGAATAACTGACTGGTCAAAATTCAGAATCAGGAATGCTCAGGATACATACAGTTGTTTTGTCAAGACACCTTCCTCTTAACCATGTTCACAGGCACACCTAGGCCCTTGGCCTCATGGCCTCTTTTTACAAGTGTTGTAAATCTCTTTTAGCTCTAAGACTCTCAGGTCAATGTTCCTTTGGCCTTTGCCCCTATTTGAACAAGTGCTGTTGCTGTTGTTAAGTGCCACTGAGTAGATTCCGACCCATACCGACCCTTTATAGGACTTCAAGGAGTGGCTGGTGGATTTGAATCACCACCTTGCAGTTAATAATCCATAGCTTACCCTACAGTGCCACACCAGGGCAAGTGTAGCTTTGCCAATTAAGAGCCTACTCTTCCAGTAAGCCTTGGCCTGTAGGTAGTCAGTTCTGAGTCCTCAAATTTAGCTCACTCCCCACCAACACAAAATTAAGTGCCTAGAGGCAACCTACTCTGCCAGAAAGCCTCCTGACCAAGGGCACTCAGCTTTCTTGTTCTGTGTTCTGGGATGCCCACCTCCACTGTATCTCATGCTCTTAGTTCTGCTATCTCTGCTACCACCTCTTCTCTATTACAATTCTCTTCATCTTTCATCATTTTCAGTGTCATAGCTCTCTGTCTCCTAGATCAAAGAGGTTCAACATAGGGACTTCAGAATCCAAAGGACATACTCTACTTCTGGTGCTTCTTTCTTGATTGTAGTGAGATCTCCATCCCCATTTTCACCTCTATATGGTTTATTTTAAGTCTAGTGGATGGCAAATCTGACAAGCCCACACATTAGTGTCCCATGCACATTATATTCATGGCTCTACCTTAAGGGACCATATGCCAAGCTACCCAATCCCCTTGATGTGTGGCAAATATCTCAATTTGCATAGTCCCATGCAGCAGTTTAGTAGGAGTTGCAAAGACTTTGGCTAGAAGAGCCATATAATGTAATGTACCACACTGCATACACTATGATACAGATGAACCTTAAAAACATTGTGTTGAGTAAAATAAGTCAAACACAAAAGGACAAACATTTTAGGAAATATCTAGAAGTAGGTAAAAGCATGAAGACAAAAATTTATTAGTAGTTACTAAGGGCTAGGGAATCCTGGTGTGATGCTGTAGGATAAGTATTGGATTGCTAATCAAAAAGTTGGTAATTCAAACCCACCAATCAACTCTTGGAAACCCTATATGGGTTGCTGTGAGTCGGAACTGACTTGATGGAATTTGTCAACAAAACAGGAGCTGGGGGATGGACGGAATGGGGGAAATGGGAAGGATAGGTAAAATGAGGAATTATGGTTTAATGGATATTGAGTTTCCTTTGGGGTGATGAAAAAGTTTAGAATATAGTAGTGATGGTGGTACAACATGGAAAATGTAATTAATGTCATTAACTTCTGCACTTAAACATGGTAAAAATAGCAAATTTTATATTTTCTCACAATAAAAATAATGCAAATAATTTTAAAAATATAAGTTACAGCAAGGGAGAGTATTTAATTTATTTTTATTTTATTTAACTTGGCTTTTGTAATATGCAAAGAATAATGAGACACTATTCTAGCTCTCATGAGAAATTTACACTGGAGAGGTGATTGCACTCCTTAGCCCAAGGCTCAATGGAAGGAAACAAAAACAAAGGGCAGTTGAGACTGGACTAAAACTTTGATAAGCCAATCTTGGGCTTCAGCCAGTGGTGCTATCCCATCATTTTCAAATCCTACTTCAGCAATGAGGCTAGTCCTCTAGACTTGCTCTTCTAAGCTGAAGAGGCTACACAGAAGGGATTCTTTTTTTTTTTACATTTGTACTGTGAATTATGTGATACTTTACATGGGAAAACATTAGCTTTACATTCATCCTATTTTATTTTGTTTCATTGCAATGATTACAGTCCCCTCCATGCATCATCAAACAACCAAAGGGTATACCCCCAGCCATCAGCACAGAGACTCTCTCCCTCCCTGAGTCCAGAGTACCCAGCCACTCTATCTCTCCACGGCATCATCTCTCTGCCTCCATCTCTGACGTCACTGCTTCTCTGGATAGGGTCCCTTACTCCTCTCTTCTGCCTTGATGGTCCCAGGAACCTCCACTCCTGGACTGCAAAACCAACCACTCCCCTCCTTTTGTTACAAAATGTCTACCTTTACATTTGCAACACTACAGTCAGTCCTGATAGCAATTATTCACTATTGAACCACAAGAGTCTTATCTCCATCTCCTTTTGTCAGTCCCCTCCAGAAACCACTCATGAAGATTCTACCTTGCCCCTCACCCTCTGGAACTAGGGTCCCTCTTAAAAGCTTGTAAGCAAATCGTTTCTTGCTTTTGTAGTCCCACCTCCCCCCACCACCACCAATTTGGGTAGGCAATGTCTAAGTTGCCCTTCCCTGTCCACCCTGTGTACCAAGGGGGTGGGAATGATCCTTGCTATAAAGATTTGTTCCCTCTTTTAAGCTACTACATCCATAAGCATAGGTCAAGTTCATCAGATTGTAGCAGATTATTCTTTTTTCCCTCTTCTTTATTCTTCTAATTGAGTTCTGATCATCCAACCATTGAA